>NC_066314.1:1534964-1848017 GCF_022539315.1 Serinus canaria | reverse complement strand
TCTCCAACAGTAAAAAATGTGATGGTGCTGTATTGTATTTGCAGGGTGCTCCGTGGCAGGAAGGAATGATGAATTTGTCTCCATGTTTTTAGAAGGTTAATTTAATATTTTATGATACTATATTATATTAAAGAATGCTAAACTTTACTATACTGAAGAATACAGAAAAGATACAGACAGAAGGGTAAAGAGATAATAATGAAAACTCCTGACTCTCTCCAGAGCCCTGACTCAGCTTGGCACTGATTGGCCAAAGAGTCAAAACAACTCATAGCAGAAAATAATTAAACAATCACCTGTTGGTAAACAATCTCCAAACACATTCTAAAGGAGTAAAACACAGGAGAAGCAAATCTGAGAATTATTGTTTTCCTTCTTCTCTGAGGCTTCTCAGTTTCCCAGGAGAAAAATCCTGGGTGAAAGGAGTTCTCCAGAAAATGTGACTGCCACAGTGCTGCCTCATCACAAACTGTTCAGGACTCTGCAGAGGTGCTTTAATTATGATAAGTGGGCAGTAGGGATCTATAGGAGCAGCTACAGTGCACTGCATTTAGATATGGTATAGCTCTAACAAGCAGGAGTTAAACAATTCAAGCTATATTGGAGTACAAAAGGAATAAAATCATGGCAAGTGATGAGGGTTGATATTTTAGCTTTCTGATATTTCCTGTCATTTGAAACCTGCCATATTAATTTAATAACTCAAAAAGAATTCCTTTTATCGTGGTTGTGTCCTAAGTCAGTTTTTCTTGTCATACTTTTTTTCTGGGGGAAGAGCAGATTGTTTCCCTCCCTGCCTGGGCTCTCACAATGGGCTCTAATATTATGTTAGTCCAGTTTAATTAATTACTGTGGAGTTAATAAAGGGTTTTGTCTTCTCTGTAGCCCTAAACAAGACACTTTTAAAATGAGCAATGCTGATATAGGGAAGGGAATGAGGAGAAAAATCCTCAGGAATATTCTGTTACCAAACCTGAGCTGAAGTGAGGCCCTGTCACTGTCATATTTTCTGGAAAAATCCCTTTGCCCAGGATTTTTTGCCTGGGAAGCTGAGAAGCCTCAGAGAAAAGGAAAACAATATTATCTGATTTGCTTCTCCTGTGTTTTGCTGCTTTGGAATGTGGTTGGAGATTGTTTATCCAACAGGTGATTGTTTCATTGGTTTCATGGGAATTGTTTTAATTCATGACCAATCAGGGCCAAGCTGTGTCAGGGCTCTGGAGAGAGTCACAAGTTTTCATTATCATCTTTTAGCCTTCTGTCTGTATCCTTTTCCTATTCTTTAGTACAGTTTAGTTTAGTATTCTTTAATATAATATGATATCATAAAATAATAAATTGCCCTTCTGAGAACATGGAGTCAGATCCATCATTCCTTCCAGCCAAAAATACAATAAGTCCCCTGAGCAGAGAGGTGACTTCAGCATGTCACAAAAGCGGACATGAACCCACAGTGCCCTGTCCCCCTGCCCTGCTGCGAGCCTGTGGAAGGTTCCAGAAGCTGAGCAGAGCTGTTTCTGTGCCTGCCAGGTTGCTGCTGGAGCTGCTGGAGCTGCTCTTTGACAAGTTCAACGCCGTGGCCGCCGCGCACGCCGTGGTGCTGGGCCACCTGCAGCAGACTGTGGCCTCCCCCTGCAGCCAGCACGACGGGGACATCAAGCTCTATGACATGGTGGACGTGTGGGTGAAGATCCAGGATGTCCTGCAGGTAAGACTCGGGTTTCTGTGCTTGAGATGACCCCTGAGGTATTAAAAGTCTTTTTTCCCAGCCCCGTGACTGAAGAAGAAGTCGAGATTCCTCAGCTCTGCTTTTCAAAGTTGTTTATTTTCTCTTATCTGGTCCATTCTTTCTCTGCCCTGCTGAGATCTGTCCAGCAGGTCGGGTGTGGCACAGCCCCTGCCCTTGGGCTGGTGTGTCTCGGTTTGAAAAGCCAGGTGTCTGCTGAGGAGGGCAGGAGCCTCCCCTGAAATGGAAAATGTGAACCCTCCCCACCCCTCCCCATTGCTATAAATTTTAAATTAAGGGGCTCTCAGGCAAAAGATATGGGGGCAGGAAATAACAGTTCTTTAATAGGGAAGAAAATAAAAGGATAAAATAAACAATGTAGAGACTAAACCAACACTGACAGAGCCAGAGCACAGCCTGACACCCTGTGGGTCAGGGGGCTGGCAGCAGTGCCACTGGAATTGTGGCTCAGCCCTCCTGCAGTGCCAGGGTGGTTCTGCTGGAGCAGGGATCCTGGAGAAGGGTGCACTCTGCCTCTGGAGATCCAGGGGAAGAGGCAGCTGCTGCTCCTCTGGGAAATCCAGAGTGGAAAAGCTGTTGGTGCTCCAGAATCCCCAGATTCTATCCAGGTAGGAATGCTTGGCTCCTCCCTCTGGGCTCACATCTCCCAATGGGATGCTGTAGCTCTTATCAGCCATGCAGGGACATTCAATGGCCTCTTATCAGCAGGTGTCCCCTCCTGAGGGAGCAGTGATTGTGGAAAAGATAAGGCAAAACTGCCCACTTGGCAAAAGCCACCTGCCATACAGATGGTGATAGAACACATCCTGCCTTGCAATCTGGAACAGGGTGGTGGCTTTTTATACTAAGAACCACGTGTGCTTTATTTACAATCATTTCCCAATCCCTATCACCTGTGTTAGACAGTCTGTCTCTGCTCTAAACCAATCCCAAAGTGCCACCATCACAGCAGGAGATGGAGCACAAGAAGAAGAAGGACAGGACAGGCCCAGATTCCTCCATCTTGCCTCCTGAACCCCCATTCTAAATCCCCAAAATTCTACTTTTTCACCCTGTGACAAATTCACCATCATTCTACTCAAACCCTTGTGGCTTGTAACTCCTCACACAAAGTTGGGAATTGTTTCCATGGGCTAAAATCAAAGGCACAGGTGGTTTTGACTGTGTGCCAAGGTCTCTGAGCCCCTGCCAGGGTCTGGAATCACCCAGGGCAGCCAGAGCAATGTCCTGGGTCCTGACAGGTAAGAATCCCTCAGGTGGGCACATTTTCTGCTTGCAGCTGTAACAATTACAAAATAATATCAAAAAACCCCCATAAAATACAAAAAAAAACCCCAAAGCCCCTTCAGAACCATGCCGGAGAATACCTGTCATGCTCAACACTCAGCAGTGCTGGGATTTATCTTTGGGGTTTTTTTGGTAAGTGGCCACATTTACAACAGATTGTAAAACTCCAAAGAGCCTAAATATCAGCAAAAAAAAAAAAATCCTTATTTCCTTGGATTCATCCTTATGGTGTTTGGAAAGGTTGATTCCTTTTGCCTACCAAGTGATTTATCAGCAGCTTTCAAAGTGACATTTTTGTTCTGTGTTACCATGTCATGCCTGTCTTATAAAGTGTCACAGCTCTAATGGCTTGTCTTCTGCTGTCACTGTGGCTGGCTTTAGGCAGCTCAGACACTTGCTGCCGGCGTGTTTGCAGCAAATTCTTATTTGATTCTTCCTCTTCACTGCAAGAGACTAAAGCTGTGCCTTGCTTAGGCTTTGTTCAGGTGCTGTGCCTCTCACCCAGGGATCTGAGGCTCTCTCAGGCAGCAGAGCTCTCATCTGTCACATGTCTGTTCTCTCATTCTTGCTGTGTTGTGAGTTTTGTGTTACACTAAACACGTGTTTAGTGTTTTTTAAAGTTTTATTTATTTGGAGATTATTTGCACACATAGTGCACAGATGTGGAACTTCACCTGCCATGTGACAGAGGAGGTTAAAGAAGTGAGCCTGGCATTATTTACAGGAGGTGGAAGGATTTATGTTGGTCATTCCAGCTCTGGGCTGGTGATGGAAAATGCTCTCTGCCTCCTACCCTAACTCACGTTTTCAGTTTTGGGCTGGTTTGTAGCTGTTGCTCTGCAGGGTTGTTTGATTGTGCAGTGATTGTTTTTCCTTACCCAAATATCCCAATGACTTTAAATACTTGGACATGACAAATGTAAGGTGTGGGCCTTCAATCCCCTTCACTGACTCCTTACCCACATATTTGTCTTTCTAGAGGAATTATCAAAGGAATTTCCATCACTTTTCCCTAGGCCACAAACTTGCAGGTCCTGTCACAGAACTCACAGAATTCCTGGGCTGGGAGAGACCTTCAAGCCCACGGAGTCCAGCCCAGCCCCAGCCCCTCAGCCAGAGCCTGGCACCCAGTGTGAGCTACACCCACAGGTGCTGTGTGCTAAAACTGAACCTGCCCCATCAAACAGCAAACAGACTGGCAGACAGAGGTGGAGGAGACTCCAGATCTGTTTAGAAACCTGGTTTTTCCACATTTGCTGTGGACATCTATGTGAACAAAATACTCCATCCCCTGGAGGCTTTGTGGTTTGGCAGCACCAGCTGAGCTCTCTGGGCTGTGACTGCCTGTGGGACCTGCCCTGGTGCCAGGAAAAGCATTTCACAGGATCCCAGAATGACCAGGTTGGGAGAGACCTTCAATGGCATCGAGTCCAGGCCAGCCCCAAGGGCTCAGCCAGAGCCTGGCACCCAGTGCCACATCCAGGCTGGTCAAACACCCCCAGGGATGGGCACTGCACCCCCTCCCCGGGCAGCCATGGCAGAACTTTCTCCCCCTTGCTGGAAAAGCTTTTTCCTGCTCTCCAGCCTGGATTTCCCTTGGCACAGCTTGAGATACTGCTCTTGGAAAAATTTGCTTGGAAATGTCCAGCCAGAGGTTCATGAGGGGTTTTCTGAACAATAAAAATGTCACAGAACTGAATTGGGGATAAATAAGGGAAGAATAAAAGGGAAGAATTAAATTTAAGGATATGTGGAATGGGTTTGAGACAGGGAATCTGCAGCCATCTTCCTGTGATCCATGAGGCCAGGAAAAACTTTGAGTTTGGAGTTCTGCAGATTTTGCTCCAGAAAGACAAAACCTTGGAGTAAGAACAGTCCTGAGACAGTTCCTTCAGTGCAGCAGAACATCAGGGCTGGATATTCCTGTCCTCTGTGGGAGTTTGGGATGGGTTCAGCCCTGGTGTGTGGTGAAATTTGGAATGATTTCTATTGGCTGAACAGCATTGCTGGAACTCAAAGCCTGTGGAGGTGTGAGCACTGGAAGTGCTTTCTGTGCTGGGCAGACAATGTCTGACCAAGATCTCTGGGAAAAGTGTGCCAAGAAAAACAAAAACAAGCCCCTTGGAAAGGTTTCATTGTTCTAGGGTGTTGAAAAAGCTTCCAAGAGAGCTTTACAATGCATAAAAGCAGCACTTTAAGATCCATAATCTCTTGCTGGTTTGAGGGAAGAGATGAGCATTGACTGGCATGAAAGGGAGGAAATGCTGCATTTCTTTGTTCAAAATCTTGTTGGTGTTTGTACCTCAGTTCCACTGGAGTGGCTTAAAATATTTTTACCTTTAGAGTGTAAGAAAACCTTTGATCCCAAAGCCTAAATTATCTCTAACCTGCTCTTCTCTGTAAGGATAATTTTTGGAGAAGAGGTCCTATATTTGCAGCAGAGGGAGCAGAAAACTCAGTTTTAAAAGTGTTTAAAGATGATGGGGGAGGCTGAAAACTTGGAGGAAGTGGCTAAGGGAAGTGATGCAATTCCTTCAAATCCCAATGAATGGAATTCCTCAAATCCCAATGAATGGAATTCCTTCAAGTGCCAGTGATGCAATTCCTCAAATCCCAATGAATGGAATTCCTTCAAGTGCAAGTGATGCAATTCCTTCAAATCCTAATTAATGGAATTCAGTCAGCACAGCAGAACAATCTCACAGGAGTGCAATTCCCAGGGATAATGTTCTGTACCTGTGCATTGTGCATCCCTGCATGTGCAATTCAGGAAAATTCACATTGCAGCAGGGTTATCTCTCCATGTTTTCACCAAATAACAGGAGCTCGTGGTGGGCTGCACATTGGGGGTTATGGGGGAGGAGATGTTGATGCAATTCCTTCAAGTGCAAGTGATGCAATTCCTTCAAATCCCAGTTAATGCAATTCCTTCAAATCCCGATGAATGGAATTCCTCAAATCCCACTGAATGGAATTCCTCAAATCCCAATGAATGCAATTCCTCAAATCCCAATGAATGCAATTCCTCAAATCCCACTGAATGTAATTCCTCAAATCCCAATGAATGTAATTCCTCAAATCCCAGTTAATGGAATTCCTCAAATCCCAATGAATGCAATTCCTCAAATCCCAATGAATGCAATTCCTCAAATCCCAATGAATGCAATTCCTTCAAATCCCAATGAATGCAATTCCTCAAATCCCAATGAATGCAATTCCTCAAATCCCAATGAATGCAATTCCTCAAATCCCAGTTAATGGAATTCCTCAAATCCCAATGAATGCAATTCCTCAAATCCCACTGAATGTAATTCCTCAAATCCCAATGAATGCAATTCCTCAAATCCCAATGAATGCAATTCCTCAAATCCCAGTTAATGTAATTCCTCAAATCCCAATGAATGTAATTCCTCAAATCCCACTGAATGTAATTCCTCAAATCCCAATGAATGTAATTCCTTCAAATCCCAATGAATGCAATTCCTCAAATCCCACTGAATGTAATTCCTCAAATCCCAATGAATGTAATTCCTCAAATCCCACTGAATGTAATTCCTCAAATCCAATGAATGTAATTCCTCAAATCCCAATGAATGCAATTCCTCAAATCCCACTGAATGGAATTCCTCAAATCCCAATGAATGCAATTCCTCAAATCCCAGTTAATGGAATTCCTCAAATCCCAATGAATGCAATTCCTCAAATCCCAATGAATGCAATTCCTCAAATCCCAATGAATGTAATTCCTTCAAATCCCAATGAATGCAATTCCTCAAATCCCACTGAATGTAATTCCTCAAATCCCAATGAATGTAATTCCTCAAATCCCACTGAATGTAATTCCTCAAATCCCAATGAATGTAATTCCTTCAAATCCCAATGAATGCAATTCCTTCAAATCCCACTGAATGCAATTCCTCAAATCCCAATGAATGCAATTCCTCAAATCCCACTGAATGTAATTCCTCAAATCCCAATGAATGCAATTCCTCAAATCCCACTGAATGTAATTCCTCAAATCCCAATGAATGTAATTCCTCAAATCCCAATGAATGCAATTCCTCAAATCCCAGTTAATGGAATTCCTCAAATCCCAATGAATGTAATTCCTCAAATCCCAGTTAATGGAATTCCTCAAATCCCACTGAATGCAATTCCTCAAATCCCAATGAATGCAATTCCTCAAATCCCAATGAATGTAATTCCTTCAAATCCCAATGAATGCAATTCCTCAAATCCCACTGAATGTAATTCCTCAAATCCCAATGAATGCAATTCCTTCAAATCCCAATGAATGCAATTCCTCAAATCCCAATGAATGTAATTCCTCAAATCCCACTGAATGTAATTCCTCAAATCCCAATGAATGCAATTCCTCAAATCCCACTGAATGTAATTCCTCAAATCCCAATGAATGCAATTCCTCAAATCCCAGTTAATGGAATTCCTCAAATCCCAGTTAATGGAATTCCTTCAAATCCCACTGAATGCAATTCCTCAAATCCCAATGAATGCAATTCCTCAAATCCCAATGAATGCAATTCCTCAAATCCCAATGAATGCAATTCCTCAAATCCCAATGAATGCAATTCCTCAAATCCCAATGAATGCAATTCCTTCAAATCCCAATGAATGTAATTCCTTCAAAATCCCACTGATTGCAATTCCTCAAATCCCAATGAATGCAATTCCTCAAATCCCACTGAATGTAATTCCTCAAATCCCAATGAATGCAATTCCTCAAATCCCAGTTAATGGAATTCCTCAAATCCCAGTTAATGGAATTCCTCAAATCCCAATGAATGCAATTCCTCAAATCCCAATGAATGCAATTCCTTCAAATCCCAATGAATGGAATTCCTCAAAATCCCAATGAATGCAATTCCTCAAATCCCAATGAATGCAATTCCTTCAAATCCTAATGAATGGAATTCCTTCAAATGCAAGTGATGCAATTCCTCAAATCCCAATGGATGGAATTCAGTCAGCACAGCAGAACAATCTCACAGGAGTGCAATTCCCAGGGATAATGTTCTGTACCTGTGCATTGTGCATCCCTGCATGTGCAATTCAGGAAAATTCACATTGCAGCAGGGTTATCTCTCCATGTTTTCACCAAATAACAGGAGCTCGTGGTGGGCTGCACACTGGGGCTTGTGGGGGAGGAGCTGTTTTCTGCAGCTCCTTTTTGGAGCTGGATTTCTGAGAGCTCCCAAATAACTGCACCAGGCACTCTGGTGTGGTGAGAGAGGTGGCTCAGTGTTGGGCAGGGCTGAGGTACAAAACATGCAGGTATGAAATATTTTTGACCTTCTTTGAGAATGGAGGAGTAACACAGAAGACAGAGTGACCTTTTCCAGTTGGTAGGGGAGTGCTGGAAAACAAACAAACAAACAAAAGCAGTTTGTCAAAGTATTAGAGCAGCCTTGTTCAGGAAAACACCATTTGAAGTTATTTCCTTGTCTCACAGCCAGTGTAGCCCCTGGTTGTGTTGTTCCATCCGTGGGAGAAGGGGGAAATTTGTTTAAATTTTAGCTTAAAGTTTGGCATTTTGTGTGGAGCTAATTGAGCTCTGTCACTGACATATTTTCTGAAAAATCCTTGTGCCAGAATCTTTTCTCCTGAGAAGTCGGGAAGCTTCAGCTTCTCCATGTTTTGCTACTTTGGAATGTGATTTGGAGAATTGTTTACCCAGCATGTGAATTGTTTTTAATTAATGACCAATCCCAGTCCAGCTGTGTCAAGGCTGTGAGCAGTCACAAGATTTTATTTTCACACAAGATTTTATTATCATTCTTTTCTTTTTTAGCCTTCTGATGAAATCCTTTCTTCCATTCTTTAGTGTGGTTTTAATATATAATTTTCTTTTAATATAATATCTATCATAAAATAATAAATCAGCCTTCTGAAACATGGAGTCAAGATTCCCATCTCTTCCCTCATCCTGGGGACCCTCAAACACCAACACAGAGCTCTTCAATGCAGGAGTGGGTGGAACATCCTCCTGAAGAACCTCAGGAATGCGGGATCAGGGCCCTGGCTGGGGAGAGCTGGGAGCCTCGTGCTGGTGTCAGTGCTGGTGGCAGGATAAAGAGGGAGGGAATTCTGAGGGTTCCTGGGACAATTCAGTGTCTGTGCTGGATCATACAGGACTGTTGGAATGAGTCCCTCTGCTCTGGAGCCAGCCTGGCAAAGCTGGGAATGTTCCCCTGGAGAGGAGAAGGCTCCAGGGAGAGCTTCCAGCACATTCCAGGGCCTGGAGGGGCTCCAGGAGAGCTGCAGAGGGACTGGGGACAAGGCCTGCAGGGACAGGAGCCAGGGAATGGCTCCCAGTGCCAGAGGGCAGGCATGGATGGGATCTGGGCAATGAGGAATTCCTGCCTGGGCTGGAACTGCCAGAGCAGCTGGGGCTGCCCCTGCATCCCTGCAGTGTCCAAGGAAGGATTGGAGCAGCCTGGGATAGGGGAGGTGTCCCTGGAATGAGCTTTGAGGTCCCTTCCCACCCAAACTGCTCTGGGATCTGGGATTTGGGACACTCAGAATCCATCCCCAGGGATTTGGATGGAAAATGGGGAGAGAAAAGAGAGGAGAAGGGAAGGGAGACCCTTCATGGTTTCCTGAGATTCCAAGTGAAGCCCCTGGGTCCATGAATGTCTTGGGGAGGAGATGGATCCAATGTCAGCCTGGGAGAGCTGGGAATGTTCCCCTGGAGAGGGAAGGCTCCAGGGAGAGCTTCCAGCACATTCCAGGGCCTGCAGGGGCTCCAGGAGAGCTGCAGAGGGACTGGGGACAAGGCCTGCAGGGACAGGAGCCAGGGAATGGTGCAGGACCCTGCTGCAGGAAAAGCCACCAGTGACTTGTCCTGTTGGTGACATGGCCAGTTACCAGCTCAGGCTGGAGCTGTTTGCCTCCAAGGCAAAGATCTTCACTTCTTTCTTGGTGGTGAATTTGTAGTCGATGATTCTCAATTTTTTGGGGGTCTATATTTTTCTCCCTCCCACAGAAGAGAGGGAAAATCTCACATATTTTCTCTGGGACATAAATCTTTAGCAGTCTCTCTGGTGGGCTGTCTGCTGAGAAGACACTGACAACTAATATGTTCCTTTTTTAGGGGTTTTTCTGTCTAATGCTTCCCTGTGTTTTCCAAAATTGGTGTCTTTTAGCAGCCCAAACATTGCTGAAACCATAAGGACACTGGGGAGGGAGGAACTGAAGCCTCCTCTCTGCCCACACACTCCTGCTGTGCTACTGCAGAGCTTGGGATAGCAGACACTGGAGAAACCTCTCCTAAGGATGCTCCACCATCCTCATATCCTTCCTTGGAGGGAAGGAGCAGGGAACTGGGATCACTTTGTGCCTCACATCTGGGCCTGCTGCTGGGCAGGGGAGTGATCTTGCAGAAAAGCTGCATTTAAATTGCATTTGCTTGGTCACACTTGGCCAGGAGTCTTGGGAGAGCACTTGGAGATGAATCTCAGGGCTCTGCTGCAGGAACCTGAGTCCCTGTCTGGTTTTTAAGGGAATTAATGGCATAAAATCCTGGTTCCCTTGGGCACCCAGGTGAGCAGGGGAATGTGTGCAGTTCAGCTGATGCCTGGAGAAGGCTGAGCTGGAGCAGAGGCTGGGCAGAGTTCCAGAAGGAAGCAGGGATTGATTCCAAGGATCTCCTCCATGGCTGCACCTTGGGCAGCACCAGAGCCCAGCCAGGGCTGCCCCCAAGATGACCCAAAATGGCCCCAAAATGCACCAGCGCTCCCGGGGTCTCTCCCTGGGATCAGCTCTGCTCCATTCCCACCTTGCAGTTCATTGTCCCAGCCCAGCTTTAGCCCAGGCACTCCCACCCTGCTTGTTTTTCTCTCTCCAGCCCACGGGGTTTGTGCTCCTGGCCTGGGATTTGGCTCATTTGTCCTTGGTGCCCAGCTGGAGCAGGAATTGTTTTGTCTCCCTGCTCTGTGCACAGAGCTCACCATCCCATAATATGAAGCTCAGACCCACACACAAAACAGCACAGAATGTGAAAAATAGAAAAGCTCAAACCTGAAGCATCACTTCCACTTCACACAAGACCTGATTTCAACAAGTAGCCAAAAAAACTGAATTTTTACAGAATCATACAATGGGTGACTTTGACACACATTTGTAAGTTTTGAGCCTTCTCTGTTCCAGGCTGTCCCTTGTGCTGGATGCTCCCAAACTCCTGCTGGCTTCTCCCTCAGCTTCTGAACCATCCCATCCTTGCCTTGATGCCTTGAGGATCTGATCTAGGACAGGGGCTGGGCAGAGTTCCAGAATAAAGCAGGGATTGATTCCAAGGATCTCCTCCATTGTTTTGTCTCCCTGCTCTGTGCACAGAGCTCACCATCCCATAATATGAAGCTCAGACCCACACACAAAACAGCACAGAATGTGAAAAATAGAAAAGCTCAAACCTGAAGCATCAGGGCAGCCTCAGTTCCTGGGTGGGAAAGGTGTGGAGATGTTTCAGCTCCATGCCAGCCCCTCCCAGCTGTGCTGCCCTCCCTCTGCTCCTTTCCCCAGCCCAGGATGCTCTCCTGGCTCTGGCAGGATTCTCCTGTCAGGAATCTCATTTGAAGGAGCTGATTTGGCCAAGGTTTGCTGCTGGCTGCTTTTTCTGCTCGCTCAGGTCCCTGAACTGTGGCAGGGCTGGCACAGGAGCAGGCGAGGGAGGGAAGGCACCGTGGAAAAGGGAAGGGAAAAGGTTTGTTCCTGGCAAGGAAAGGGTTTTTCTGTCAGCTGAAGCTGCTCCATGGAGCTGCTCGTGGAAAACCCAAGTGGTTTCTGCTTGGTGCCTCAGCACAGGTCTGAACCTTTGCATTTAAAATCATGTTTGTGCCACAGTTTGTACTCAGAAAGTCAAATCAGCTCTTTGCATGAGAGCTGTTCATGTGCCATCAATCCTGGCTGGAGTGCCAGAGCAATCTCTGAAATTGCTGCTGCCTCTGGGAACTTCACCTGGTGATGTTCTGAACCCAAAGCAGTTCTTTTTCACTAAGTGGCTTCACAGATATTTAATGGCTTTGTGGTCACCCTCCAAATAATGGTCCTGACAATCTTTGTGGTTCTTTTAAATGGGTGAAGTGTGTGGAGCTGCTGCCCTCAGACTCCTGGCTGCTTTGGCTCATTAATGCTCATCTCCTTGAGAGAACATTGCTCATAAAAGGGATTTGTCTGCAGCTTTAAAAAACAAACACAGCTCCCCTCAGTCTCTAGCAGGAGACAGTGAGGAGGGAGAATTCCACTCCTCAGAATGCTGATATTTAAAAATGGAATTTAAATAATTAGAGTAGCTCACTTGATACTTTTCCCTCCCCCCTGTTATTTGACATGAGCTCAGCACATGCAGGAATAAATCCAGCAGGGTGTTACAGCATTTTCTGCAAATATGTGCTGCTAAGAACATGAGAATTTCTGGGGGCTTTATGGCCCAGGAAGAGTTTCATCTCTCTGGATCTAAGAAGGGACCAGCTGATTTTGCAGGAAGGTATTTCTTTAAATACCTTTTCTTTGTAATGTCCTGACCTGCCCCCCTAATAACATGTTTTTTAGATTTGCTCCAATTTGCCTAAAAAATTCAATTTCAAACAGCAAATAAATTGGTAATTTTGTTAAGCTCTTAAGAAGGTGGACTTGGAATTTGGAGTGATGGAAATGTCCTGGAGAAAGGTGAAAAAAACATGTCAGGAAGTGAAGAGAAATATCATAGAATCACTGGAAGGGCACAGGAGATGGCAATGGCATCCTGGCCTTTTAAAAATAGAGAATATGAAGCAGAAATGCCCCAGATTGATGTGTTTTCTCTTTGACTGGACAGTCCTGGCTGAGCTGTGTTCAAAACTAACTGAATTAAGTGGCAACAGGCACCTGGATGAGCTCCAGAGCTGAGCTGGCAGCAGACACTGGATTCCTTTCTTTCCCAGGGATGGCCCTTGTTGACCAAGCTGTGCCATATTTGATTTTAAATTCTGTTAGCAGGGTGACCAAGCAGAATTTCTCTCTCAAACTCCTGCATTACCAACTTTTGTTTGGCCACTTTTTATCCTGGAGCTGTTGATCCAGTGCATTTTATAAACACCAACATTTATGCTGAAGTTCAAAGAAATCAAGTCCAGAATAAAAATTATTTGTTTGAAGAAATAATTGTTCAGCTGGTGCAGCTCATTTCAAGGGAGGTCAGTGGGCTTTGGGGAGATTTAAAAAAATATTAACTCCTTTAATGAAATATTTTCAAGTTTATGAGCAAGGAAGAAAATTCATCTTTGTTCCATGCTGTAGAGCATCAAACTGCTCTGAACTTCACTGAAGGTGGATTTTCCTTTTAATGGTTCATCACATTTAGTTTTATTATAGTTTTAAAGGGGGTTTGGAGTTTATGCCTAAATATTCATGTAACTCAACCCATGTGAGTTAAAATCAACTTCGACTCTGCTGAAGGTGCTGAAAAAGGTGCCCAAATTCTTGGAGAGAGAGAAATAATTTCAAAAAGCTGTTTGGTGGAGTTGTGAAAGTCAGAGTCAGCTCTGCTGGGTGTTAGGCTGAGAGGAAAAGGTTGGGAATGCAGGATAGGGAATGACACATTCCCTACTTTGATATTTGGCAGTTGGCACAAAACCTGTGCCTTGTGAACCCTGGGCCATCATTAAATCCTTTTTAATTGATACAACTTGAGAACACTGAAGTTTTTCCAGCTTTTTTTTTTTCCCCCAGTGATGCCACTTGGAAGCTTTTCTTCCTCAAGTTGGAAGGTTCTCTGACAAGGATTAAGAGGGGTGTGAAGTGACCATCACACCTGGTGTGACTCTGTGATTCCATCAGGAACGTGAGTTTTGGAAATAAAGGATGCAGAATTCCCACCCTGTACAGGGCTTGTTAGCCTTCACCTTCTTGGAGCTGACAAATATTGGGATGATACGGAAAAAATGGAAATTCTGCTGGAGATTTGCACCAAATCTTTTATTTTAACCATTTTTGAACAGTTTTGTCAGCTCTGGTGTGGATTTCTTTTCCCCTCTGTTTTCTGTCAGTGTATGCCACACTTCATCCCTGCTGTCAGCTGGAATTAGGAGGTGCTACAAGGAGTTCATCAGCATTTGTGGACATGTTTTATAGGACTATAAACCTCTCTTTTGATGTGCTGAGCTCATACTCTGTCCTTGTGTGAGTGCCTTGAAAAATCACTTGTTCTGATGCCTTGAGAAGGCTGAGCTAGAGCAGAGACTAGAAAGAATTCCAGAATAAAGCAGGGATTGATTCCAAGGATCTCCTCCATGGCTGCACCTTGGGCAGCACCAGAGCCCAGCCAGGGCTGCCCCCAAGATGACCCAAAATGGCCCCAAAATGCACCAGCGCTCCCGGGGTCTCTCCCTGGGATCAGCTCTGCTCCATTCCCACCTTGCAGTTCATTGTCCCAGCCCAGCTTTAGCCCAGGCACTCCCACCCTGCTTGTTTTTCTCTCTCCAGCCCACGGGGTTTGTGCTCCTGGCCTGGGATTTGGCTCATTTGTCCTTGGTGCCCAGCTGGAGCAGGAATTGTTTTGTCTCCCTGCTCTGGGCACAGAGCTCACCATCCCATAATATGAAGCCCAGACCCACACACCAAAGCAGCACAGAATGTGAAAAATAGAAAAGCCAAACCTGAGGCATCAGTTCCCTTTCCAGCACCATCAAACCACTGTGAAAGGAAAAAGGCCAAAACCTCCTCGTGTCCTCACTGCAGGACTCCTCCTCTGAGGGATCCATGCAGGAATATTCCTGCTGGTGGGAGAGAGGGGCTCATCTCCAAGGAAAATCTTTGGAAATTGTCTTGCTGAAATCCTTTTCTGCTCCTGTGCTGTTCTTCTTGTGCTTACCATGTGTGATGTTTACAAAACCTTAGGGTAGAATCTTATTTTTCCTGAGGTTTTCCAGCTCTCGCTGTTTCTTTCCTTATAGGAAATCTCTGCCTTGAATTTAGGGGCCTGAAGGCTTTTTTGTTCTTGTTGTTATGTAGGAAACTACAGAATTACAACAATCAAAATTCTTCCAGAATCAGAGAATGGTCTGGCTTGGAAAGGTTCTTCCAGATCTTCTCATTCCAACCCTGTGCCTTGGGCAGGGACACCTTCCCCTTGTCCATCCATCCTGTACCTGCAGGGTTTTATATTTTATTTTGTATTTTTTTGTATGGTTGTGCTGCCCAGCTGCCTTTAGAGGTGTTTTATTCAGAAATTTTGCAGATATCTCTCTGTGGATTTTGAGCCAGAGATCATTGGGTTTCTAGGTACACAAGGGTGTCAGTAGGTAAAACACTGATAATAAATAATGGAAAATAAAGACTTGAGTGGGACATTTGCAAAACCTTAGGGTAGATTCTTATTTTTTCCTGAGGTTTTCCAGCTTTTCCTGTTTCTCTCCTTATAGAAAATCTCTGCTTTTATTTTGGGGGCCAAAAAGCTCTTCTTTGTTCTTGTTGTTGTTATGTAGGAAAGTACAGAATTGCATCAAGAAAAGTCTTCCAGAATCAGAGAATGGTCTGGCTTGGAAAGGTTCTTCCAGATCTTCTCATTCCAACCCTGTGCCTTGGGCAGGGACACCTTCCCCTTGTCCATCCATCCTGTACCTGCAGGGTTTTATATTTGAATTTTTACATATATAACACAGTATCATAAAATAATAAATGAGCCTTCAAGAACATGTAGTCAGTTTGATCATTCCTCCCTTGGTCTGGGAACCCCACAAATACAATTGTGCAGAAAAAAAAAGAGAGTCAGGATAGACCTGACACCCTGAATGAAATGAAATGTCTTGGAAAGCTCTTTGGGGTCTTCATTTACTGGCAGAGACCAGGGAGTTGTGGCTGTGGGTGTGCCCTGGGTGAAGCTGGGAGCTGTAATCTGATTAAAACCCAACAGTGGTGCATTGTTAATCCATATTTTGCAGTCAGAAAAGCTGCACTCCCTCTGCTTTGCATTGCCTTGAGAAAAAAACCCAAATATTAAAGGAGGGAAGGAAGAAATCCCTGTGTGCTCCACTCTCTGGGCCCAGTGCTTTTATTGAGAGGAGTTTTGCCCTTTTTTTTAGTGCTCCAGAGCCCTGGAATGTCACTGATCACTTCTTGCCAGGGCTCCTGTGGGTGAAATGTTATTTTCCAGTGGAAAATGTGGTGGTGGTGCCCCCTATTCCCAGAGCAGCATTGACTGAGGGGCCCTGGAAAGTGCTAGAAAATTAATTCTCAGTGTGTTAACTCAGACCTTGCTTTTCTGCAGTTTCTGGTGAGCCACTCTATGAATTTCTGTGATGGATGAGGTTTTCCAAAAGAGCCAAAGGCATTTAGGATCTAAGTCCCTTGGCAATCTAGTGGGAATTGGCCAACTAATTACTTTGGATTCTTTGGAAAATCCCAGATCTAATTTTATATTATAATAACATGATTTTAAAGGAAGGTAAACCTCCAAGAAAAATAACATTTGGTGTCATTTTTTCCTTTTCTTAGTAGACAGCAGAGCTGTTTTTCTGGCCAATTCTCCTGTGTTGAAGCTCCTTTGGAAAAGGCTTGGAGCAGGAGGTTGGATGGATGGATGGGCTGGATGCTGCCTTTTCCAAGGGCTGACCTGAGATGAAAACTCTTGTCTGATGCACTCCAATTGCACAGAGGTTAATTGTGTCATTCATTTTCTCTTCTGGGCTCAAACAGTTGGAATTTGCTGCCCTTGACAGGGAGAATAATCCAAATTAGTTACCCCTCCCAGCAGGTCAGTAAATAAATAAATCAATGCTGTGATACCCAGAATCTGCCTGGTGTTACTGACAGAGGACACTGGAAAAACATGGAATTATCTGGGACACACGAGAGGGATGATCTCACTTTATTACAGGGATTTGGTGCTCATTCCCTCATTGCTTAATCAGGGTGGTGCCCTCCTAGAAAAACTTCATTTCTCAGCCCCTTTTCCTGCCAGGGTGATAAATGATGGTGCCTCTGAATTGTCCCTTGCTTTCATTCACCAGGGTGACTTTCCCTCAGAGCCCATCGTGGTGGTAAGGTGGAAAAAAATGAAAAAAAAAATGAAGATGTTCCCAGAGATTTCTGTGGATGTGACAGCTGTGGTGGAGAATGTTCCCAAAACTTTGTGGTATCTCAGAAAAGTGATGCTGGTTCCTTCCTGTTACAGAAAAATAATTAAAAAAATACATTAAAAAAAAGTTCATCAATCAATTTAAACCTAACTATAATAATAACTTCTAAACTTAAAATTTAAAAAAAAATTACAACTTCTACCTCAAACTATTTCAAAAACAACCTGCAAACAATTAAATCAACTAAGTTATTAACTAAATAAACAATCTCATGCCATTTCTCTCACATTAAGCAATTTATTGACTAATATTCAAAATACAAAACTCTACAAACAAAACAATGATTAATTTTCTTTTATTAATACATAAGCATAACAACTTTACTAAAATCTATTATAGAAACCTTTCCAACCATTCAATATCTCTACATAAAATCAGACAACAATTATAAAAAACAGACCCAAACTCAGAATCAGATCCTGCATTTCAAGGGGATTGCAGCTCTCCCATTGGACACTTTTCTTTTTGGTGGGACCAGTTTTAAAGTGTGGATTTGTGAGGGTTCATCCCTGCCAAGCCCACCCTGATTTTTCAGTGTCCTGCCTGCCTTGCAGCACTGCTTGGGCATTTAGAAAACTGAGATTTGAAAGTATTTCCCAGGAAATCTGCATTTTTGCTGTCACACTCAGAGGAACAGTGGAAAAAACCCAGGGATTCCAGAGGATGGCACATTTGTGAAAATTACTGTGGAAATAACTTCCAGTGCATGGTGAGGTTTTGGTTCTTCAGACATGCAAAAACCCTGGAAAACATCACACTGCAAGGAAAATTTGAGCACCCTGATCCAGGGATTTAAAAAAAATTTAAAAAACCAATTACACTGATTGGAATTGGTTGCATTTGCAATTGTAATTGTAACCAATTTTTAGGGGGGAACCAAGGAAAAAATGCCAGATTTAGCTAATTGTCTGTTCTAAGCCAGATGAGCTCAATATCTGCTACCTCACATTTTCACTGGGCTAAACTCAACTTTTTTTTTTTTCAGAAGCACAGGTTGTAAATGGAATAATTCAGAATTACTGAATGTTTTCGCTGACCAGAAGAGAAGTGCTGTCTTTAATTCTTTAATCCCCACTATTTAAAAAAAAAAAAAAAATTGGCAACTTCACACTGATTTTGAAGGCAAAAGATGAAAAATCTTGTTTGAATTCAGGATATTTATATTTATAACATCATTTCCATTTTTAAAACATCAGCCACATCAGTGAAGAATTCTGACTGTCCAACAAATGCATATTTTTGGTAAATAAGTAATTAGTAAAATTTATGAGTCTGATTCACTCCATTCTAGTTACTGTTTGTCACAATTTTCTAAGATCACTCTTTATTTAGGAATATGGCTGACTTTTATCTGTTTGTAAAGCCCTGGTGCATATTTAACTTTGAATTACATAAGCAATTGATGAATAGTCACTAATATTTCCACAATTGCTGCTGCAGTACATCCCCAGGTATTCCTAGGATATGAGGCTCCCACTGGAATAAATTTTGGGCACATAAAGCTAATCTCTCTGTTTAGGATCCCTCATAGTAGGAGTGTTTCAAAAAGATGAGAGTAAAAGAAGGAAACACCAAAACCTGCTTTGTCAGAGGTTCAATCCCCTGGGATTGAAGGGGAGAGAATTCCATCCCTGCCTCGATGTGTGGCTCAGGCCTGGGCTGAGCAACTCCTTAATCCTTTGCCTGGAGCAGAACTGTGACTCTCTCTGTTAATTATTAATTTGTCATGTTCAGATCTTGGGCTTTTGGAGCTGTTTGGAAGGATGAGGGGGTTGGAGCTGGATTCTCTTTAAGGTCCCTTCCCAGCCCACTCAGGGGTTTCCTGATCTTTGTGCAGCAGGCACCTGAGAGCATCTGGGTTGATGCAGATCAGAGGATGTGATTTGCAGGAATTTGTACAGTCAGCCTTCCCTTAATGACAACCTGTGTGATTCCTAGAATTCTCTGAGGTTGCAGGTTGTTTAAAGCAGGTTAGAATTTGATCCTGGTATTCCCAAATCCCTCTTTCCTCAGCAAGGATTCTTTCAGCATAATGTTCTTTGGTTGAATATTCTTCAGAGACTGAGTTTGAGCTGTGTTCTTTGTTATTTGTGCCTCATATCTGCAGCTTTGCCTCTGCTCCCTTTGCTTGATCTCTTAGCTGTGTTTGCTGAGAGCCAGCCAGGTGTTAATGTGAATTTGGGCACTGCCAGCCTGCAGTGTGCTCTTGTCACAATCCATCCCTGTGGATGGGTTTTGTGGTGCTTCCTAAGGGATCTCAGGGTGCAAAAAGAACCAACACGGTGCAAGGGGGTTTGAAATGATGACCAAAACAAAGGCACCTTTATTGAATGACCACAGTGAGACGTGATAAAGGGATTAAGGGAGAGAAAGACAGAGAAAGATAGAGAGAAAGAAAAGGGGAATATAGCTACCAAATGTAGAGATGAAGTCCTTGGGTCCAGTCCAGTGGAGGATCCACCTGTTGGGCAGATCTCAGAGATCTGGGCTCCAATTATACACTTTTTGTTGAGGGAGGAAGGGGATTATTTCAAAACTGAATTTATTGTCAAGACAATGGTATTTGGAAAAGGGTGCACACAGTCCATCTCTCAGTGGGTGAGGGCCATTGTTTTTGTGGTCCAATGCCCACATCTGCAACATCCACCTTGCTTTGGTCAGCTCGCCTCCCTGGGCTGGGGGCTCCAGTCCCAGTCCTTGGGGAGGGTGAGGGAGGCCTTGCTCACATGGGGATTTCTCAGGGTTTTCTCTGTCATCTCAGCTTGTCTGTCACGGTGGTTGTGGATGAACGAGAGGGGTCTTAGTGGGAGACCACCCAAAAGCTCAGGAGAAGTCCAGCCAGGCCAAGAGGTGGGACAGCTTCCAAGGCTATTGCTGCAAAAAGGGCTCAGTGCCCCTTTCTTCTTCTGACTGGGCTCAGGGCAGCCTGCAGAAAACACACCTTAAACAAGAGCTTAGCAATGCTCTCAGGCCTCAGGGCCTTTGTGCAGCTTTCTCTACAAAGCCAGAGATTTCAGACAGTGGGGTCTTTTCTTCACTGGTCCCCCAGTGAGAGCTGTGAGGCAGGTGAGGGATATTTTGGACAGACCCTCACAGCTCTGTGCTCCCACAGCAGCAGCAGCAGAATGGCTTTGGGTGCTCCCAGCCCACCCAAACACCCTTGGACATTGGCTGCAAAGTCACTTGGATGAAAATCCCAACATCTAACAGGGACTGAAGGGATTCTGCACTGCACAGGGGACTGAGATTTGATGAGGTTTGTCCCCAAGGTCACCAAAATGACCTTGGGGACAAACCTCAAACCCGCCTTTCCAGGAGTCTTTATTGGGTGGGTCACTCCTGGTGTGCTGCTCAGCCCCCTGGGAGGTGCCAGCCTTGGCATTTTCTGGGAGTGCTTTTTTAAGGCCAGCAGTTCAAATGGAAGGTTTGCTTAAACATTCTTCCCTTTTACATTTCGTTTTGCTGCGAGCTATAAAATTACCCATTCCCTTAAAGATCAACTTGAGGGTTCACAGATTAATTGATGGTCTAAAAACAGCCTCCTGTGATATTTCCTCATGGCCTGTGTAGGATTATTGTGTGAGCTGGTGGGGAATTGTTCTTTTGGATGCATAACTTTGTGCTGTATTCGTGATCCTGAGGGCTTTTGGCTTTATTTTGAAAGGTGCTGTAGAAGGAATGTGAATCCCTTTGACATTTCCAAGCTACAGCCCCCTCAAAATTGTAACTCAGTGTCTGCTGAAGGAGTAGCTGCTGGCAAACAGGAGCAGCACAGTGAGCAAACACATCCAGGGCAGGGCAATACACTTCAATTTAGGGGGAAGTCAGTAATTTAGATTTTTTTTTTTTTTTTTGTATTTGAGGAACAGACAGGAGGCTCTTCCACACCTCCACCTTCCCTGTCATCCCATGAATTCCTCAAAAAGTCTTTGTCTTTCCAAAAGTCTTTCTCTTTCCACTGTAGTCTTGGCTGAGATGTTGGAAAGGCAAAACTTCCTGAGGGTGTGGAAAGGATTTAAAATACCTTTGTGAGCAGAGAACTGAAACTTTTGGACTTTTTTGGGTGTCTGCTTGAAAAGGCTCTGCATGATACTGAAAGAGCTGCCCAGTGAAAATGTGGTTGCAGGGGTTGTTGGTCCTTTTAAGCTTCACAGAGCCATTTTTGGGGGTTTTGGGGATGTTGTGCTAATGTGGCATTAAGGAACAGAAAAAAAAAAGCAGTGGCTTTTCCATTGTAGGGGAAAAATTGATCTTTTTTGGGCTGTAAATGATTTGTATTTGCAGGGTTTTTTTGCCTTGCTAAATAGCCTGGCTGTGTCAAAATAACCCCAGCACCTGGGGAGGATCCTGATGATGCTGGCATTTCTGCACCTGCTTAATTTGGGTTTGCAAGGGAGGCCAGCAAGGCTGCCTGGGAGACTCCACTGCAGAGATGTGCTGGCTTGGCACAACAGAGCCCAGGCACTTTAATGAATCTGAAATCATTTCCACCTCGTATTTGCTGAACCTCAGCTTATTTCTGCACTCCTGAAAATGGCTCATTAATTGCTGGGAGCCTGACCATCCCTTTGGACCAAGGGAGTTGGGGCCAAATTAGAGTTTCTCTTAAGCAGAGCTGACTTTGTTCCTTTACAGTGGCCCTGGGTAGTTGTGTTTGTTTTAAAGGAGACTTTGGGTTGAAAATGTGAATTTTTAACTTTATCTGCCTCATTTTGTATCTGAATTTTTACAGAACCATACAATGGGTGATTTTGGCACACATTTGTAAGTTTTGAGCCTTCTCTGCTCCAGGCTGTCCCTTGTGCTGGATGCTCCAGGTGTGGCCTCTGCACTCACCCAAATTCCTGCTGGCTTCTCCCTCAGCTTCTGAACCATCCCATCCTTGCCTTGATGCCTTGGGAGGGGTGAGCTAGAGCAAAGACTAGAAAGAATTAAAGAATAAATCAGGGATTGATTCCAAGGATCTCCTCCATGGCTGCACCTTGGGCAGCACCAGAGCCCAGCCAGGGCTGCCCCCAAGATGACCCAAAATGGCCCCAAAATGCCCCAGCGCTCCCGGGGTCTCTCCCTGGGACCAGCTCTGCTCCATTCCCACCTTGCAGTTCATTGTCCCAGCCCAGCTTTAGCCCAGGCACTCCCACCCTGCTTGTTTTTCTCTCTCCAGCCCACGGGGTTTGTGCTCCTGGCCTGGGATTTGGCTCATTTGTCCTTGGTGCCCAGCTGGAGCAGGAATTGTTTTGTCTCCCTGCTCTGAGCACAGAGCTCACCATCCCATAATAGGAAGCCCAGACCCACACATTAAAGCAGCACAGAAATGAAAAATAGAAAAGCCAAACCTGAGGCTTTAGTTTAGGATCACTTTTGCGGGGATAATCTGTTCATATTTTAGTGATTTCCCTCTCCATGCTGCTGCTGTGTTTCACTGGAGGGTGAGGCTGTGCTCTATAAAAACTCACACAAGTTGTAAATACAATTTGTACAACTTGATGCTGCTGCTTTCCTGCACAGATTGAAACCATCCTGGATCTAAATCTTATTTTCTTTTGCTGCTGTAATTTCCTCTCAGATCCTTGTTCCCCTGTGATCTGGTTGATGGAACAGGCTGGGTTATTTTGGAGTGTCAGAGGCTGTCCAGGAGCTGTTCACTGCTTGCCTGGTGTGTTTTCCTCATTCCCCAAATTCCCATCTCCCCTGAATTTCCTGCTCTGCTCCTTCCTCCTGCTGCATTATTGCCTGCAGCACTTCCTATTGATTGTGTGTGTTGGGGATGATTTCCTCTGCTGAGCACAGTCGTGAGGAATTGGAGGTCATTTGCTCAGAGAAAGGTTTGGGCTCCCTAAGATGGAGAAGATTGTTGAAAATCTCTTCTGCAGCCTGATTTGAGGAGGTTTGATACTCTTGTTAGGGGAGTTATCACTTTATTAAGGCCACTTGGTGCATCCCTGTCTCTTTGGTTGGCTTTGTTTTCAGGCAGCAGGAAAAGCTTTTTCATTTTAAAAAAAATTAAATTAATAACATAAGGTTTTTTTAAACTTAAAAAGTATATTTTTTTTAAGTTTAAAAAAACCTTATGTTACTAATTAAATTTCATATTCTAATTTGGGGTTCTCCAAACTTTTTACTGAGAGCAAAAAACAGTAAAAAATTCAATTTAGTCACTGTCAGATCAGTCCAGTGGGGACTTGAGGGAAAAAGAGCATTTTGAGGTGGAGGGAGATTTATTTCCAATATTTCCCTGCAAGTTGTGAATTGTTGGGAGAGGTGAATAATCCACTTGCCATAATCTGTCAGAATTGGAACAGCTCCTTGCAAAATGTTCTATTTCTAGGACTGAACCAAGAGTTTGGAAATCACCTGTTCCTGTCTGATGTTTGAGCTGGGTTTTCCTGAATTTGCAGGGTTTTTGGGGAGGTTTGATCCTGATCCAAAGGATGGGATGGGCTGATGGAGGGACCCTTCCCAGGCTGGAAGTGCTGCCTGAGGGCTCTGCTGGCTCCTATGCCCAGCACCCTGCAGGATTAAGGCAATATTTTCATAATAAATCTTTATTTTATTTAATTCCATATTTTATATAATTTGAATTTTAAATAATTTGAATTTTATAAAATCCCTAAAATCTTAGAGGTTTTAAGGTGTGTGAGCAAGGCCAGGAGTTGGACTGGATGATCCTGGTGGGTCCCTTCCCACTCAGGATATTCTGTGATTATTATAAATATTTTATAATAAACAAGCACAAGTCCAGCCTTTTCCAGAAGGTGGTGACAGCTCATTTTAATATCTTTCCTGGGAAATAGCCCAGCCTGAATCTCCCAAGGTTCAGAGTGTGTTTTATGGAATATCAAGTGTGTTTTCTTGAGTATCTCTGGCACTTCTGGACCAGCAGGATAAGGAAATAAAGTTGTCATTTGTATTCTGCTGTTTGTCAACCTGCAAACAGGGGGATCTGGGGATAACAGTTCATTATTTACTTAACAAAATCTGTCACCTTGGGGATTAAAAATGTCACTTCTCCTGAAGTGGAGGGGTTGGATGGACTGCAGGAGCCAGCACCTGTGTCAGAGCTGTTGTGTTTCCATGGGGGAATGGATAACAGCAGTTTCTCCTTGCTTCCAGCCCTGCCCTGCCCTGAAAATGGGAATTTACATTTTTTTAAAGACAGGGCATCTAATTGCTCCAGGAACTGGAGTGTTCTGCATTCCTGCATTATCCTCATCAAAGAGCTGCCCTTGAAACTCCATTCCTGACCTGCTGAACAGATTCCCAAGGCACCCCAAACCTAAACAGATTTACAGGTTGATTTACAGCTCCAGTTAAATCACAGAATCATCTTGTCCAACCCTCAACCTGTCATCAGAGGAGGTGGGAATAGTAGGAAAGTTTTGGGGTTTTGTAGCCATGATATTTTCTGAAAAATCATTTCCTTAGGATTTTCCCTCCTGAGGAGCTGAGAGGCCTCAGGAACAAACTGTGCCCAAGGATTCTCTGCTGCTGTGGGATGCAGCAGGTGGATCTGGGATTGGGCTCACCTGGTTGTTTCTCATCCATGGCCAATCCCAGCCCAGCTGTCCAGACTGGCTGGGGCACAGACAAACCTTTGTCATTCATTCCTTTTCTATTCTCAGCCAGCCTTCTGATGGAATCCTTCCTTCTGTTCTTTTAGTGCAGTTTTAATATAATATAGATCATAAAATAATAAATCAGCCTTCTGAGCATGGAGTCAGCTTTCCCATCTCTTCCCTCATCCTGGGACCCCTGGGAACACCGTCACAAATGGTGACCCCAAGTGAGGAATGAACCACCCCAGGGTTTTAGTGGTGTTGGGTTTTTTCCTTCTCTGGTTCTCCAAAGTCCAAAAAAGCTCTTTTGGAGCTTCTCCAAAAAAGAGAAGAGTTTTTGAGTCCAGAGGTTGCTCAGCCCCCGTGACGTTCGTGTTTCAGGCACTTCTGAAATCCTCAGTTTCAAACCCTGCCCTGGGTGGAGAGAATTGGATTCAAGTGGAACTTTCTGCAGGGAAGTTGCTGCAGAGTGCAGGGAGCAATTAGAGAAGGCAGGAGACACCTTCTTGCTAATAAAATCCCAGACAGCTCAGTGACCCAGCAGCTCCAGGGCACAGGGTAAAGGAGATTTTTTACTGATTATTTTTCAGAGAGAACAAGTGGTGGTGGTTATTTTTTTGTTTTTTTTTTTAAGAGAGCAAAAATGAATACTATGCCCTTTCTGCAAATAAAACTTAAATAAGAGATCTTAAAGGTAGCAGGACAGTGACAAAGAAAACACTTGCTGCAGTTTTATCTTTACAAATGGAAATGTCTAAAATCCGTGATGGCTCTTCAGTCAGAGGTGGATGAAGGGGTATTATGTGGCTGCATCTTGTTGTCATGATAATTCAAGAGGGACCATTTTCTTATCCATCTGAAAGCTGGGTGGTGATAGATGTCAAATATTTGTCCTGGGTGGTAAAGTAAATATTTGCCATCTACCTGTCCCCATCAGCGAGCAAATGGCTTGCAAACAACACCATATTGCAAGGAGGAGGAACAAAGGGGCATAAAAATTAAAGATGAAGCCACTGAATGAAAAGGAGACACTGAATAAACCTTAGAAGTTAAATAAAAACGAGGTGGATGGATTCCCTTGTGCTGGAGAAAGCCAAATTACAGAGTGCATTATGCAAAGGTGGTGAGATGACAAATGTCAGTGGGAATCTGTAAAGCTGTTTGCAGACCAGGCAGGGAAGACAGACTTGGTGTAGGAGGTGGGGGAACATGCCTTTATTTAAAGAATTCTTCTGTCTAGGGAGAGAAAAATTCAGACTAAGAGGGGGCCACATCCAGGGGGAAAAAATTAAAAAAAATTAAAATTAATAAATAAAAACCCCCTGTGCTGTAGGAGCTGGAGGGTGTAGGCAGGAATTCTGTCTGGGGACCAAGGAGTGGGAATGGAGTGGAATTTTTCCTTTAATTTAATGGAATGAAGCTGTGTCAGGAGATTTAGGTTGGATTTTAGGAAAATTTCTTCCCCCAGAGGGTGGTGGGCACTGAACAGGCTCCCCAGGGAATGGGAACATTCCCAAAAATGTTTGGACAATGCTCTCAGGGAGGCACAGGGTGGGATTTTAGGGTGTTTGGACTGGATGAGTCCCTTCCTACTCAGGATATTCTGTGATTAAACATCCAGAGGAGCAGGCTGAGTATCAATTAATAAAATTACAGAAAAGGAGGTTAAAGCAAAAAACCCAAATTCCAAAGTCCTAAACAAGCAAAGAAAGCAAAATTCCTCACTGGCTGCTGCTTCTCAGTTGTCCAGTCGTGGAATGACCTTGCTTTGGAAAGACAGACAGACAGACAAACAGCTGCCAGGGCTGGAGCTGGGTTTATTTGGCACAAATAATTTAAAATGTAGAAATGGAGCCCTGGGAGAGGTGATAAGCTGAGATATTTTGGAGAGGAGGCAGTGGGAGGGAAGCTGACTGTTGTTGGGGTTTTGTGGAGCAAATCTGTTTGATGGATCTTGAGACCCTTCAAAACAAGACACCTGCAGAAGGCACCGTGGGTTTGTTGAATTGCACAGGATTTTGTGTGATAAAAAAAAAAAAATAAATAAATAAAATAAAAATCAAGGTTGTGGGAAAGAGAAATGATTTCTTTGAAACCAGTCTGGAGTTGTGAGGGTGTAGAGGAGGGAACAACCCAGAAGCTCTTAAATCAGAGTTTCCCTTCTGATAATAAAAGCACCCAGGCAGAGCTGCAGGCTTTAGAAAGAACTCCAAAATGAATTTAAGCTCCAAGGCACGATGTCAGAAGACTTTTTTAGGAAGGAGGAGTCTGAAATCACTGAGGAGCCAGGAAAAATCAGCAGCCTCTCCTTAAAGCCTCCAGCTGAAGGTTGGAGAACAAGCAGAAATGTCTTATTTACATCTACAAAAGAGCCTGCAAATTATTTATGTAGTGGAAAAATTGGCTCTTGTGAGGTTTATTTATTTATTTCATCACTCAGAGCACTTGAAATGGATAAAGAACTTTGCAGTGGGGTTATTTTGTTGGTTGCTGGGGTTTTTTGGTTTTGGTTTTAATTGACAAAAAAAAAAAAAAAAAAAAAACACTGACCAGGAGATGTAAACTAAGAATTGATGGAAAATTATCATAAAGGAAGGAAGAAAGGTTAATTCTGGTTTGGTGATGATCCTTGTGGTGCTGAGCAGGGCTTCAGAAAGGGCTGTGACAGCAGGGGTGTCAGCAAATTTTGATGCCTGCAACAAAATCTTCTGTGTTATTTGGGACAGGAAGGGACTGATGGATCTGTGAGATGTTTACATAAGTGCAGTGAGGGGGAAAATAAAATTATTTGTGAAGATTCCTTGGTTCTGAAAGAGGCAAAGGCAGGAAAGTGACATTTTTAGGAGGCTCAGTGGCAGCTGCCATGAATGTGCAAAGTGTGATCTGCACAGGGAGATGGTGGGGAGTGTAAAGGATGGATATCCAAGGAAATTTAAAAATATTATTTTATAGAAAGGAATGCTGGCAGCCTCACTGGTGTCTGCCAGGAATTGACTGGGCTCACCATGAAGGATATTGCAGGACAGGAAGGGATTAGGATTGGGGCTGGGGGTGTTTGGAGCACATTCACCTTTGTCTGGGTTTGGAGAGCCAGGTGTGTGCTGAGGGAGGCAGGAGCCTCCCCTGAAATGGAAAATGCAAACCCCCTCCCTCTGAGTTGTTGTAATTTTGAAATTAAGGGGCTCTCAGGCAAAGATATGGGAGCAGGAATAACAGTTCTTTACCAGGGAAATTAAAAACACAACTGCAATGGTACAAATAAAGAAACCAACCCAGTGGCAGAGTGAGAGCAGGAGCTGAGCCCTGTGGGTCAGGGTGGTGGCACAGTCCCATCCCAGGGTGGCTCAGGGTGGTGGCACAGTCCCATCCCAGGGGGGCTCAGGGTGGTGGCACAGTCCCATCCCAGGGGGGCTCAGGGTGGTGGCACAGTCCCATCCCAGGGGGCTCAGCCCTCCTGCAGTGCCAGCTGTGGTTCTGCTGGAGCAGGGATCCTGCACAAGGGGGGAGTTTTCCTCTGCAGCTCCAGGGCTGCTGGAGATGGGCCTGCTCTCCCTCTGGGAATGCAGGGCAGCAGAAAGCTGCTCCTCTGGGAATGCAGGGGGCAAAGGCTGCTGGGCTGTTCCCAAACCTCAGATTGGATCCAGGGAGGAATGCTTGGCTCCTCCCCTGGGTGGAGGGAGCATCTCCCCGTGGGATGGTGGAATTGGATCAGCCCTGCAGGGACACTCAGTGGCCATGGACAGCAGAGATCTCCTGGAGGGAGGATGGGCTGTGGGAGAGATAAAGAAAACTGCCCCAGGAACAGAGATAACTGCCCCAGGAACAGAGATAACTGCCCCGGTGAACAGAGATAACTGCCCCAGGGACAGAGATAACTGCCCCAGTGAACAGAGATAACTGCCCCAGGAACAGAGATAACTGCCCCAGGGACAGAGATAACTGCCCCAGTGAACAGAGATAACTGCCCCAGAGAACAGAGATAACTGCCCCAGTGACAGAGATAACTGCCCCAGGAACAGAGATAACTGCCCCAGGGACAGAGATAACTGCCCCAGGAACAGAGATAACTGCCCCAGGAACAGAGATAACTGCCCCAGAGAACAGAGATAACTGCCCCAGGAACAGAGATAACTGCCCCAGGGACAGAGATAACTGCCCCACCTCTGACACATGGGGGTAGAACACACACTTGTCTTACAGCCCAGGATAACCTTCTGCCCTGGGAACAAAGGCTGGAAAAGTTGGGTTGGATTCCCTTAGGAAGAGAACAGCTGAGGAGGAATGATAAAATCACGGGTGGGAAGGAGAAGTGGCAATTCCTGCCTCTTCCTGCTCCAAGACAAAGAATTACAGAATGATTGGGGTTGGAGGGGACCTTAAAGCCCATCCAGGTTCCACCCAATCCATGGGCAGGGACACCTTCCACCATCCCAGGGTGCTCCAAGCCTTGTCCAGCCTGGCCTGGGACACTGCCAGGGGTGGGACAGGGGACATCAGCAGGGCTGTGGGGCAGGGAGTGGGTGGGGGAAAGGTTTTTGGGACTGCAGTTGAGTGGATGAGCTCCTGCTGGAATCCAACTCCCTGTGCCAAGCTCCATGTTCTTGGAAGCACGGAATTAAGGTTGGAAAAGAACTTGGGGATCACCAAGTCCAACCATCACCACCACCATGGTCACCAGTAAAAAATACCCTTAAATGCCACCTCCACTTGTGTTTTTGACACTTCCAGGGGTGGTGACTCCACCATTTCTTCATCTTTTACTGTCTCTGCATGGGTTTAAAATTTGGAACTAGAAATGGAACGAAGGGGGGAGATGTTCAAGCATGAAATAGATTCAGAAAATCTGTGTTTCACATGAATTATGGGCAGATTTACAGGTGGAGTGAATGAAACTCCTTGTCTGCTCTGCCTGACAAATGTCAGATTTCAGGAGATAAATCAAATCCGTGGGGTTTAGATGCTTCTCTGTGGGTTTTGTTTCCTCTTGCAGGGAATTTTATTACGGGCTGTCACCCTCCTCTCCCTCTCTGTAGTACCAGAAATGAGGTCAGGTCTGAAGGAATCAAAATAAGCTGAAAAGTTGGACAAATCTGAAGAAAATGTTCTGAAACCCAGTGATTTTTGTAGCACTATTTTATATAAAATATATATATATGATAACTTTTTAAAAAGATATAAATATTTTCTATTTAGAAATAGAAAGTATTTATAAATATATGTGTATTTAATAAAAATTTACATTAAATATTGATAAATATTTAAGTGTATATAGAAATATATAAAGCATATATATCAATATGTGGTCCCTTCCAACTTAAATTATTTTGGGATTATTGCATTATCTGAAGAAAACAATGCATGAAATACTGTGAATACTCTGAAATCCAGTAGGGCAGTGGTGGCCAAGTTGTGCCAGGGGAGGTTTAGGTTGGGTTATCAGGGAAAATTCCCTCATGGAAAGGATTTTGAAGTCCTGGCACAGCTGCTCAGGGCAGTGGTGGAGTCCCCATCCCTGGAAGTGTCCAAAATCAACTTGAGGATGGTGTTTAATGGTGAACATGGTGATGGTTGGATTTGATGATCTGGGAGGTCTTTTCCAGCCTAAATGATTCCAGGATTGTCTGATCAAGGATTTAGGGAAAAAACCTCAGGTGGATGGAGAACTTTGGCTTCAAATCCATCAAGAAGTTTGGAAAGGGAGTGTAATTGTGTTTTCCAGGGTGTGATCCTGTAGGAAGGGATGAGTTCAAGCCTGGCCAGGGAGGCTGGAACTGACTGGGAGTCATTTGCTCAGAGGAGGGTGTCACTGTCACATTTTCTGGAAGAATCTCTTTGCCCAGGATTTTCCCCTGGGAAGCTGAGAAGCCTCAAAGAAAAAGAAAAACAATATTATCTCATTTGCTTCTCCTGTGTTGTGCTTGTGTGGAATGTGGTTGGAGATTGTTTATCCAACAGGTGATTGTTTCATTGGTTTCATGTGAATTGTTTTAATTAATGACCAATCTCAGTCCAGCTGACTCAGGACTCTGGAGAGAGCCAAATGTTTTCATTATTATCTTTTTAGCCTTCTGTCTGTATCCTTTCTCTATTCTTTAGTGCAGTTTAGCATAGCACTCTTTAATATAATATAATAAAATAATAAATCAGCCTTCTGAGAGCATGGAGTCAGATCCATCATTCCTCCCTAATACAAGAGACTCAGAAAATACCACAGGAGGGTTTGGGCTTCCTAAGATGGAGAAGATTGTTGAAAATCTCTTCTGCAGCCTGATTTGAGGAGGTTTGGTACTCTTGTTAGGGGAGTTGTCACTTTATTAAGGCCACTTGGTGCATCCCTGTCTCTTTGGTTGGCTTTGTTTTCAGGCAGCAGGAATATTGAATTTGTAGGGACCCTCGTGGCAGGAAGGAATGATGAGTCTGACTCCATGCTCTCAGAAGGGCAATTTATTATTTTATGATATATATTATATTAAAGAATACTAAACTAAACTGTACTAAAGAACAGAGACAGGATACAGACAGAAGGGTAAAAGATAATAATGAAAACTCCTGACTCTCTCCAGAGCCCTGACACAGCTTGGCCCTGATTGGCCAAAGAGTCAAAACAATTCCCATGAAACCAATGAAACAATCACCTGTTGGATAAACAATCTCCAACCACATTCCACATGAGCACAACACAGGAGAAGCAAATGAGATCAGAATTGTTTCCCTTTTCTCTGAGGTGTCTCAGATTCCCAGGAGAAGAACCCTGGGCAGGAGGGATTTTTCCAGAGAATGTGAATGCCCCACAGGAAAAGCTTATTAATTTAAGTGTAAAAACCTGATGTTTTCCTTTTTTTCCTGTCTGTCCCAATAGAGACTGTGTGTAAGCAGGGAGTGATTTTGGGATGTTTATTGTGCTTCTATATCCCCCTTAAGAACTTCCAACCATCTCTGAGAGAGGACAACATTCCTGGAAGTGTTGGGAATGGACTGGGTGATCTCCTGAGGTCTCTTCCAGTTTTTTGTGATTCCTGGAAAACCTCTGGGATTACAGCCCCACCACCCAGTGGGATGGGTGAACCAATCCACCAGCTCAGGGGTGCCAGAGCTGTGCAGCTTTTCCTGTGGGATTCAGTTCCTGCAGGTTGGGATTGGGAGGAACGTGGCAATTAAATGTGGAATTACAGGAGGGGGAAGGGATGTGTTACATTTAACTTCACACTCGTGATTTAAGTGCCAGAATTAAAATCATCAGCTCCCTGTGTGGTCTCCTTATTTGTAAGAACTCAAGTGACATTAAAATTGGATGAAAATGAGCTTTTGGTTGAAGGGCCAATATTAAAATCAAGGGAAGCTGAAGAAGGAGGGGAGGGGGTGGTTTCCCTACAAACTCCCCGTTGGCAGAGGGAAATTGTGTGTTTTTATATGGATCTGCACCCATCCTCCTCCTCTTAAAAGCTTTATCCTCACTGCAGCCGTGCCCCAGCATCCTGCTTGCCTTGATTTATCAATTATTTACACTTGGGCTGTAATGCATTGAAACTTTTGGAAAATAAAGGTGGATATTAGTGCTGCATTTCTGACTGATAGGAGCAGGGCAGCTGCAGCAGACTAATGGAAGGGAATAAAGGGAATAAAGGCAGCACTTGGGAGCTGCTGGCTCATCCTTGACAGTGATTTGTGTGTCTGCAGGATTTCCAAGTGCTCAGAGTGTTTAAAATCTGCCTGTTGCCTTTCCTTTGTCTGGCTGCAACCTGTGGACCTGGATTTATTTGGGTTTTTTTTTTTGCCCTTCCTTGGATCCTTCTCTTCTCCATGCCATTTTTATTTGAATCTCAGAGATGTTAATGATTGCACTCTGGATCTCTGGGATTCCTGGGCCTGGAGCTTTGTTCCACCCTGTGTGGTCACTCCTAAGCCTGTTCCTTTTATCCCTTGTGAATAAAAGTGACAAATCTCCCTGTCCTGTTGTCCAGCTGAGAAATGGAACTTCTTCCATCCTTTTCTTCTCTCTCAACCTCCATGCTGTGGGGATATTTAACTGATTTTTTTTTTAATTTATTTATTTGATTTGAAATAATTCTGTTTGCTGGAAGCTGCCTGGGAGGTGGATGGAGAACTCCTAACTAAGAGCTTTTATTAATCCATGGGAAGGGATTGATGTCACACACCAATAAATAGGTGACTCTCCTGGCTGCCAGCATTATTAGATTGCAGGAGACAGTAAATTCACAGACTCCCTCGTGAGTCACAAATGTCTTAAAAAACCTCACAAGTAATTATCTGAAATGGAGACAAGTTAATGTGGGTTTGTCTCTTCTAATTCTTGTTCATGGTTAGCAGCCATGTAGTAATTAGCTTTTTTTGCTGAAGTTGTATTTATATATGTTAAATGTACCATGTCCAACTGAACATGTTGTCCACACTGATGGACTGACAGGCCTCTTGATTTTATTTTATTATTTTTGTTTGAGTTACAAGGGAGTCAAGAAGGGGTTTTTTGTATAATTGTGGTACCTTGAAGTGATGGCTGATGCCTGTGCAGCATCCTGAGTAAATAAATGCACTTCTCACCTCAGAAATTTCAGAGCAGGAGGGAGCTGGTGCAGGGGGACTGGCTGGATCCCAAAGGGTGGAATTTGCCGTGGCAGTGGCAGCTTTTCTTCTGAGCAAGCAGCACTTGAGTGCCTGGAAAGCTGGCAGAGTGCAGGAGTGGCTGCTCAGCCATCTGCTTTGTCCTGGCTCCACCCTGTGGCATTCCCCTGCACATTCCAAGGAATTCTGCACCAGCCCGGACCTGGGGCTTGGTGCCAGTGCAGGATTTGGGGTCCTGTAAGGGCTGAAGTGTTCAACACATGCTCTGTGTTTCCCTGCTCCTCTCCCAGGCAGGATCAGTTCTGTTTGGAATGATCCATTTTTGGTATTATCCACTCCTTTCTTTGTTGTTCAGTGCCATGCACCAAGAAAATGAATATTCAGGGCAATTGGAACCTGAATTCAAATGCCCACCCTTCTGGCCCACATTAGTTGCTGCCATGAAACATTTTACCTCTTTTCCTTCAGTTTTCAAACCAAACCAAACTTCTCTCCTGCAATCGCAGTGGAAGCAAAGATCATCATTCAAAATGGGATGTGTGGAATTGCAGCAGGAAGGGGCAGGCTCTGGGGGTCCTGCTGGGGACAGTGTGGATGAAGTGACACCTCCAGCAGTGACAGAGGTGTTCTGCAGCCAAAGGCAGGATGGAGATGTCAGGCTGCTGTCCAGGAGAGGCTCTTCCAGAGCAGCAGCACCAGAACATTGCTTGAATCCTCTAGAACACAAAGTGGAGGGGTTTTGGTGGGAGGCTTTTAGCTTTAAAGTGGATTCCTGTTGCTGCTGCATTTCCACTTCCTTGTGGCACTCTGAGGGACAATTTGTACTGAAGGGAACAGTGACATCTGTGCCTGGGCTGGTGTGGGAGGCCACAGAGTGACTCCAGCAGCACTTACACTCCTCTGGGCAAACACAAGTGATGGGGGCAGCTCTGGTGCAGAAATTTCATCTAAAATCATCTGAACACTTGCTAAATCCAGTGTGGTCCAGCAGGGCAGAGAGTGTTCTCAGGGCTGGGGAGAGCTTTGGAATTGGAGAGGAGGATTCAGCTGGAGGCTCAGGTGAGGCAGCCCCAGCTGCTCTGGCAGTTCCAGCCCAGGCAGGAATTCCTCATTGCCCAGATCCCATCCATGCCTGCCCTCTGGCACTGGGAGCCATTCCCTGGCTCCTGTCCCTGCAGGCCTTGTCCCCAGTCCCTCTGCAGCTCTCCTGGAGCCCCTCCAGGCCCTGGAATGTGCTGGAAGCTCTCCCTGGAGCCTTCTCCTCTCCAGGGGAACATTCCCAGCTCTCCCAGGCTGACATTGGATCCATCTCCTCCCCAAGACATTCATGGACCCAGGGGCTTCACTTGGAATCTCAGGAAACCATGAAGGGTCTCCCTTCCCTTCTCCTCTCTTTTCTCTCCCCATTTTCCATCCAAATCCCTGGGGATGGATTCTGAGTGTCCCAAATCCCAGATCCCAGAGCAGTTTGGGTGGGAAGGGACCTCAGAGCTCATTCCAGGGACACCTCCCCTATCCCAGGGTGCTCCAGCCTGGCCTGGGACACTGCAGGGATGCAGGGGCAGCCCCAGCTGCTCTGGCAGTTCCAGCCCAGGCAGGAATTCCTCATTGCCCAGATCCCATCCATGCCTGCCCTCTGGCACTGGGAGCCATTCCCTGGCTCCTGTCCCTGCAGGCCTTGTCCCCAGTCCCTCTGCAGCTCTCCTGGAGCCCCTCCAGGCCCTGGAATGTGCTGGAAGCTCTCCCTGGAGCCTCCTCTCCAGGTGAGCACCCCCAGCTCTGCATTTCCACTCTCAGTCCCAGTTCCATTCTGATAATCAACTGGCTTTTTTAACCTGCCAATAATAGAGGAGGAAAGATAATCTCTGCCTGGGAATTGAAAGCCTCTTGCTTCTCCCTGCCCATTCCTCATCCCTATGTAGGAATTAATTTCATTGTTCCTACTCCATCCCTTTAAAGGAGTCAGAAGTGTCTTGAAGGTCACATTCCTCCTTGAAACTAATGATGGTGTTTTTCCTAATCCCATTACAAGGCCCCTGGTATCATTAGATGGAGCTGGTACTGTTGAGCTTCATTTGATAAGCTGATGAAAGGGGGAGGAAAAGGTTCCCTGATGCAGAAAGGCATTCAGGGATCTGCTGGAATGGAACATGTTCACAAACATTATAATCTGCTTAACACTGGCATTTTGGTGCTGCACCTTTAGAGAGCAGCATAAAAGGCAGAAGGGAGCAATCCTGATGGATGCTTTCAAAGCTGCAATGCCTCGTGCACAGCAGCTGGAAACAGCTGGAAATTTTTATTGGGTTTTTTTTTTTGGTTGTTTTTTTTCCCCCAAAACCTGAAAATGGGATTTTTGTCTATGCTGTGAGCTCCCCCCTCTGGCTTCAGAGGATTTGGAATCATGTCAAAGCCCCTGAAGCCTTACAGGAACAGGTTTGTTGCAGCGAGCTCAGGGGCACTTACCTTGTTCAGAGGTGATTTTTAAACCTCCAAAACCAGCCCTGCTGCACCTCCCAGCCCTTTGGGAAGGGGATGGCTACAAAGCCATGGCTATTGTAGCTTTGACAAAGAGGTTCTGTGGTTCTGCTCTCATTTCAAAGACCTCCATGGCCTTAAAGCTGGCCTTGAAATGGTGGCTGCTGGGTTGGTGTCAAAGGGGAACGTGGCCTTTCATCAACCTCTTGGTGGCACTGGGCTCATTCTACAGAATCCTCCATTCTGCCCTGGAATTTTGCTGTTCTTTATTGTAGGAACTCTTCATGCCTCTAATTTTTGGGGCCGTGTCTCTCTTTTAGGTGCTTTGCCTCCAGGCCACGGTTGTGAGTTCAGCTGTGGTTGGATCTTGGAGGGTTTGGTCCATTACAAAATGCCAGTGGGGGTTTAAAAGGGGTCAGGAAAGCATTTGGGGTTGGTTGAAGGGGGATGGTGGGTGCCAGGGCCTTCAATCTGAAAAGGGGGAGATCTGAAAGTCAGTTCTGACATGCAAGAGGTGAAATAGGAATGTACAAAATGTGGGATTTTTTAAAAGCAGCATCACAGCCCTTCCTGTGACATCTGTTTAAAAACCTTTTCTAGATAATGAGGCAACAACTCTGAGTTTAACTGTAGCAGATTTCCTTCTTTTACTCCATTTTCCTCCTTCACACTGGTTTGTAAATCCCTTTGGGGATGATGTCTCCTCTTACAGCAGCAGGTTAGGAAGAGGTGGGTGGAAGTTTCCAGGGGTGGAAGTTTCCCTGCTCATCCTCCTTTTTTCAAGTCACTCTGATGATGTTTGATGTTTTTAATTGATCTAGAGGAAGCTGAAGCAACTGGTGGCTCTGTAGTTCTCTTGCTCACTTTAATTAACTTCCATTATTCTCCCACCATTTCTTTTCTCTCTATTTACACCCTTCTCTCACTTTTTGCTATTCCAAGGCCAAAGTTTCTGCTCCTCAAATCTCTTGCTCAACCTCTGAGCTAATCCCAGGTGCAGCTGCTCTTTCCTCAGATTAGGATTGGAACAAAATGCTTATTTTACAATATTTTGCCATGAAGGATCCTTGGTGGATCCCACAGCTGTGTGGGGCTGCAGGACAGCCGAGCAGGGAAGGGCAGGATGTGATGATAAAATCCACATGTCCCTGCCAGTGAGTTGAAATCAGAGACTGAAATCCTGCAGGTTCATGAGCATAAATCTTAATTCAGATTTAAAACAGGCTTTGGACTTCGGTCTGAGCACCTTATTCAGTTTTTATATTGGTTCTAGCAGGTCTGGAGGTTATAAATGTGCAAATCCAATAAATTATCAGCATGAGGGAGGGAGCCCAGGGCTTGAACTGGTCACTGGGAGCATCGTGGGTGGCTCAGGGCTGGAGCTGGGTGTGGGAATCCATGAAATCAGAGGGTTTGGGAAAGCTGCAAAAGGCAGCCTCAGAGGCAGCAGAGCTGTGATCAGAGCTGAGCAGTGGCCATGAGATTGGTCAGCAGGAAAATGATGCCAGAAGTAGAAAAGTGAGGACAAACAGAAGCATGGTCTGTGTTAGTGCTGGTCTGGAACAACTCCCTGAGCTGCAGGAAAGTTTCTCCAGTGAGAAATGAGGGAGCTCTCAGTCAGTAAAGGAGCTCTGTGCATTGTGTCTCAGGCTCACACAGGTGCTGTGTTTGACATGAGCAGGCAGTGTTTAACCAAAGGGCCCTGTGCCTGCAGTGGGTGCATGCACTGCTCTCAGTATAGAATATTTACTGCACAGATAGAAATACTGCCAGTGGGCTTGGGCTTTGTGGGACTGGGCACAAACTGTGCCAGGGAGCTGAGCATTGAGCTCTTGCTCTGCTGCCTGAGATGGGAGCTGCTGGCACCTTCCCATTGTCACAGCCATGGGATGAGGCTGATGCTGGCAAATCAAACAGCTCAGGGCACGTTCCCAGCAGCCCTGTCCTGTTTGTGATTGGTACACAGACCCCACAGTGATCTCCAGAGGAATTCCTGTCTGGAGGCAGCTCAAGGCTCAGTGTTGGAATTGCTGTTGGGATTATTGCAGGAATGGCTGCAGAGCTTCTGAAGAAGAGGCCAGGATGGTCCAGCAGATGTTTGTACCTTTGGCAGGTGGATCAGAAATCAAAAAAACTTATCAAACAAAGAGAGAAGGGAGGTGAAATAAGCTGAGATTTAATTAATGTCCTTTTTGTGGACCACCCATCTCTTTTAAGGGGAAGATTGAGCAAGGAAAAGGTCTGTGTGATCTGTCCAGAGAGCCCAGCCCGTGTTTGGGGAGCAGCAAGCAGCACTCCGGCTGCTCTCAGGAGTGTTGGCACCAAAGCTGCTGCAGACACACTAAATTTCCTCCTGCTGGAGAAGTTTGTGTACTTCTGACTGGTGCTAATTGATGGGCTGTGCCCTGGAGGGGCATAAATCTCTGCGAGTCAGATTTATGAGGACCCTTATGTTTGTTTGGCAGCGTGAGCCTCGTTCCAGGGATAAATGGAGCGAGCAGGGAGAGCTGACAGGCTGAAAAATGGGAGATCCTCTTTCTCCCCTGGAATCCTGCACTTCCAGAGCCATAAAACCTGAATTCCTGGTGTTTGGGATGAGCAGCTGAGAGCTGAGGGCAGGGAGATGTTTCCTGAGGGAAGCAGCCCCAGGTGTGGTGCTGGTGTTTGAGGGGGTCCAGGATGAGGGAAGGGATGAGAATCTTGACTCCAGGTTTCAGAAGGCTGATTTATTATTTTCTGATATATATTCTATTAAAAGAAAATTCTATACTAAAGAAATAGAGAGAATGGATTTCCTCAGAAAGCTAGACAGGAATGATCAGAAAATCTGGTGACAGAGAATCTGACACAGCTGGCTGGGATTGGCCATTAAAAATAATTCACATGCAACCAATCAAAGATGAACCTGTTGGTAAACCATCTCCAGAGCACATTCCACAGCCATCTGATAGGTATTGTTTACATTTATTTTCATTTTTTAGCTTCTCAGGGGAAAAATCCTAGCGAAAGGATTTCCATAAAATATGGCAGTGACACCCAGGTATTTTTGTTCCCCTGTGCTGGAGGGATATCACATGTTTTTGTCAAGTGCCTGATTAAGTTTGACATTTGAAAATAGAACTTCACACTGAAATAAGTACTGTACTTGTGAGTATTTAATTAAGATGTTTAGTTCCTGTCAAGGTTGGTAGTTTCTCTTTCCTGTTAAGGGCAATACATCTGCAACTGCTGAAATTTCAGAAACCTGTACTTAACCTTTCCTCATCATTCCATTTCCATAGAAATCTGATTAACAACTTTTAAAGTTCAGAAGCTGCCACTAAATGCAATTAAAGCCCTTGTGGAGTCTGTTATTAAGAGCTGGCATTTAATGAAGACTGAGGGCACACTCCTGTTCCCATCCACACTGGAGCAGGATGTCTGCAGCAATTAGCTGAAGGCATGGAATACACAAAGTGTGCTGTATTACCCAGCTCTGAACATGAGTGGTATTTAAGCAACATGCTGCCTTTTTTCTTTTCTTTTTTTTTTTAATTTTTGCCTCTTTCTTTGCTGGATTTTCTGTGGCAGTTTGAGCTGCAGAAGCTCAGCTCAGGTGGGTTCAGCACAGCCCTGGGTTTGCTGTGCCATCAGAATTCTTCCCTGCAGGGTGGATGGCACTAAACACGAGTGGAGGAAGCTCCTTTCTTTGTGATTTAAAAATGTTTAGCTTGACTTCACTCATGAGTATAAATTTCTAGCTGTATTCTTCCCCACCTCCAAATTGTTCAGAGCCACTGGAGCTTGGCTAAATTGTAATTGCAGAGCAGAAATCTGTGCTCAATTACTTGTTCAACTCTTCCCACTCCTCCTTGACCTTTTTGTGTGCTGCAGGAGCAAAAGGAAGTCCAGACAAACTGAGGGGGGGATTGAATCCTTCAGGGCAATTCTTTATTTTGTGCCATCTCAAAGCAGGTGTTAACTGCACCTTTCTGATCAGGTTCCTTGTTCTGGTGCATTTTAGGCTGCACCAGATTTATTTCACCAAGTTATCACTCATATCAGAAGGACCATGTGCTAAAGAGGCCATGGGCTAGAACTCCAGAATCATGGGATGGTTTGGGTTGGGAAGGACTTCAAAAATCATCTCAAATGGTTTGGGTTGGAAAGGACTTCAAAATTCATCATTCCATGGGCAGGGACACCTCCCACCACCCCAGGCTGCTCCAAGCCCCAATGTCCAGCCTGGCCTTGGCCACTGCCAGGCAAGCTGGGAATTCCATTCCAGCCCTTTCCCAACCTCCCAGGCAGGAATTTCTTCCTAATATCCCATCTACATCTCCCCTCTTTGTGTGCAAATGTGTGTGCAGACCTAAAATGTAAAAAAACCACACACACACACAAAGAAAGTTATTTTTATTTGGTCATCAAAATCAGAGCAATTACAAGCTACCACCCTGAAGCTGGCTGAGCTCACTTGTCAAAAATCCCAAAAGGATTTATTCTTCTTTATTTGTTTGGTGTTTTGTTTGGGTGCCAAGAGGCTGATAGCAAAATGAGGAAGTGGCCTTGTTACTGGGATGGTTTCTGCCCCTGTAATCTGTGTTTGCAGAACAGCTGAGGTGCCTGGAGAAAAATAAATGCTGTCCAATTGTTTTATGACCCAGTTAGTCAAATTGACTCTTGGTAGCTGAAATAAATTTGTCACCAGTGTTTGTTTCTCTTGTATTAAAATAGATAAATAAAGCAGCAGAACTACTGGGAAAGATGGGGGAAAAAAGGACAGCTCAGGTCTTGTTCCCATTTATTGTGATCAGCTTGGGTGGGGGCTGGAGCAGCCTGGGACACTGGGAGGTGGCCCTGAGCACTGGGATGAGCTTTGAGGTCCCTTCCCACCCAAAACCATTCCATGATCCAACTCAGCCCATTGGGCTTCAAACTGCAGCAGAAAATTGAAATCCTTCTCATTTCTCAGCAGTGTCAACTCCTGGGCCAGCCTGAAAATCCTGGCAGCCCTTGGCCTCCAAAAGCAGCCTCAGGTTTCCCTTTCTCCCTGCCCTGAGAGATCCCTGGGGCTCCCCAGGAACCTCCAGGGCTTCCCTGGCTCTGGGCAGCCCCAGCTCCCCTCTGGTTCTGCTCTCAGCATCCTCATGGAGGAGTTGAACCAATCTCACCTTTCAGTGTTACAAGTTGTGCTCTGGCCCTGGGCTTATTAAAAACCACAGAGACAGAACCTGAATAATCCACTTTAAAGGCAGAAAAAAACCCCAGATATTCAAAATATCCACTTAAAAACCACCCAAACCACCTCCATTGAAATCCTTACACTGGGCACTTGTTTCTGAGCCAGGGTCTCTTTTCTGGGAGCTGCTGTGGCATTTTGGGTGTAATTTGTGCTTTTCAAGCAATTTTGAGGTTTGTTCCTTCCCTTCCTCCCTCCCTGGAGGGAGATGCAAGTTCCCAGGTGTGCAGCAATTCCCAATTAGCAATGCTAATGAGGGGAGCACTGATAACATTATCTGCAGAGTTTGGGAGGGATTTTATTTTACTCTTTCCCAAAAATAAAAAAGAATTCTTCTTGGACAGGAGTAGAACTGTGAGGTGCCTTTTAAGAATTAATTCTGGAAGGGATTTTATCATTGTGCTTCAGTTAAATGAGTTGGAGGAGCAAGAAGGAGATGAGATAAAGCAGGTTGAGCTGCATTTCAGGTGTTCACAGCCCTGAAAAATTTGAAGTTTTATTCCTTCAGAGTTCCCTTCTTGCTTCCCCTTTGGTGTGTTTGCCAGGTGTGTGCTCAGCCCATGTTGTCCATGTGATAAAAATGACACAGAGCTTTTCCAATTCAATTAACTCTTCTCTTTTTTTTATTGAAATGCCACAATTCCTGCAGCATTTTAATTATCAAGACTTTTGATACAGCAAATTACTGGTAATTAGCTACAGACTGCTGCCTCACTGAGCTTTTCTTGCCTGGTTCTGGCACTTTGTGAACAGCTCTCCTGTCTCCAGAGCTTGTCTCTTGCTTTGAACAGCCAGGTGTGTGCTGAGGAAGGCAGGAGCCTCCTCAGAAATGGAAAATGCAAACCCCCTCCTCTGAATTATTGTGATTTTGAAATGAAGGAGCTCTCAGGCAAAGATATGGGAGCAGGAATAACAGCTCTTTATCAGGAAAATTAAAAATACAAATAAAACAAATTACTGCCAGAGTGAGAGAATCTGCCCTGGCCTCCTGTGGGTCAGGGTGGTGACTAAAGCCAGCATTTAATGGCACTTTTAATATTAAATTTCCAGGCTGCTCTTGTGCACCTTCCATCTCTTCTCTCTGATTTCTTGCTTTGTCATGCCAGGGTTTGATTTGGTATTCCAGATGTGAGATCAAAGCTCTGATTTTTGCAGCCATTTCCTGTGAACTGATTAATGCCCATTGCCTTTAACATCCCCACATTTTCCAGACTCATCTTTACACCATAATCCTGCAGATCAAGGCTTCCTTTGCTTTCTGTAGAAATTTTCTACAGAATTTTTCCACAGAATTTTTCTCCAGAAAATTCCTACTTCCTGTAGAAGAAGAAGTTTTCCTCTGCTGACATTGAAATCCTCACAGTGCATTGATTATATTTCTGAAAATAGGAATAAAAAGCTCAAAGAGGAGATGTGATTTTCTGTGTTCACTCTATTGCTTGCCATTTTTCTCCCCAAACATCATCATTTCTAACCATTCCCTACTAACTGTCCATGGGAATGTGAGCCAGGTCCACTCAATCCAGAAAGGGATTGAAGCAACATTTAAAGAGTTTAAATTTAAAGAATTTAAAGAATTTAACATTAAAATAATTTAGATTTAATTAACATTTAAAGAATCATGGAGTGGTTTGAGTTGGAAAGGACCTTAAAGATCATCCAGTTCCAACCTCAACATTATCCCAGGGTGCTCCAAGCCCCATCCAGCCTGGCCTTGGACATTCCAGGGATCCAGGGGCAGCCCCAGCTGCTCTGGGAAAAACCCTTTCCATGTGCTATCATGAATTCACCTTCTAATTACTGCTGTTTTAAAAATAAAGATGAATTGGGACTGAAAATGAGAACTGAGACTGAAAATGAGAAGGTTTCCATCCAACAGAAGAAAAGGAAGCTGGAATAATCTGGTATTTCTCTTGGAATGCAGAGGACAAAAAGAGGAATTAAGATTTTTGGGAGCTTGTAAAATGCAGTGTCACTGACTTTCTCCTTTCTAGTTGAACATTGTCCTGCACCTGCCTGGATTTCTTTGTTGCCTGGGGGTGTTTTGGCCTTTGTCACATCCTTGGTGGACATAAATCTTTATCTCTTCCTGTTTATTTAAAGCTGAATTTGTCACCATCATAAGAATACTTTAACCAAGATCTTTTCATCCTCTGGAAATCTCTGTGGCTGGACATGAATTCTATTATTCCCCCTTAATTCTTTTTTAATAGACTCTTCTATCATCTGGCCTGTGATATTGCCCCTGATCAATAGGAGGTGGAGAGGCCAGTAATGACCTGGGCTTCTCATTCTCCCTGGAAAATTCCTGGTGTGTTGGTTTTCCTTGGATTTTCTGGACTCCCCCAAGTACAGGAAGGATGAGGAAAATCAGAGTTTCTGGTGTGGAGTTTGGAACTGGTTTGGTGATGGAGCAGAGTGTCCACACTGCAGCTTCCAGCTGAACTCAGGGGATGTGAGGCTGTCAAATGCCAATTCAAGCTTTTAATTTATGGACTAGATTTATTCAGAGCTCAGCCTTCCTGTCTAAAACCTCACAAAAGGTACCAAAAAAACCCAAATTAATTTATCTGTCACCCTGGCCAGGTGTGTTTTACTGCCCATGCTTTGTTCAGGTCAGTCCTGGCCATGATAAGGCATAAAAACCTATCCAGCTTATCCTGGTCCCAGCCAAGGAAGGAAAATGTCTGTTGGATTTGGCCCTTTTCTGACCCAGAGATGGAGCAGCTGAGAGGCATTTTAAAAACTGTTATTCCATTTTCAGTCTCATGTGAAGGGTGAGACAATACAGATGTTATCATTCACCCCATCACAATCAGAAGACAATTATTTTTAATTACAAAACACTGAAAGTGTTCCTTGGTCTGTCAGCTTTAGCCACACCATGCTGTAAATGCCTCCAAGCCAACCCTCTAAAATTCCCCCTGGTGGGTCCCACTCCAGTGCATCTTTCACAGCTCTGCTGCTCCAAAGGATCCAGTCTGATTTGCAAGGCCACCCTCTGGAACTTGTTTCCAGCTCCATTTCTCTCTCAGCAATGTCTGTCCCATTCCAGATCATTTCTAACTCAGCATTTCTCATCTCAAAGTTTGCTTAGATGTGAGCTCTCTGCCAGGCTTTGGGAATTCTCTCCAAATCCATTTCCCACAAATGAGGGTGTGGAGTGTCCCAGGAGCAGATTTGTCCTTGTGCCACTGCTGCAGAAGGACAGAGCAGAGCCAGTGTCACCAGCTCAGTGTGACAGACAGGCCACCCACACTGCCCCGACCTTTCAGAATTTCAAAATTTAATTACACCTCCAAATCCATAAAAATGGCTTTTTTCATAACCCACTTGTGATGAATTCTCATTCCCAGAGAGCAGCTGGATGCAGTGTGCTCTGTTCCCCTGCATTTATGCACAGCTTTATTTGTTTGAGGGATGTAAACACAGCCCAAGGATGGCAGGGTTCAGCCATGGAGCACAAACTCCAAATCCTCGTTCCAGATGAGTGGGATGCTGCAAACTTCCCAGTCCCTCATCAATCCTGCTGTGCAGCCACATGATTCATGTCTAACAGGGTTTTGGGTTGATGCCTCAGCAATTCCTAAGCAGGTGTTGAGGGATCAAATCAGGAAATCCCTTCCTTGGCTGACAAAGGCAGGAAGGGCCTGGTTTGGGTGGTTTTTAAGTGGATATTTTGAATATCTGGGGTTTTTTTCTGCCTTTAAAGTGGATTTTCAGGTTCTGTCTCTGTGGTTTTTAATAAGCCCAGGGCCAGAGCACAACTTGTAACACTGAAAGGTGAGATTGGTTCAACTCCTCCATGAGGATGCTGAGAGCAGAACCAGAGGGGAGCTGGGGCTGCCCAGAGCCAGGGAAGCCCTGGAGGTTCCTGGGGAGCCCCAGGGATCTCTCAGGGCAGGGAGAAAGGGAAACCTGAGGCTGCTTTTGGAGGCCAAGGGCTGCCAGGATTTTCAGGCTGGCCCAGGAGTTGACACTGCTGAGAAATGAGAAGGATTTCAATTTTCTGCTGCAGTTTGAAGCCCAATGGGCTGAGTTGGACCATGGAATGGTTTTGGGTGGGAAGGGACCTCAAAGCTCATCCCAGTGCTCAGGGCCACCTCCCAGTGTCCCAGGCTGCTCCATCCCAGTGTCCAGCCTGGCCTGGGACACTGCAGGGATGCAGGGGCAGCCCCAGCTGCTCTGGCAGTTCCAGCCCAGGCAGGAATTCCTCATTGCCCAGATCCCATCCATGCCTGCCCTCTGGCACTGGGAGCCATTCCCTGGCTCCTCTCCCTCCAGGCCTTGTCCCCAGTCCCTCTGCAGCTCTCCTGGAGCCCCTGCAGGCCCTGAGGTTCCCTGAATCCTCTCAGGAGATCTCTCCTGTCCCCTTGGCTGTGTCCTGTCACTGCTCAGCCACATTTCCAGTTAATTACTTCATCCCAAAGAATTTGTGGAACTGTTGCATTCAGGGCACTGGGAGCAGGAAGAGCTTTGATCTGCCTGGCCCAGTTTCTGCTACACATGAAATTTTTTAACTGAAAAATCACCTCCCAATTCCTGTTTCCCTGCTTTCATCTTCTCAGAGGCACCCCTGGATCCCTGGGATCTCCCAGGCCAGGCTGGACACTGGGACTGGAGCAGCCTGGGACACTGGGAAGTGTCCCTGCCATGGCAGGGGTGGCACTGGGTGGGCTTTAAGATCCCTCCCAGTCCAAACCATTCTGGACTCTGATGAATTTTGAGGATAATGATCAAAATCAGCTTTTACATCTCCTGACTTTTTCACAGCCTTGTATCCAGCCATCCTCCCCTGCCTGTCTAGTAAATAGTTTCATCAAGTAAATTCACAATAAATTAACCTTTTTTCTCTCTTTTTTCCCAATTTTTGGCATTTTCTGACTATCTTACAGAAAATTCACCTCCTGATTCTCTATTTTCCCTGTTACCCACAGGGATAATTCATTCTGCTCCTAACCCAAACCTCTCTTGGTTTATTGTAACCCTGGATTTCACACTTAATATTCCCCACTCCTGGACACAAAGTGACACCAGAATCATGGAATCCATCATAAGTAGGTTTCATCATAATGGAAGAACAAATTGCTTATTTTTTTTTCCTTTTTTTCCTCCAACTTGATTAAGTTTGAGGGTTTAATTAGATTTTTGTGGCGATTTTCAGGTTGTTAATTTAAGTGGAGAAGATGAAATGCAAATGGGTGAATAGAAACAGGTTTGCTAAATTAGTGCCAAAAATTAGCACAGTGATTATTTTTACCAATAAACACAAATTTTCAAAGCCTGTGCTCAGGTAAAGTTTTAATTGGTTTAGGAATCAGATTTTCTCTGTGTGCTTGTATTATATTATTGTTTTTCCAAGCCATCCCAAATTGTTTCTAATTAGGGGCACGATTCTATTTGCCTGGATATTTATTCCTGTGTAATTTGTTTCAACTTAGGCAGCACAGGAGTGATGAATTCTTTTCATTACCTCCAACTCTCTTTGATGGGCTTTGACTGGCTAATTATTCACATGGAACACATTCCCAACAACCTGAGAGTAGGTAAAAATTCCTGAAAATAAACAGACTTTTGAAATAAACTGACAAAAGTTCATTTTCCAGGGCTTTTGTTTCATCTTCAGACACAAGGAAATTAAAATGGAATCACTTGGAGTCTGGTTTTACTTCTGCACCTTGAATTATATCAAATATTGGGCTGCAAAGGTTTCCCAGGGGGGAAGGTGTCACAAAGGGAGCCCCCAGCCTCTCACTGAGTGATTTGGGGTTGGAAAATCAAGGTTGGGAGCTATTAAAGGACAATTTTTGCAGCTTTCCAGGGTATTTTCCATCACACGGGACCCCCAGCACACACATGGATGTTTCCTATTTCTCCACAGAAATCTGTTGGAAGTATTTAAGCACATAAATGCATTTATAAACCAAGGTATTTTAACTGCACTGCTCACTATTGCAACCCTTTGTTTTTAAGAGCATTAATGATATTGATTATCAGTGTATAAACTCACCCCCCCTCTTCCCATGGCTGCCATGGATGGAATCACTTTTGGGAACTTTTTTCAGGTTCCTTTTGGGATTTGGAGCAGATTGAGTTGGTCAAAACCCCCATCCCTGGAAGTGTCCAAGGCCAGGCTGGACAGGACTTGGAGCAGCCTGGTCTGCTGGCCATGGCAGGGGGTGGGACTGGCTGATCTTGACGATCCTTCCCAACCCAAACCATACTTAGGAATATAAAATCCATTTTTACCCAATTAGAGCCAGTCCTCAGGATATCAATTTTATAAAATAAATCCACATTTCTGTTAATTAGAATTTTTGTGAGTTTTGGTTGTTTTTCTACACACTGAACCTAAAAATCCCAGGCATTGCAGGGACATGCTGATGCTGTTTCAGCCCAGCTGCTGAGCTCTCCTGTAGGCACAGAGTTTGTGGGAATTGGGAGTGGGGCAGTGCCCCAGCCCATCCCCAATGGCTCCAGCTGTGAAAAGCAGGTGAGCAGCACTGACAGCAATGGAGTGCCCAGGTGTGCTGAGTGACCACAGAGGTGCAGGGCATGAACCTGAGGGGATAAAAGGCTGGGCTGAAGGACAACAAGGGCAGAGGTTTGAAGCCTTCTGAAGTGGTGTTACTGTGTGTGGGTTGGAGCTTTCTGATGTTGTATGGTGACACTCTGGGTATGGTGGCTGTCTCAGCTGTGACATGTGCTGGATGGATGGATGGATGGATGGATGGATGGATGGATGGATGGATGGATGATGTAGGCACAGAGTTTGTGTGGCCAAGCCTCATCCCTAATTGGCCACAGCTGTGAGAAGCAGGTGAGCAGCATTGAAGGTGTTGAGCCATGGAGTGCCCAGGTGTGCTGACCAACCACAGAGGGCACAGAGGGCACACAGGTGCAGGGCATGAACATGAGGGGATAAAAGGCTGGGCTGAAGGACCAGCAGGGCAGCTGCTTGCAGCCTTCTGGAGTGGGGTGGTGTTACTGTGTATGGGGACTGCTTACAGCCTTCTGAAGTTGTCTGGGGGTGCTGTGTGTGTGGTGCCCTCTGGGCTGCAGCAGTGCTGACCCTGTCCCTCCCCCAGATGCTGCTGACAGAGTACCTGGACATGAAGAACACTCGTGCAGCCTCGGAGCCCTCGGCCCAGCTCAGCTACGCCAGCTCCGGCCGCGAGTTCGCCGCCTTCTTCGCCAAGAAGAAACCCCAGAGACCCAAGAACCCTCTCTTTAAGTAAGTGCTGGGCTTTTTAAAGCTGTGCTAAGCTGCCTTTGGTCCTGGAGTGCTGCTGGTAATGGCAGTTTCACGCTGTGAGAGGTGTGGAAGCTCCTGGATGGGGATTTAACACCCGGAGCTGAAGATCTGTTACGGATTCAGCGCTGGGTTTTAGAGCTGAGCTCTTCCCAGGGCTCATTCCAGGACTGGGAATCCCATCAGAGGAGCTGCTGCAGAGCATGGAGTGATCCCTTCTGCCTCTCTTTGTCCATGTTAAATTCAGGCCCTGTTAGAGGGAGTGATAAAGGGCACTGGACAAAGGGAATTAAGATAACTGTGTAATTACTGCATAGACTAAGCACTTAATCCTGTTACTAACTCCTTTAATTCAGCAGTCAGGCTGCAAAGAATTAAGTGGTTGGGAGGAGAGTGTAAGGGAGAGGAGGATGAGAGAGGCTGGGTGGCCAAGGGAAGGATTTGGGAGAGGAAACTTCTGCAGCAGTAAGGAGTGAGGAGCTGCTGAGCAGTGCTGCTGGGGGAGGAGATTCCATCTGGATTTGGGGGAGCTGTGCTGGAATTCTCTTCCACCACCTGCCTATGCTGGCCTTCTCTTGAGCCTCTTGAGGATTTTGGAAAGCACCTAAAAGTGCTGGTTTGTGCTCCCAGTAGCTGTTCTCTCCCAGTACCTGAGATCCCAGTTAGAAATCCAAGTCTTCTCTGCTCTCCCAGGATGAGCTCTCCTGCAGCCTCCTGTTATGAGAGGTTAAGTGTCATCTCCTTCCTCTGTCAACTCATGATTATTATCCCTCACCCTTTTTTTTTTTAACTCCCTCATGGCCATTTTGGGCTGAAAATTCCACTTGGAATTCACTCTGACCTGCAGATGGATATTGGAGCTCATCCCATATCTGTCCCTGGGTGTACAAGGACACCCCAAGTGTGGGGTTTGGGATAAAAGCTGGAGGAATGAGGGTGCTGTGGCTCACCTGGAGCAGGCTGAGGCTGGGAAGAGTTTGTCAGCAGAGAGGAGGTGGCTGTAATTGTTCAAAGGGAGGTGAATCACCTCGTGGGAGCAGCATCTCCCCCCACTCCTGGTGCTGTCACCGAGTGATGCCATCCCTGCAGTGACAGCAGCACTTACTGGGATCTCTCCTTTGGTTATCTGTCAGCTGTCACCATATCTATGGAAATCTCCCTTGAAATGGAATTTCTCAGCCCACTGAGGTTTGTACATGTTTGATGGAGTGTTATTCTTGTCTCCCCTCCCATCTTCAGTGCTTTCTGTGCCAGGCTCCTTTCCCTGCCTTTCCATTAGCTCTGTCCAGATCTCTCCTCTTGTCACCACAAAATCTTCATTTCATTCCTCAGCAGTCTCTTAGGGCAGGGCTCCTCCTCCTGCTTTCCTCACAGGGGGATGCAGGTGTTGGTGCTGTGTCCTGTGGTAGCTGTGAGCTCATTTAATTAATATTAAATACTGAGCCAATTTAATTAATATTAGATATTTCTGCTAGTTTGTCCTCAGGGAATAGAGGGAAGTAGTGTCCTGCTCTCTGGAAATCAGGAGCTGGTATTTACAAGAAACTCAGAATCTTTATTTCCTTTAAAGTTGGTATAATAAAAAAAATATTTATTTAGTTGCAACGTTGGCTTGGAAAACAAAGCTTCAGATGAAGGGGAATTTGGATGATTGATGCCATGACAAACTTTCTTCTTTATTTTGACTTTTTTCTCTCCCCAAAAGTAGCCAAGGGCATGCTCAGCTTGCCAGCTCAGATTTCCAAGATGGAAAATGGGAAATAAGGCAGGAGTGAATTGTACAAGCAAGAGTTGAGCACCCAATAAATCAGTCCCAGACTTGGCTGGAATTCTGTGTAATTCTAAAGAAAATAAAAATGTTTTGAAGGCTTTGGGGGAGGATCAGCATTGGGAAGGGAATTACAAGGAGTTGAGTGGGAGCAGGAATGTGGGGAAGGGCAGCTTGAGGGAGTGGCAGAGGAAGGGAAATAGGGGGAAAAAACTGGGTGGTTGTGGAAAAAAACGGGAAATGGGGAGAAGAAGTGGATGGTTGTGGGGAAAAAAAAAGGAAATGGGGAGAAAACCTGGAGGATGGTTGTGGAAAAGAAGGGATAAGATCTGGTTTTGGGGCCTGGAAGACCTGTGGGATAATGCTGTTCTTCTTGTCTCATTGAGGACAGTAAGGAGCACGTGGGGAACACAGAGCCAAGAATTTACAGCTCTTTTAATTAAAATCCAAAGGGTTTGTTGTATTTTGATAAAGTGTTATTAGTTCAGTTGTAATAACACCAACACCGAGTCCAAATTAAAGCAGAAAAGCCTCATTAATAGTAATAATCTTAACACTAGTGCCCAGGAAAGCTGTGAAATGCTTTGCCCCTGTCTCTGGTGTGATGCTCCTGTTCCCAGTGTCCCTCTGAGGCTGGTTCCATCTTCCTGAGCTGTGGCACCAGGCAGGGAATGAGGAGTGTTGCAGCAAATCCTCAACACCTCGAGGTCTTCTTGGGACAGAAGTTTCCAAACCTGGTGTCTGATGCCTCAGGGTTTGGCTTTTCTATTTTTCACATTCTGTGCTGCTTTGGTGTGTGGGTCTGGGCTTCATATTATGGGATGGTGAGCTCTGTGCCCAGAGCAGGGAGACAAAACAATTCCTGCTCCAGCTGGGCACCAAGGACAAATGAGCCAAATCCCAGGCCAGGAGCACAAACCCCGTGGGCTGGAGAGAGAAAAACAAGCAGGGTGGGAGTGCCTGGGCTAAAGCTGGGCTGGGACAATGAACTGCAAGGTGGGAATGGAGCAGAGCTGATCCCAGGGAGAGACCCCGGGAGCGCTGGGGCATTTTGGGGCCATTTTGGGTCATCTTGGGGGCAGCCCTGGCTGGGCTCTGGTGCTGCCCAAGGTGCAGCCATGGAGGAGATCCTTGGAATCAATCCCTGCTTCCTTCTGGAACTCTGCCCAGCCTCTGCTCTAGCTCAGCCTCCACAGGGCACTGTGTCCACTGGGGCTTTTTAAAGGTTTTGTCCCCACCACGAGCTCCCTTCTCCCTGGTCCCCAGAGCCCACCCAGGCACCTCCAGGAAATGGATTTTTTTGCTGCTTTTTTCTGCTGAGGTTGGGATTAAATGTGTGAGACAGTATTTCTTGTTGCACTCAGATGTTTGTGAGTTATCTCTATTACAGTCTCACAAGCTGTGAGTTTTGTAGTCCTTAATTTTAATAAGCTGAAAATGAAGACGTGTCTCTCTTCCTACAAGGTTTTTTAAGGATAAGCTGTCTAATTAGGAAATGTCACTTAAATTATTTTTACTTTTAACCCAATAACTCACTACTTGTGTCTCATAATGGGGACTATATTTAATTACACAATACCACTTAAACTGATGAAGAAGGACCAGCTTCTGCCCTAAAACTTCTCTCTTGCTTTATATATATTACTATATTCAAAAACCTTAAACTCTGATTTTTCCACCATGTGATATTGCACACTTCTGTTCAAAGTATACACTTATAATCTTACTTTTAGCATTCATTTTTTTCTACAGCCTCAGGTCAATGCAGTGTTCTCTTGAGGGTCAGTGCCTGAAAGTGTCAAAATCCTCAGCAGTCAGGGTTCCAACAGCCAGGATTGGTTTTTTATGATTTTTTTTTTTTTTGGGAAGTGCCTCTGAAGCAGCAGCCCATGGCCATGGGATGTTCCCAGCACTCAGGTCAGGCACAAAGCCCTTGGGACACTTGTGGTCACAGGGACATTGAACTGTCCTCAACCACTGAGGTGTCAGACCAGGACCCAATTTAGGGCCTTTTACTAGAAGTGCCAAAAATCCTCTTGATGGGGCAGAAATGGTTGGAAAATATTTGGATTGGTCCTTGTGGATTATTCGAGCCATACAATAAATAATAATTGAGTGGTCCCTAATTTCCACGAGAACATTTTTATATTTTTCAGAGCTGAAGGGTGCTTATATTTTACATTTTTTTATATTTTTAAGAGCTGAAGGGTGCTTCCAATGCCTGAAACTGACTGAATTCCTTTGAATTCCAGGTTTGAATCCTCATCCCATGCCATCAGCATGAGTGCCTACCTGAGGGAGCAGAGGAGGGAGCTGTACAGCAGGAGTGGGGAGCTGCAAGGTAAGCAAAGGGATCCTTGGGAATTGCATCATTCCCCTCTGCAGGAGCTGGGATATCCTGCCCAGCCTCTGGCAGGTGCTGATCTCTGCCCTGAATCTCTCCAGGATTTAAGCTCTTGTTTATTATGAGGTTGTAAAGGGCTCTTTATTCTCTTTATTCTTTTAAAGGGTTCTTTATTGCTCTTTATTCTCTCAGCTTTTTTAGCTGGAGGTCAAGGTCTTGAAAAATATTCCTAAAACAAAAGGTGAAACACAACCAACCTCACCTTGAGCACTGGCTTGGGGTGTTGGAGCTACCTTGGGTGTTTCTCTGCATCCTTACTGTGATACCTGCCCTGCATTGCTCTGGGAGCTGAGCTCAGGCAGCTCCACTTTGGAGCTGGATGGACTCAAGGGACCAATTCTTTGTGTTTGGGGCACTGGAGGAGCTGCAGGGTGTTTGCAGATGGTGAGTCTGGGCACTTGGGCTGCTCTTGCCCATGGCAGGTGCTGTGTGTGCCCAGGGAGGTGTTCCCTGCTCTTGCATGGCATCATTTCCCTTGTTTTCCCTGGGTGATCCAGTGGTTGGACTTGGCAGCAGAATCAAGGGAATATCCTTAGACAAATTCTTTTGTATCATCTATTCCAGTTTCTTCCTGGGCTAATCGTAACAAGAAAATCATTTCTGTTCTTCAAATATTACAGTGGTGACCAAGGGCAGAATTTCTCCTGGAGCTCTTGTCCATGATAATTTTCAGCTGGCTTTTCATTGAGAATGTTTTATAATTTGCAAGAGAATTTTTGGATGCTTTTGTGTTCTCTTCCTCCTTTCATGACCTGTCCTCAGTGACAACTTAAACCCACAAAGGTGTGAGAAAAACCCTTGAGAGGCAGAAATTGTTCTTGGGACAGCCAAATTCACTGGGGTGACTGCAGAGGTGTGTGGTTATTCATTGTTCTGGGGTTGTTGGGGTCCCAGGATGAGGTGAGAGGTGAGAATTGACTCCAAGCTCTCAGAAGGCTGATTTAGTATTTTATGATATTAAAAGAAAATTGTATATTAAAACTATACTAAAGAAAGAGAAAGGATTTCATCAGAAGGCTAGAAAAGAATGAATAATAAAATCTTGTGACTGACCACAGTCCTGGGATTGGCCATTAATTAAAACCAATTCACATGCTGGGTAAACAATTCTCCAAATCACATTCCAGAGGAGCAAACAGGGAGAAGCTGAACCTTCCCAGGAGAAGAAATCCTGGTGAAAGGATTTTTCAGGAAATAGGTCAGTGCCAGAGGTGATCTCAGCACTGATGATCAGGGGTGTCCTGGCTCTGTGGTGAACTCTGAGATCCCTTTGGGTGCACTGAGAAGGAAGAGCCTGGGGGTGACTGTGGTGGTGCTCACAGGGGTCCCAGGATGAGGGAAGGGATGAAAATCTTGACTCCATGTTCAGAAGGCTGATTTATTATTTTATGATCTATATTATATTAAAACTGCACTGAAAGAACAGAAGAAAGGATTCCATCAGAAGGCTGGCTGAGAATAGAAAGAGTGATCATAAAATCTTGTGACTCTCAGAGTCCAAGCCAGCTGGGCTGGGATTGGCCATGGATGAGAAACAACCAGGTGAGCCCAATCCCAGATCCACCTGCTGCATCCCACAGCAGCAGAGAATCCTTGGGCACAGTTTGTTCCTGAGGCCTCTCAGCTTCTCAGGAGGGAAAAATCCTAGCAAAAAGGGTTTTTCCTCAAATCTCATGGTGACAGTGACAGCTGCCCAGCCCCTGACCCCACAGCCTGTGGGAGTGAAGGGATGGGGAGGTGCCTGCCAGCTGAACTGGGATCTCACCTTTCACACACCTGGCAGGTGTGGAGCTCACAGCTCTCTCTGCCTTTTGGGATTCAGCTTCTCACCTTCTAAAGTGTCACATGGCCAGGAGTGGCTGGCAGATGTCCCCCAGGCCAGGGAGATGAGGTTAATGTTCCATCCCATTTCCAGTTTTCCTTCCAGGAGGATTTCAGTTCCTTCTCCTTAGTTGTGGGCTCTCTGTTACAAACTGTGGGACAAATGTGGGCTCAAAGCCAAGAATTTTGCAACCATTGAGAATTTTGAGCTTTTGGGGTCCATCAGGGAGCCTGCAGCACTTGCTCCAGAATTTCCCATCCCTTTGGGAGGAGTCCTGTTGCCTTCTGTCATTCCCAGTGGTCCATGTGGCTTTAAAAACAAGCAGAGAACAGAACTGACCTTCTCCATATCCATGTCCTCCTCCAGGAGCCTCGTGGCTGAGATTTGGGGATTGTGTGGTTAGTGCTGTTACACTGAGGGTTTTAAGGAGCTCCTGTCCTGGGTTTGGAGCTCATTCAAAGCCAGATTTATGGAAGAGGGATTCCTCAGGGATACAAGACAAATCTTGGGGCAGCATTTGGGATGAGCAGGACACTGGGAGCGTTCCCAGGAGAGAAAGATGCAGCAGAGCTGCTCAGGGAGTCTGGGTGGGCAAGGACAAAGCCCAGGAGCTGACAAAGAGATAAAGGACAAAACAGGAATTGGTGTGGAGAGGGCCAAGGTCCTGCTGCCCTTTGCAGCTCAATTGGAAGAGCCTGGACATGATGCAATAGGTGACAAAAAGTCAGTGTGGGGAGGCAGTGGGGACAATAGATGAGATGACTTTGCTGAGCTTCTTTGCAGTTGAACCATCAAGAAAAGTTTCCCTTTGAAGTTCACGTTAAAAATGCAGTAACCTCTGTCTCTGTTATGAGCTGCTGTTCCCTTTTAGGCTGCTCATTAATCTTCCTGAATCCCAGACCACAGCAAGATCTGCATTTGGATTTTTTTCTTTTTTTATATATATTTATTTTTTTTATCCCTTTTAAAGAGAAATACAATTTAATTGTTCAATCAGGTTAGTGGAAAGCAGGCATGTGACACTCTGTCTTCTGTGAACACTGCACAGTTTCTGTTCCCAACAGCCTTATCCACAGGGATGATTTCTCAGTGGCAGCAGGGGGAGGGTGACTTGTTAGGGAATCTTTTTTCCTGAAAAGATCTTCAAAGAAACATATGCATGAAAAGAAAGGAATTTCTAAAAGTTTAGCTCACGCTAACTTTTCGACATAAGAATTTAATTTAAATAGCCTTAAAAACGTGTGAAGATCAGAGTGATGCTTTGTCATTAACCCCTTTGATTTGGACTGAAATAGTGCAGAGCCTGAGGCTCACATTATCCCTCAGTGGGAGAAAGGGACCTGCTGCAAGTGGTTTAGAGCTGGAATTCTTCTGTCTCCTTGCACTGAAATTGCAGGAGAAAGACTTTGGCCATGTGTTTTTCCCTTGAAGTTGGCCACACAAGTTCTCTGACAACTGTCATTAAAAAATAAAGGTGGGGGCAAGTACAGAGGTGAAATATTTCCTTCTGGACTGGTACAGTCTGGGGAGAGCTGGGGGTGCTCACCTGGAGAGGAGAAGGCTCCAGGGAGAGCTTCCAGCACATTCCAGGGCCTGGAGGGGCTCCAGGAGAGCTGCAGAGGGACTGGGGACAAGGCCTGCAGGGACAGGAGCCAGGGAATGGCTCCCAGTGCCAGAGGGCAGGCATGGATGGGATCTGGGCAATGAGGAATTCCTGCCTGGGCTGGAACTGCCAGAGCAGCTGGGGCTGCCCCTGCATCCCTGCAGTGTCCCAGGCCAGGCTGGACACTGGGATGGAGCAGCCTGGGACACTGGGAGGTGGCCCTGCCATGGATGGGGTGGTGCTGGATGTCCTTTAAGGTCCTTCCCACCCAAACCATTTTGGGATTCTCTGAATGGCACAGAATCCCAGCTGCCACTTCATCACCTGCCCCTCTTGAGGTTTTTGCCCTTGGCTTCCAGAACAGATTTCAATTCAACAGGAAATATTTGGGAGTTGTGCACTTTGTTTAGGTTGGGTTTTTTGGGAATTCTGAGCAGATGCCCCTCTGTCAGAGTCACAGCCAGCTCAGCTCTGCCCTGGTCTGCAGCTGGGGCTGGCCATGGGATGGGATGTGCTCCAGAGCTCCTGTGCTTCCCAAGGATGTGAATGGGCTCCACACCTGCTCAGCACCTCCAAAAAACATTTTCACCCCCTCAGAAATTAGAATTTAGGCTTGTTGTTTCTTTCCCCCCGTGAGCTCAGTGCACTTCTGCAGTAATTCAACTTCTCCATGGATTTGTGGAGCAGGAGAATGTGGCTGTGGGATGGACTGTCCAGGGAAGGATAATGGGAGCAGGAGTAGATCAGGATTCCAGAGTCCACTCTCAGATCCCACTGGTTTTTATGGATTATTGAAGGTTTTGATTTACAGACAGACAAACAGTGGCTGCCCTGCCACTCAGGAGGATGGCCCAGGTGCTGTTCCTTGAGGAATCACTCCTACAAGTTCTTGTGTTCCATGGAAGGATAAAAAAATCTTAGATTGTTGTCATGCCTTTGGGTTTTTTTTTTTTCTTTTCATTTGTTTTGGGGTTTTTATGAAAAGTTCTTTCTCTGATCCTGCTGCTTTGGCAACTTGTGCTCTGCTGGCACTGGAATGTGGGACAGGGCTTGTTGTACAAGGAAAGGAGAAAAAATCCCCTGACTTCATAGAGAGAGTCTTTAATGGAACAAAGGATGGAATTTGTGCCCCAAAGCTGAATCCTCCCAGCTGCTGGACACGTTTTGTGTGCTGAACCAAAACAGCAAAAATTCAATATTACTTTATGAAGTTATTGAGGCTGTTCCTGTCCAGAGCATTCCAGGGGTGCTCTGCACTTCTCACTACTTAAAAACCAAAAACTGGATAAGTTCCTCTTGCTTCTGTGTGAAGGAACAGGAGGGGAACTGAATGAGATGATTTTTAAGGACCTTTCCAACCCAACCATTCTGGGACTCTGAAGTTTCAGTTGTTTTTTTTTTTTAAATGCCCAGAACTTTTTCATAGTTGTTTTTCTCTTGTTGGGAGTAGCAAGAGCATTATATCAATAAATTTAGGAACTGAAAATTAAATGCTCTTGCAGATTTTAAATATGCAGCACTTAAACTCCTGGTCAGCTTTTAGATATTTAGCTGGAAGTGGAGAGCACTTCCCACCCCTTGGAATGTCCAAGGCCAGGCTGGATGGGGCTTGGAGCACCCTGGGACAGTGGAAGGTGTCCCTGCCATGGCAGGGGTGACACTGGATGATTTTAATCCCAACCCAAACCAATCTGGGATTTTAGGAACCTTCCAGGTTGCTCATCTCTGGCAAAGGATGGCAAATGTGGCAGTAAAACAAAGCTCTGGTTTAATAACACAATAAATTTTATTGGATCATTTTTAGAATTAAAAAAATCCACTGATTTTTTTTTTATTTTTTTTTCTTGCTGGCTGGGTGATAAATGGAAAACCTTGAATATCCCTGTGACACAAATCTAAATTTGGGAAGTGGATTTGTGTTACTCCTCACTCTGCTCTTCATCCACTTTCCACCCAAGCCTGAAAAATTCCTTACCATAAGGTTTTGAGCAATTAAAAAAAAAAACCCAACCAGCAACTCTGCTAATTAAGATTTTGAGGCCAAGAAATAGCAGCAGAGGCAGAGAGGATCTGCTGTGACAAGGGCACCATGTAAGGGCAGGTGCAGGGAAAATGCAGTTATTTGTAGGTGCCTTGTTCCATTTGGATTCACCCAGGGGCTGCTGCGGGGAGCCAGCTGTGCTCAGCAGTGACAGAAAGCAAAGCTGACATCTGGGATAATGAAAATTCGGTTCAGCACCTCTGCGAGATGGGGATGATAATGTGTTGTCACTCAGAGGTGCTGGGGAGGGGGAGAGGGAGCAGGACTCATCTCTGGTTAAAGGAGATGTGGTGACAAGTGACCTGTGCTGGTTAAAAAATATTCCTGAAGGAAGGACGGGGAATAAACCAGCGGAAAAATCACGTGGTGATTGATATCCCAAATTTCCTGTCACACCACTGCTTTTGTCTCGTGGTGAGCAGGATCACAGTTGGCTTGGAGCCTGAGGAGAAGGCAGAGCAGGGATTTTCAGGGTTTTGCCAGCTCTGAAGCAATCAGCTCCCCCAGCCCTGCAAAGGCACTCCTGATTTCCTCGGCGTGTGTTTGTCCCGGTGCTGCGGATTAGAGACACGGCCTCTTCAAAGGCTGCCCGATCAAGGAGGGGTTATTAAAACCAGCCTGCTTTCTGACTGGGAATTAATTAGAGCAGCATTTTCATGCAAAACATCCAATTTTTTGATTAGCAATGGAGCAAGGTTGCAATTAGCACTATAGGAAGCTTAAATTCCCAGTGTTTTGATTCTGAGGAAATGAGATTATCAAACTGGGGTCAGGCCCTTGACAGCAAAAGGGGGATTATGTGTAAGAAAATCGTTTGTTTCTTGATTTTTCCTCAGAGATTGTTATTAAAGCCACAACAGTTCAGAGGGAGATGCCTAAAAAAAGGAGGCAGGAGGGTCCCTTTGCTTTGTCAGTGCAAAGAGCTCCTGGTGTTGGAGAGAGCACGTTTGGCATTTCATCTGCAGCAACAGGTTCCCATTGCTGGGTGGGGTCAGCCCTCCTTTTCCCATCCTTGTGGGTTTGTTTCTTTCCTTTCAAACAACGTTTTTGATCCCTTCCAGGTGTCTAAATGTGTGTGTTGCTGCTTATTAAAGGCTGACCTCAGGCAGCAGTCGAGTCTGTGAAAAAGGATCATCTCTGTTAATCCTGGAGAACATTTGGGGGGGGTTGAATTTCCCACTTAATTCTTGTCAGTTCTCAGGGAGATGGGAGGTGTTGAAAGTCAGGCTGGGGCTGTGAAATCTCTGCTTTGTGTCAGGGACTTGAAGCAAGGTAAGGCAGAAGGAGGAATTTTGGTGTCAGGGTGATATTTGGTGCTGGGGAGCACCAGGAACGTCACTGTCATGGAATGGTTTGGGTTGGGAAGGACCTTAAAGATCACCCAGTTCACTTCCAACCCCATTGCCATGGCAGGGACACCTCCCAGTGTCCCAGGCTGCTCCATCCCAGTGTCCAGCCTGGCCTGGGACACTGCAGGGATGCAGGGGCAGCCCCAGCTGCTCTGGCAGTTCCAGCCCAGGCAGGAATTCCTCATTGCCCAGATCCCATCCATGCCTGCCCTCTGGCACTGGGAGCCATTCCCTGGCTCCTGTCCCTGCATCCCTTGTCCCCAGTCCCTCTGCAGCTCTCCTGGAGCCCCTTCAGGCCACAGCTGCTCTGGGCTTCCCCACCTGGGTCTTGACCTCAGGCTCCTCTTCTTGAATCTTTAACCCTTGCACTGCTCTCGCTTCAGAGCCCAAACACCCCTCAGGTGCCACTTGGTCCTTTTGGAACAGGAAAACCAAAAATAGGGGCATCAAGGTGGTGTATGAGGAGAGGAGATTGTGAAATAGAGATGGAGAATCAATGCTGGAATGATGCCTCAGGTTTTGGGTTTTGTATTTTTCAGTTCTGTGCTGTTTTAGTGTGGAGTTCTGTTATGGGATGGTGAGCTCTGTGCCCAGAGCAGGGAGACAAAACAATTCCTGCTCCAGCTGGGCACCAAGGACAAATGAGCCAAATCCCAGGCCAGGAGCACAAACCCCGTGGGCTGGAGAGAGAAAAACAAGCAGGGTGGGAGTGCCTGGGCTAAAGCTGGGCTGGGACAATGAACTGCAAGGTGGGAATGGAGCAGAGCTGATCCCAGGGAGAGACCCCGGGAGCGCTGGTGCATTTTGGGGCCATTTTGGGTCATCTTGGGGGCAGCCCTGGCTGGGCTCTGGTGCTGCCCAAGGTGCAGCCATGGAGGAGATCCTTGGAATCAATCCCTGCTTCCTTCTGGAACTCTGCCCAGCCTCTGCTCCAGCTCAGCCTTCCCAAGGCATCACAATCAGCTTTGAGTTCTGTTGCCAGCCTGGATTCTCCATCCTCCCAACTCTCCCACCTCTGCCATGCTTCTCTCCCCTGTTGATGTGAGGAAGCACCATCCTCCTGGTAGGAAGATCCCTGAAATTCTCCACTCTCACTCCTGCTGGAAGCTGCTCCAGCAGGACTGGCTGGGTTGTGTTGTTACAGTTGGGACTCGCTGTGTCCCAGTGCCTTGTTTGCAGAGCAATCCCTGATTTTCAAGGCACTTATTTACAGCTCTTTTCCAGCTTTGAATCTGGATTACTGAAGCATTTGAGGGCTTTGTGGTGAATTTACAAAAACAACATGGAATTATCTTGTATTATGCAGATTAGAACAGAATAGGTGGAGAATGTTTATGCCTGTGAACCATAATACCCTGCTTTATATCAATTACTGGAGTTTTTTTCCAGGAGGAACATGCTTTTGGAAGTACTGAGCCATGGAATTTGTGCTTTTGCCTAAATGTCAGTAGTGAACCATTTATTTCAACAGCACAGGAGTTAGGCTGTGAAATGAGGAATAAAATATCCATGGGAGTTCAGATCAGCTGGGTTAGAATTCAGCCTGGTGGATGTTGATCAGTTAATTCTGATTTTTTTTTTTTTGTGGCATCTTGAGTCACCAGACTCAAGACTATATATATATATATATATATATATATATAGTGTATGTGTGTGTATATATATATATTATAATTCTCTTCCCACATAGTGTTGGGAAGAAAATTATAATATACACACACACACATACATACATACATACATATATATATATATATATATATATATATATATATATATATATACACACACACACACATTATATATTTGGACTCTGATCCTCATGGTCCCTTCCACCTGAGGATATTCTGTGATTCCATCTTCATTCTAGACTGATTTATTTCTAGGTTGGCACTGTATATTTTTTTTGTTTTGTTTTGTTTCTTCTGGCCTTTTAGACAGTGTGGAGTCCTGAGATGCTCGTGGATGTTTATGTTTTCTATTGAAATGTTGCTGACCTTTGAATTTTTCATCAAATTCTTCTTTTCATCTTGAGGTTTCTCCACATTTTTGCGGGTCAGATTTCTTTGTTTTCACCAGCTTGCTTTGCAAGACCTTGATAAATACATTGCTGAAGCATTCCTTTTCTTTCTCCCATGTGATGGAGTGTATAATCCTAATTTAAAAAGAGCCCAATGCAATTATCTGTGGGGGCTGAGCCACTTTCTTGCCTCTTCTGCAAATTTTATCCCTTTCAAGCTGGGACTTCTCCAGGAAGTAATTCCACATCACAGGGGATGGCAAATTCCAGCAGAGACCTTCAGGGTGAGCATGGAAGGAGCTGCTGCTGCTCTTGTACCTGTTCAGGGGGTAAAGAAGTGTTTAATCTCTGGCCTTGTCATTCTGCTGCCTCTAATCTGTGTCTGAAATCCCTTCAAAATGCGACACCATTGTTTTTCAAGGAGCATAACAAATGCACCCCAGACAGCTCTATTAGCATTTGGGGCTTTTTCCCTTGCAGCCAAGAGGTTTTTATCTTAATAATGTTGAAATGGAACTTTACAGTGGCAGAGGAGTGGGCAGGCTCAGAAAATTCTGCTTTTAAAGAGGGCTGAAGCCATTTAGGTGAGCATGAATTAACATTTCCCTCGCCTTGTAAAGGTCAGCCTTTAATTGAGATTCACCACGCTCAGCCCAAAGCCCGGGTTGCAGAGCCCTCGCTCCGAAAAGGAGGCACAAATTGGCAGCATAATCTCATCAGAGGCTGAGGTTAGGTGGTAATAAATCACTCAATTCACAGAGAACGAGGCTGCCACGGAGCACAAAACACGCCAGATGCTCCAAAGACTTTTGTGGCTTCGAGTTGGAATAACAGTTGGAGGATCTGTAGATGTCTTGAGTTTTTTCCTAATAAGGAAGAACTGTTGGGGAGAAAGTAATTTTTACCTAATTAAAGGATTAAAATGCTACACATTTGGTTTCACGTTGGTTGTTATCCATTTTAAATGCACTGGGATTGGAGGTGTTGCTCTCCTGTGTTTCCATGTGTGTATCACAGATCAGAAATTATTGCCAGAAAAAAGGCAACAGCTTTCATGGATTTGTTATTCCCTGCCTTTTGTGAGGAGATAAATGTTTGCTGAGGAGGTGATTCTCTTCTGCAGGATGAAGATGGAACTTTAATCAATGAAGGGATGTGATTTAGGGGTCTGAAGATACAAAAGCTGACGAATTCTCAAGGGCTCTGTGAGCCAAGTGCATCCACTGCTGTTGGAGTTTTTGTTTAATATATCATGGAATAGTGTGGTAGAATATTTTCTTATCAGAACACAGAAAAATGGACGTTTTCCAGGTGAGGAGAGTTGCCTTGGATAGGGTTTTACATCCAGTAATAATGGGCAGGGAAAAGGGTGCTTTTATGGAGGCTGGGGGTGGAGAAAAGGAATTTCTGTGAGAATCATGGAATCAGAAACTGATTTGGGTTGGAAAGGACCTTAAAATCATCCAGTGCCACCCCTGCCACGGGCAGGGACACCTTCTCCCATCCTAGGGTGCTCCAAGCCCTGTGCAGCCTGGCCTTGGACACTGCCAGGAGCAGCCACAGCTTCTGTGGGCACCCTGTGCCAGGACCTCCCCACCCTCACGAGGTGGTGGAAGATTTTTTATTTTTTTTCCCCTGAGCTTTGAATCCTCCTGAGATTTAAAATGGGTTTTCACATCTCTTTATCTCCTGGATTTCTGTTGGTTTTGAAGTTTGAATGGAATTGCTGATTCTGGAGTGGGTGGCTCCCTATGATGGTTTGGGATGGCAGAAATTAAATTCTATTTGTAGCTCCACCAGTGAAGTCATAGAAGGACATCATGTGACTATTGAATCTATTTTTAAAGGGGCTCATTTTGGTGATTATTCCAATTTAACTGGCCTGAGAGGTGTGAAATTGGATGTATGAATTGAAAAATTTTGGGGTGGACCACCTAGCACTGGGAAAACAGAACCTTCCTCTCCAACTGGATAATAATGGTGTGAGGAGTGGAGGCTCCATGGGGTGATCCTTGTGGTCAGCTCCTTTGGGACATGGCCTGGGTGGATCCACGTTCTTCTCCAAAGGGCAAGGCTGGCCTTTGGGATCCATTTGAGTTATTCCAGGCCTCAAAGGTTATTTCTGGACCTGATAAATTTGGTGGAGCTGACATTTGGCTGCTGGGAGGATCTGGGTTGGCTGAAGATCAGGGAAAGGTGCCTTGGAAGGGTTCTAAGGCTGTTCTTTCCTAGTGAACTGTCACCAGAAAATGTGATTTGGGGCAAAATGAAAGACCTCTCTTCTCTGCCCTGATTTCCCAGAGCATTTTGGAGTGTTAGAACTTCTCAGGAGTCCCAGGATTGTTGCCTTGACATGGTTTTTCTCCTGTGGATATTCCCTTTCTCCTCCTAAATTTGAGACCCTTTTTCCTCATGACAAGGAGTCTCTTTTCATCAGTAGGTTCAGAGTTTCAGCAAATCTCTGGTGCTGTCACAGAGTCCTTGGGGTTTGTGTCTCCAGTGGTGACCAGGATTGCATTAATTGGCTCAGTCTGGGAGAGCAGTGCCCATGTGAAGCCTCCTCCCCAAGAATTCATTTGATGAACACCAGGCAGAGATTGGTCACCCTGTATAGTCATTTATGTGCCACACTTGTGTGATTTCCTAAAACAAAGAGGACAGGGAGGCTGTTCCCCGTTCCAAGTGGTGTTTGCATTCCCCACATCAATGTGAACACCAGGCTTGCATTTAAATTCACGTTCTGGTTATCAATTTCCCGAATTTCCCCGCTTCCCTTGCCAGTCTTTTGAGCTTTGCAGTCACCACAAAGGCGGAGAAGTTGTTGAAACCAGATTTTTCTGTGTTTTCTCCACATAAAACTCATGCAGCTGCCTGCAGGAGGTTGTTCCAAGCATGCTGGAGAAAGCCAGACTGATTCATTTTTCCTCGAAACGTTGGGTGCAGCAAATCCTCACCACAGATCTCATTAGTGTTTTCATATCTCATTGTAATTACTTAATAATATAAAACCAAAGCCTTGCTGCTCAGTAGCTGGATTTTTACATAATATCAAAAAAATCCTGGAAGTGGCTGGGGGCTTCAAGTACATCTGTGCTTCTCTTTGGGGATTTTAATTGCACTGATCATGTGGTTGTGTTGGACTTAATTGTCATCAGGAGTTATTGGATGAGCTCCCTGCATTCACTGCACCTCGATGGCACCGAGGAATGGGATTTTTGTGGCAACAAATGGCACTCCCTTTGTCTGCCTAATGAATGTGGAAGTGATTTCAAATGGCCTCTTCCCTCACACAGGGAGGACTGTGGAAAGACTTCCAGAATGGGGGATTTGTTCATGTGGTGAAGCTGCAATTCCAGTGAAAAGTGGTTTAGAGCACTCAGGGCTGTGCCCTCAGCAGGGGGAGATGCCCGTGTGGCCTGAGCCCAGGGTGAGGAGGGATGTGCCCAGTGGGTGCTTGTACAGAAATCAGTGTGGGCACCTTTTTAGCTGCTGTGGAAATGTGAGGGTTTATCTGGAGTTGGCTGCAAGTTATTGGAACTGTAAGCAGACAAAATTTAAAGACTTTAAAGAGTTCAGGAGCCATGATGTGAAATGGAATAATAAACTTGGAAAAGCCCTCAAAGGTCAAGTCCAAATGTTCCTCCACAACTGCCAAGGGCACCATGGTGCTGAAGGGCCTTGGAGCATCTCCGTGCCCAGGGGAGGCTGAGGGAGCTGGGGCTGCTCAGGGCAGGGGGGCACGGCCGAGGGAGCCCATCCCTGGGGATCCATGGCCACAGAAGCCCATCCCTGGGGGTCCATGGCCATGGCCACAGGAGCCCATCCCTGGGGATCCATGGCCACAGGGGAGCCCATCCCTGGGGATCCATGGCCACAGGAGCCCATCCCTGGGGGTCCATGGGGATCCATGGCCACAGGAGCCCATCCCTGGGGATCCATGGGGATCCATGGCCACAGGAGCCCATCCCTGGGGATCCATGGCCACAGGAGCTCCCAGAGGATGGAGCAGGCTCTGCCCTGGGCCCACAGTGGCACCAGGGGAACGGGCAGGGACTGAGCCCAGGAATTCCCCCGGGATGTGGGGCAGAAGTGCTGCCCTGGGCAGGGCCCAGCCCTGAGCAGAGCCCAGAGTGGGGCTCTGGTGACACTGTGGTGCCACTGGTGACACTGTGTCTCCTCCCTGGGGACATTCCCAGACACTGCCCTGTGCCCTGGGATGGCCCTGCTGGAGCAGGGAGTGGGACCAGTGACCCACTGGGGTCCTTTCCAACCTCTCCCATCCTGGGATGCCATCTCTGGAATAACAGGCTCTGCTGTTCTGTGCATTGTTTCCACCTTTATTATTTCTCCATCTGAGTTAATTTGTAAGTGGAGCATTTTGGTGCAGAAAACAAAACATCTTACATTATTTCCCTCTCTGACTTAAACCAACCTCAAGATATTCCTAACTGCAACCTTTACATTAAAATGTGGATAAAAATGAATTCCTTGCAATCTTTACTTCCTAATTAGTTCCTTGGAAGTGCTGGAACTCTATTAGTGGTAATGGCTGGGGTGTGTGTGTAAAGAGGAGATGATGCTTTGCAAGATGTAATTTCTTTTAAATATCTGACACAGTTCATGTCTCTTAACCCTAACTGAGGAATTTGATGGGGCTTTTGGTATTTTATGGATCTGGGAAAAAAAAAAAAGCCTCCACAACAGGCCCTTCCTTGCTTGATAAGTGAAGAAGCCAAATGTTAGTTCAGAGGTGTGAGTAGGAGCCTGGGTGGGCTCCTCTCACAAACACCTCAGGTCTCACTTGGAGTTTCAGTGGACCAGTTTGGCATTATTCCATCAATCCCAGCAAACTGGGCACTTCTCTCTGCTCTCCCATTGTCTCTGTCATCATATCCTGCCTTGCTGCTGGAATATTCTCCCAGAGTCTCTCTGGATTACAGACTGGAGTATTACAGAGAAAAGCCAGGGTGGGGTTTATTCAAATATTTACAGCTCGTTATCCTTCTTGTTGTTTCAAGAACTCATTTCATGTAAATAAGTTTATATAATTGATTTTGTTGGTTTTCCCATGATTCTTTATCAGAGTCTATGGTTTTTATCCAGAACTTTTGCCCTGTTCACACATTTGTGTGTCTGAACTCTTCAGATCACGGGGCTTTTGGGGTGGGGGGACCCTGAGCCCCTGGACTGGGTAAAAATGCTCCTGTGCCACCTGCACACCTCAGATCCACCTGGTCTCCTGCAGCTATGGAGTGTTTGTGTCTCTAAAGACTTTATTTTTATGACTTTTGTAACTGGAGGATCCAATTTAGGAATTTAACAAAAAGTCACCTGCTGGAGCATGGCCTTTACCTTTGTATGACAAAAGATGCTTTTCCTATTTCAGGTGCTGCAGCTACAAAGCAGAAAGGGGAGAATATCTTTATTTTTCCTTCTGTTGAGTGGTGATAAAGATATGAAATACAGAGAGAAATCCTGCTTGGGGCAGGAAAAAATATGGTATTTCTTGTCTGGGAACCTGAGGAGCAAATCCTCCATTCCCATTCCCAGTTAAAAGTTGCTACAAAAAGGGAGGTTAAGGAGTTCCAGGACTCAAAATTGTGTCTTTCTCTGCCTCTGCTTTGACTCCTTTGGAAAACTGGAATCCTTGCATAGAAAACTTGGTAAAATAGTAAAAAAATGATTTGTAGTAGTTTAAGCATCTGTCATGAAGGAGTGGTTTTTGCTCACTCAAAGAATCACCGTCAAAGGTATCAACCAAAAATGCCACAATCTGAATTTATAAAAATGGGAGTTTAGGGTTTATTAAATTAATTTAGGGTTTATTCTTGTACTCTGTGGGTGAAACAGCCCAAGGGAAATGGAGTTAGAATCGATTTGGAATGATTTCCACAGAGACCAAAAGGACAAGGCAGAGCCCCCAGTGGACAACAGTTTAAGGGAATTAACAGCGTGGATCTCATGAGGATGGATTTAACACACTGCCAGCAAATTCCTCAGGGTTTGCTGTGGGCAGGGGATCCCTGCCATGGCTGAGGAGGGATCTGAGCCAGAGAAAGAATTCCCAGCCTTGAGAGACATCTCAAGGGAATTTTGAAGCCTTTGGAGCGTGGTAGGTAAAGCTTCAACCTCCATCCAAGGTGCCATTTCTGATACCTCCTCATTTATTGACCTTGTTCACATTCTCCTCAGCCAGCAGTGATTAAAACCAAGTTAATTGGGATATTATGTTCTCCTGGTTTAAGAGTGCACTGTGAACACACTAGTAAAAGACCAGAGAAAATAGATTTTGGTTGAAAACTTCTCTTATTTCTTTTGTATTTTTTTAATTCCATGCTGTAATAGCACAATCCCTATCACCTTAAAAAACATCTTAAAATGAAATTAGTGTTATTTATCCAGGGGACACTTGGTTTACCATCTTTTCTTTAGTAAAATCAGTCCCAAGCTGCCTTTCTGGCCTGGTTTAGTAATTGAATCTGATCTCTCAGGGCTACACAAAATCTGCTTTAGGTGGGAACCCCAAAGATTATGTTGGGTTTTTTTAATGTTGTTTGTTAACTCTGCATTTAGTAGCTGCAGAAAATCAGAGAGAGAACCATGGAAAGGATTGGGTTGGAAGGGACCTTAAAGATCATTGAGTTCCAACACCTGGCATGAGCAGGGAATCCATAAAATCACATGGAATTAAATCACAGAGGGAGAGTAGGAATGAACTTCCCTCCTTTCCCACTGGAATAAAGGAAATTCACATCAATCCCAGATGATTTCCTTTTTTTTTTAAACTGGTCTGGGAGGTTTTTTTTGGAAATGTTCTGAGCAAAGCCCTGTTGGGTTGGTGTGTTGGGTGATGCATTAGCCAGTTCTTTCTCAGCTTGTAGGGGCTACAACCATAAATATCTTATTGCCAGGACCAAAAATGCTTCGTTTCATCTTCATTTTTTCAGTCTTTTTTTTCCCCTTACTGGATGTAGAAACTTCTGAATTAATCCAAGCCAAGCATAAACCACATCTTGTGCACTGAGTCATTAAAACAAAGTCATACCAGCCAATTGAAATAAATGTGCAGGAAGAAGATTTAAACCTCTTTTCTCTCTGTTTTAATAGGAACTTGATGAAAATGGCAGTGGATAAGCAAATTATAATCCATTTGGATGAAGAAGTGGCAAGTTGGAGTGAGAGGTTGGGATGTCTGGATGGGAAGTTAATGATGCAGTTGTGAAGCAGAATGAGAGGATGGATGTGGTGGATGTAATACCAGGGAAATTAAGCAGGTTAATTCCAAGCCTTGCTGCAAGATTTCCATTACTCTGCACTCTGAGAGCAGATTATTGCAGTTATTTAATGTGTTTAACCCACTTAATGTTTTTGGATCGTGCTTATGCAGAAAACCAGAGGGTGGAAGTGTTTTGACTTCACTTTTTTTTTTGCAGAAAAAGGGATTTTGTTTTTAATTTGATACTAGCCACATATGGCACACTCAGTGTCCAGTTGCTGATGTTCCCGTGGAGAGCAGAGCAGGGTTTTAATTTGAAATATTTAATTGGAGAAGAGGGCTCTGCTTGCCTTACAGGCTGTTTTCCAGTGTGGTCTTTTTTATTTTATTTGTTGCTTAGCTTCCTCCTTTCCCCTGTTTCCCTCATTCCCTCCCTTTCTCCCCAAGAGTTTTCAGCCTGGAGAAGAGAAAATTCCAGGGAGAGCTCAGAGCCCTTTCCAGGGCCTCAAGGGGCTCCAGGAGAGCTGCAGAGGGACTTGGAGAAAGTGAACAAATCCTGAAAATTTGGATGCATACTTGGAGGTTTCATTTCTTCACTAAAAGTGGAACTTGACTTTCAAAGTCCCTTAATTGACCTATTTTTCCTTAAAAATGCTTCCATTTCCCCTCAGTGTCTCAGAAATGTCCCAAACCAGCTCTTAGGCTGGGATGTTTGTGTTCAGCTTGGGCTGAGCCTTCAAAATTGGGGGAAAATAATTTTATTCCAGTTGTGGTGCCTGATCTTTTAAGAAATACAGGGACAGGCTCTGAATTTCCCTGGGTGAAGGCATGAGTGGTCAACTCTCTCCTGCAACTTCATCTCCTGGAGGTCTCACCATTTTTTGAGGAATTTGTTGGAATTGATAGACTTTGGAGACTGGGGAATTGCATCTGCCTTGCTTTCTGTAGAAATCTGCTCAAAATCCAGGGTTATGAATGTTACAACTTTTTACCTAAAAAGTTTGATACAACACACATAAATATGCTTTTAGTGAGTTTTGGTCAGCATTCACAAGGGAGAAGTGGAGACAGCACATAAATATGTATTTTGGGGCAGAAATTGACAGGTTTGGGAAAGAAATAGGTATTTCAGGGAAAGAAATGGGTATTTGGGGGCAAGAAATGGGTATTTTAGAGCAGGGGAGGAGAAGAGGAGGCTGCTGGGCTGGCAGGTCATGGAGCACAACCCTTTCACACCTGTGGGGTCTGTTCTGCTCTTCCCTAAAAGTGCCCTTAGGAAGAACCAGATTTCTTCCCACAAGATGGGTTTCAGATCAAATGGAGTGGATATTGCTGTTAGGGGTTACTCAGGAAAAACTCATCAAGAAATTATCTGTATTCACAGCTAAATTAAGTCAGGAGGCTGAGATGGTTTGGATGGCAGTGACACAGGTGCCTGCCTTGGTCTGGAATGGTTTTGGTTGTGCCCTGAATCATCTCCAGGAGCACCTGAACTGTTTAGGAATATCCTGATCCATGGAGATAAATTAGGAATATCCTGATCCATGGAGATAAATTAGGAATATCCTGATCCATGGAGATAAATTAGGAACCTGTTCTGTGCTCCCAGTCCAAAACCCTAAACTTGGATTCACAGCTTGAGCGTGATCTTGGCTTTTCTCCACACCACAAATTAAAGGTGTTTGGGTTTTTTAGGGTTTTTAACATGAGATGGTTAGTGCTGGGTTTTACAGAGAAATCCTCTGCTTTTTGAGCACAGCTGCTGCTGTTGGGTGAAGGTTTTCACAGACCAAGCCAGCTGTGCAGAGTTATTTCCCCAGTGAGACCAAAGCTCCTCCATGCTTTCAGCCCTGCTCAGAAATTTCAGTGTATTGGAGAAAGGAAGTATTATTAAAAAAATAATAAATCTGTTCTTTGACAGGACTAGCAAATGTTCCTGGTTTCTGAGAAGTAAGCTGTGTGTATTTACTTGGACCTTTTCTATTTGATGCCTGCTTCTGACATTCTGGACATTTATGGATGCATTTGCTTTGTCTGGCTTTCTGAGGAGGAAACCATCTGGTACTGTCAGTGTTATTGGATCACCCTTCCAAAAAGAAAAGGAGATTTTGCTTTTCATCTTCCATTTGAAACAGCTCATTAATTAAAAATATACTTATTGAGAGACATAATACATTAAAAATGTATATAAATATATAGTGGGAAATGTGATGCATTAGGCTGTGCACTGATCTTGGATTGTGCAGGGGAGGGCAGAAGCCAAGGAGAGAATTCAAACCTCACTTGGCAGCAAAATCAGACCATGAAGTCCTGTCAGACACTGCACATAAACAGTGCTGGGGACAGAGGGAAGGAAGGGGAGGCAAAGCTTTCCCTCAGTTCTCTGCACTTCATGCTGGAGTTGAGCATCATTTCCAACCAAAGGGCAAAACCCCAAACGTCTTCATCTTGTGTTTCTGACTTTCCTGGTGGGTCCTTCTCAGCTGGTTGCCTCGACAGCTTCTCCTCAAGCTGATAAATGAGGGTTGCATTGTTTTTATTACCCTCAATATGTTGTCTGCTGTGCTGTTAATGCTCAGTGGCAGGAGAAATTCCTGCTCAAGCTCACGCAGGGAATCGCTGAAGTATCCAAGAGGCCTCAGAAGCAGATGTGAGGGATCTGATTTGCTCTGCTTGTTAACTCATATACAGAGGATTAAAATGAATCTTTTTTGCTTCAGAAATTCTTGAGGGTAAGGCCGTGGGTTCATCCTGACAGCTGGCAGAGAGTCCTTAATGGGATTGTGAGCCAGGCTGCTGCAGCATCTCTCCCCTTCCTCCTCCAGGGCAACGAGGTGTGAAAATTGGGAAAGTTCCTCTTGTCCTCATCTGGGAGCAGGACACTCCTTCAGACAGGAGATGTTTTATTCCTCCCTCCCAGGATTTACGTGAGCAGTGGACCTGTTTTATGGCATGTCCTGCCTTGTTTTTCTCTGTCCCTTGTGTTCTTTCCCTTCTGGGATGCAACTTGTCCTGGTAACCCGAGGAAGTGCTGACCCCACACACCCAGAGAGGCTTTATCTGCCACTGGAACTTCTCTCCATCCCCAGCTTGTCCTGGGCTGGCTGTATGATGCTTTTATCCCCAGCTGTCTTGTTCTCTTTATGCTGAATAAGAAGTTTTGCACCTTTAAGACTCGTTCCAGAGAGTGAAGGAGGGACAGAAGCAGTGTGCAGTTTATTTTCAGGCTCTGCACTCACTCCTCCACATTCCTGCTCCTGGACTGTGCTGTCTGTGGATGGACAGACAGCAGGACAGAGCTCTCCTTTGTTTTAGCTAGTTTAGCTAGCTGAGGCAAAGAAATTCCCTGGACTGTGGGGTTTCCCCTTTTCTTTGGACATGTTTAACACAAGATTGAACACAGCAGAGCACCGGCAGCTCCACCTGTGGCCACCAGGCCGGGCCTGGGCCCCACAGCATTTCCAGCACAGAGGGACTGATAAGGGACTGATAGGGACTGATAAGGGACTGATAGGAGACTGATAAGAGCCTGAGTGAGCTGAGCTGCAACCCGGAGTGGGGACTTTCTGAGTTTGTCACCTCTTTTGGAGCAGCAAGGGGTTTTATTGTTTAATACTGTTTAGGTTTTATTGTTTAATAAACAGGTTTTTTTCCACTTTTCTCCAAGGAGGTATTTTCTCCAGATCTGTTGGAGGAGAAGACAATTGAATCTGCTTTTCTAGAGGAGCCCCTTTGGGGGTTTTCTCCCAGATTTGCCCTGAGCCAGGACACAGCCTTACCATGAGGGCTCTTTTGGCCGCCATCTTTTCCCCTTTATCTCCCAGCTCACATGGTCGGATGGGGAGCGCTGTCCTGAGGGAGGGAGAGAGCTGACACCATTTCCCCATTGTCCTTCTGGTGCCTTGTTGGGGCTGCCTAAAAACAGAGGCCAGGTAAAATTAAGGGAATAAAAAATGGGTGTATTTATTTTTATATAATATATTTTTATTTTTTTTTTAATTTTGAAGGGCCTTCAGGTACCTTTAGGGCAGACAAAGCCCACCCAGGGCCTACACCCAAAAAATGGACAAGGGTTCACAGATTTTCACACTTTTATAAGTTTGGTCCCTTTGCATACCAGGGGTTAATCTTCCAATTAAAGCTTCAGGCAATAATTTACCCCAAGTTTGTTCCCCCCCTGTCACTTTTGTTTCCGTCTCTCAGGGCCTGAGGCAGTGAGGTGTCCTTGATTGCCAGGCCTGGAGAGGAATTGTTGTGTCTGCCCAAAATGGGGAAGCAGCAGCTGGCACTGAATATGGAGTTTGGAGTTATACACTAAAGAACTGCAGGATTGTAAAAACATGAAAAATATGAAAGCTCAAATCCTCAGGCATCGCTTCGAGCCCCGTGGTTGGCAGGGAATGCCGCCATCTTGGGGAGGGCCCTGCTGCCATCTTGGGAAGGGGCTGCCTTCTTGGGGAAGAGCCCTGCTGCCATTTCCCTTTTGTCTCCCTGTCCCTGGGCACCATCCTGGGGAGGGGCCCTGCCGCCATCTTGGGGAGGGGCCGCCATCTTGGGAAGGAGCCACCGTCTTGGGGAGAGGCCCTGCCGCCATTTCCCCTTTGTCCCCCTACACGTGGGCGCCATCTCAGAGAGGGGCCCTGCTGCCATTTCCCTTTTGTCTCCCTGTCCATGGGCGCCATCTTGGGAAGAGCCCTGCTGCCATTTCCCTTTTGTCTCCCTGTCCATGGGCACCATCTTGGGGAAGAGTCCTGCTGCCATTTCCCTTTTGTCTCCCTGTCCATGGGCGCCATCTTGGGAAGAGCCCTGCTGCCATTTCCCTTTTTTCTCTCTGTCCATGGGCGCCATCTTGGGGAGGGGCCCTGCTGCCATTTCCCCTTTGTCCCCCTACACATGGGCTCCATCTTGGGAAGGGCCTTGCCGCCATTTTGGGGTCTCTTTTTTCCCCTGGGGTTCCTGAGATGTAATGGTTTTGTACCTAATGATTGTTTACTTTTCCATTTTTGCCTGTTGCCGTTTCACTTGTTGTTTTTCCAAGTATACAACTCGTATTCATTGCTTGTTGGTGGGAGGGGATTGGTTGAATTTAAGTGGAAGTAACTAATTTATTTTAGAGTGTCCACCTCTTCAAATTGTCTTCAGCCAAGGAAAGGGGCTCTAAAAGAACTGGAGAGGGACTTTGGACAAAGGCCTGGAGGGGCAGTAGAAGGGGGAATGGATTCCTAGTGCCAGAGGGCAGGGTTAGATGGGATATTGGGAAGGAATTCCTGGCTGGGAGGGTGGGAGGACCCTGGCACAGGGTACCCAGAGTGGCTGTAGCTGCCCCTGGATCCCTGGCAGTGCCCAATGCCAGGCTGAACGGGGCTTGGAGCAACCTGGGATGGTGGAAGATGTCTCTGCCCATGGCAGGGTGTGGCACTGGATGAAATTTAACATCCCTTCCAACCCACACCATCCTGAGATTCCATGAATCCCATCACCAACCTCTAGGAAACATTTCCCAGCTTTGGGGAGTGTTTTATGATGTTTTTGGCCACATAGATGCCTTAGGAGGGGGAAGACTTCTGACTCGAGTGGTGGAAGAACAAAGCAAGGGAAGTTCTCTGCTCTTTCAGACCTGATTGATGGGCAGAGTTTAAATTTCAGGTCTGTATCGTGCCCTCAGTACCTGAGTGTATATATTAAAAAAAATTGAACTTATTCAGTTGGTAAACAATATTCAGGAGGGAAAAAAAGCTGTTGCATCAATGTGTTCTGTGTATTTGTATCTTTGCATTGTGTACTCCAGTGTTCTGGGACTGCTGGAGAAGATCTTGAATACAGGGAGCACAAGTCTAATTATTTTGTTCACTAGAGGCAATAATTGGCTTGTTCAGAAGTAATGAGATAACTCAGATGTAAATTCGTTTTGGAGAGGGGGAATTTTAATAATGGATAATCGAGGAAATTATATCATGAATGAAAGAATATTTCTGTTTATAAAAGGAACAAGTGGTGTAACTACAGAAGGTTGGGGCCATTTCAGCTCATTCACAGCTGGAAGGAAAATCTGGGTGATTGCTGTTGACTCCTGTGTGAGTGCTGGCTGCTCTGAGCTGCAGAGGGGTTTGAACAAGGCCCTTATCCTGTGAGTATTTCCAGCATTCAGGAACTTCCCTGTGGAGAGAGTTTAAAAGATGAACTTTATGGTGAAAGCACATGAGGGGCCATTGTAAGTGTAAACCTTATGAACAGGTTCCAGTGAACAGAATCCAGACTTGAGCAGTTGTGTCTTGATATTTTTCCTTAATTTTTTTCCTTTGCATTCCTCAGAACATCCTTCAGGAAGTTTTGCTGAGCCAGTGTGTGTTTTCCTACAGAAACAGGATTTGCTGTTTGCTGTTACAGCTCTAATTTTGAAGGGCTGGGCTTGGCTTCTTTAATGTCACAGCTTTATTTTCCTAATGCTCAAGCAGAACTGCTCTGTGCTGATTGCACATCCCATGCTGGCTTCCTCTGGGGCTCCCGAGGAGTCTCCATGCCTTGGACATTCAGCCTTGGCTTCGTGAGCTTTGCTCTTGTGGAAGGTGTGGAACAAGGTGGTCTTTACTCTTCTTTCCAACCCAAAACATCCTGAGATTCTGTTGATGCCTTGAGAAGATGAACTAGAACAGAGACTAGAAAGAATTCCAGAATAAAGCAGGGATTGATTCCAAGGATCTCCTCCATGGCTGCACCTTGGGCAGCACCAGAGCCCAGCCAGGGCTGCCCCCAAGATGACCCAAAATGCACCAGCGCTCCCGGGGTCTCTCCCTGGGATCAGCTCTGCTCCATTCCCACCTTGCAGTTCATTGTCCCAGCCCAGCTTTAGCCCAGGCACTCCCACCCTGCTTGTTTTTCTCTCTCCAGCCCACGGGGTTTGTGCTCCTGGCCTGGGATTTGGCTCATTTGTCCTTGGTGCCCAGCTGGAGCAGGAATTGTTTTGTCTCCCTGCTCTGGGCACAGAGCTCACCATCCCATAATAGGAAGCCCAGACCCACACTCTAAAGCAGCTCAGAATGTGAAAATAGAAAAGCCAAACCTGAGGCATCACTGTGAACCTGCTAAAGCAAAAGTTGGTGCCCAGTGGTGTCCCCAGGAGCTGTGAAGGTGGGGATGAGTCAGGTGGGCACTTCCTGCCCTCCACTTTCAGTTTAACTCTGACTCTTTTGTCTGTGGACTCAGGGAATTGAGCAGGGGAAGATTTGAGGTGCTGACCCTTGTTGCATTATCCTGGATTTCATCAGAGAATATTTGTTGGCTTTTTCAGCACTCTTCTACTCCTTTCCCCTCACCTTGGCCTTTGTTTCACCCTCTCTGGAAGATCTCAGTTCTGTGTCAAGCCCTTCTGGTTGGTCCTGTGCTGAGGAACTGTGGCTAATTTTAATCAAGCCTGAACTGTCATTCCGGTTCATCAATGTCACATTAGCCTCATTTCTCTTCATCAATGTCACATTAACAGTAAACCCCAACTCCCTGATTATTAAAGTGGATGGAAATCACAGCTCTGTGTGTGGCCAAATAGCTGCTCATCAGCAGGGTGCTTGATGGGCCCTGATGGTTTCATTCAGGCCTTAATCAAGGACTCTGTTCTGCTGGGTTTATCCTGGTGCTGTAGAGTCACATTAACACCTGCACACCCTCCCTGTTCCTGTTCCATCTGGGGCACAAACCTGGATTTCAGCTGGAATTAACACCTTAAACCCTCAGCGGCAGTGAGACAGAATTAAGGATTGGTGTTAAAGACTGGGAAGGTGGGGAGTTGTTAGGGAGGGAGGGTTAACAAATGTGTTTAGGGCAGAGCACTGCCTGTTTATGCCTGGGATAAACTTCACTGCCTCATTAACCTGGGGTTTGTTTGATCATTGCCTCTGTTTCTTCTCTTTTCCCCGTGTTCTTTCCCTGTGTCTCTGCCTTGCCCCATTCCTACAGGTTTGTCCCAGTTTTGTCTGGTTACAACTACAAACTGTTGGTTGTGCCTGAATTTGTTCAGTGTGATCCACACTTGGCTCTGAAGGTCCAGGGTAAAGCTTTGGGGTTTTAATCCAGCCTGACTTTTGTTACTTCTGTTTGTCTTTTTGTTCTCTCTGTGGCCAGGCAAAAACTTCCACATTTCAGCAGAATGGCTGTTTTGACAGGAATGAACATGGGATGGGATTTTGGAAGCGCAGGTGATGCTCAGGTTAGAGCCAGGTGGTCTTTAAGGTCCCTTCCAACCCAAACCATTCCATGATTCCATGAGGAGTGCAAAGCATCACCACAAAAATCTTGTGGCTCTGTTATCCCTCTGATCATTCTGTGCTCATTGAATTCCCTTGAGGTTTTTGCCCACCTGTGATCCTTTACTAAAGAATATTTTGCTTTTCCCCAGTTGGCACAAAAGATCCCAATCCAGTGCAAGGAGCAGTTTGGTAATTCATTAGTAATTAGCTGAAATGACCAGCTAACCAGCAGTGGTGCCCAGTAGCATAGCAGGAGAGGTGACAGGATGAAGCTGCTCAGACAGCTTCATTAAATTAATTTATTTTAAATTTATTTATTAACCAAATTAAATTCCTATGATCCCTTAAGTTTCCCCACCCTTAGAGCAGTATATTTGTGCTAGAATTCCATACAAATATCCGTGGTGTGTGAGCATTTTAGGCTCAGTAAAGGAGTAAGATTTGGGCAGAGGGGTTTGTGATGCATTTTCTGCACTCCAGCCCAGGCTCTTTCTGCCTGAAGCCACTTGAGCTGCTGAATTTCCAAGGCATCTTTCCCCCAATTCCTGCCTCAGTTTCTGTGTCCACTGAGCACTTTCTCAAGAGTGTTGGCCCAACTTTTAGTGCATAATTGAGTCAGTCCTGCCACAGACTTCACTGGCATTAGACTTAATTAGTGCCAGCCTCGTTAAGGGAAGACAAAAGCCTGTCCTGGGGTGTTTGTCAGTGGCAGATCTGCTCTGTCAAGGGGAGTTACAGTTAACCTTTCACTGGTTTGGATGGCAGCTAAAAGGTGCTTCCATCCTCTTCAGCTGTCTCCAGGCCTGGTTAAAGGTCAGCAATTTGCTTCTGGCACCAGGATCCTGCCAGGGCACTCTTGTTTTCCCAAGAGCCCACCTCACCCACGGTGATTTCCAGGCTACACCCTCAAAAGACAACCAAAAAACAAATAAAATAAAGAAAATCTTAAAAACAACCCAGTTGCAGAGCACGTGCTTTAGAAAGAACAAATTGCTGCGTGCACTCTTCATTAGTGAGGCCTGGATTTAATTGGAGTCCTTAAACCAAAAGCTCTGGTGGCTTCTTTATCCTGGTGCACTTGTCAAAGAATCCACTCTTTAGGAAGAAGCTCAGCCCCTTGTTTCCTCCTGTGCTTTTCTCTTGTTGGGGTTTGTTTTAAGATTTATTAAAAATCAAATTTGGGCACTGTGTTCCTCTGGTAGGATTTGTCAGAGTTCTGCATCTCCTGCCTCCAAGTTCATCCCTCTGGAGCAGCAGCTGAATCAAAGCTCAGCTTTAGCAGCCTTGGGCAGCTGGAAGAGAGTGAGAACAGGGATGTTGGGAGGAGACCTGGGAGGTGGCAGAGCCTGAAGATTCTGGAGCCATGGAAAGCCTTTGGACTCAAGATCCACAGTGCAGATGAGCACAGAAGCTGCTTGCAGACCAAACTGGACTTTTCAGATGTGGAATTTTTATCACCCACATGGCCACAGCAGCATCTGAGGTGGAAACTTCACCCTGGAGCTCAGCAGATCCAAAGGCAGGTTATGAAGTTCAAGTCTGGCTTTAAAATCAGCTCAGGTTTGGGTTTATCAGCAGCAATTTAAGGCTGTAGTGGACTCTGGAAGGCATAAAAGTCAGAGTAGCTGTGGGCAGGTGTAAAGTGTTTTCCTTTCTCAGTATTTTATGTCTTTCATGTTGTTAGAGCTGAGGGATAAATAATAGGATTATTGATATATTGGTACATGGTTTTGTAAGGCTTTAATTGAACAAGGATCCTTTACAATTGATTTCAAACTCATTTATGGCTGGCATTGTAATGCACTTTTTTATTTTGGCAAGCTGGATCTTGATAAAACCCAAGTAATTTTGCCTTTTTTCAGTGATGCCCACCTATGGTGGAAAAACCACCCCATTTTTTGGGATTATTTATCAATGAATTGGTGCTGAGTTTTTCCTGGAACTGCCACACAGGGGAAATGAGAGGCAATGACACCATTTACAAACAAGAATAATTTCAGCTGTTTATACACTATTACATCTCTGCTCCCCAAGGAAACTGCTGAAGGAACATTGCAAGTTTAAGAACAGCTTTATTTTTATAAACACTTCTTTTAATTGCTGAGCTGAAGTTGTGTTTATTACTGAAAACTCCCAGGGCTTTCTGCAAACACTGCCATCTCGATTTAGTTCTGTATTTCCATCCTCCTGGTTATGCTCTGTTTTTCTCATCTCTTCTTAAAGTCATTTAGTCTCCAGGTTCCCTCATATTATGGAAACCATCCCTGTTTGCCTGAGACCAATTCCAGCTTTCTAAGTGAACAACACTAAAAGTTAACAAAAGACTTTGTTCTTAACTACCATCCTCATGGAAGGCTTGGAAGTGTTACAGAAATATTCTTATTTATTCAGTATAAGCCTTGTCTGAAGTATCTGAATGTTGATTTTCCAGAGTAATAAAAGGAGCAGAGGGGGATTTACCTCATTGATGTGCAGCGCCAAAAGCTGTATTTTATAACCTGACTATTTTACCTTTCTGTGATACCATGGAATGGTTTGGGTGGGAAGGGAATTTAAAGCTCATCCAGTCCATGGCAGGGACACCTTCCACTATCCCAGGTTGCTCCAAGCCCTGTCCAGCCTTACCTTGGACACTTCCAGGGGCAGCCACAGCTTCTGTGGGAATTCCCAGCCCCTCCCCACCCTCCCAGCCAGGAATTCCTTCCTTTGGGGAGGTTCCTGCCTTCTCTGTCTTCCTTTTGCTTCAAGATTGATTTGCTTCCTTTTGCAAGAGGATTGAGCTTCATTCCACCTTGCAGTGATCCCCCCTCTCGCCCTGGTTTTGTCACTCACCCAGAATCCCAGTTTCCCAGCCAAGGATTAACCTGTATCCCATTTTGGGGAGGAGGAGGAGAATCCAGCTCACCTTGTGTTGTGGTGTGGAGCAATATCCTGTCCCTCAGGTGTGCCAACTTCTTCCCCTGCCCCTTGCCCCCTTCCTAAGTGCTGTCTGTCAGGTTCCACATTCCAGCAAGGGCATCGTGTGATTGGCAGCAGTTCCAAAGATGCTTCTCAGACCTGGGGTCATTGGCCTGTCCAGGTGTCACTGTCCCCTGAGACCCTCCCCCTCCCACCTGGTTGGTGGCTCACCTATCCTTTCCCTCCCCCATCCCTGTGGGCTAAAAAGACACTGGAACCATGCAGTTGTTATTCTGTTGGAGCTGTTACCAAGGTTCAGAGCTATCCTGGAATAAACTCTGGATTTAACCCTCCAGCAGAATCCGCTCTCTTTCCTCTTCACCATCACCTGAACCTTTTCCACCAGAGCTAAACTGAGTTTCTACCATGCCTGGACTCATTCTGAGTGCCTGACTGCAACCTCCAGCCAGCCAAAGGTGTCTCTGAGGTGAAACACCACAGCTGCTGCCTTTGGTTCAGAGCACCAGCCCAGGCACGTTCCACCCGGCAATATTGGGATTTTATTCCTATAACCTTGCAATGGCACCTCCACTGCTGGAGGAGGATCCCTGGATATCCCTGCTCCAGCCAGCATGGAGTGAATGTGAAAGGATGGACTCCCCTGGCTCTGCACTCCATTTCTGTAATTCCCTTTGAAACCTTTCCCAATGGATTCAGCAGGATTGTGACCTATTTTTGCTATTGCTGCCTTGAAAAATTCAAATTACGCTCTGTGAGTGCTCTGGAGCTGTTTTATAGTCACTGTGCAGGGGGAGCCAGCAGCTGGGGTGTGCTCTGCCTCAGTCCTGTTCTGCTGTCCCAAATATGGGTTTTGGGGACAAGCTGGATGTAACTCCTGTCTGTGCTTGGGTGAGAATATAGGACAATCCCAGCTGTTCATTTTGGGACTGGTGAGAATTTCTTAAAGCTCAAGTGAGCTGACAAATGAGAGTTTTTTGTTTTTTCATTGTTTTTCACTTCTTCTCCCCAGTCTCTCTCTAATCCTTTCAGCACATGCAGAAATGGATTTCTTGCAAAGCTCTGATGGCACAGCAACCTGTCCTGTGATTCCCAGCAAACACTCGTTACCTTCTGTGTGAAACCCATTTCCCTAAATTCTCCCATTCCAACATCTTGATTTCCGAGTGCCTGTCCCACTTTTCTTTCTTTGCCATTAACAGGAATTTCTGAATACATCTCCTTGCAACAAATTAAACGAGGTTACAGCTTGGCACAGGAGCCTCAGCTCCCCTTTGTGTCTTCAATCTTTGAACTTTGGCTTTGTCCTTTTGCTTGTTGTTCCCTGAATGCTCTGGCACGAGGACAAAATTAAAAAGCACTTTAGCTGCTGCTGAATGGTGGGTGATGCTGAACCCTGGTCTTGAAATGGAAATTAAAGCCCCATCTTTTTTACATTCCTTTTCTTAAGCAACAGGATATTGATCCACTGGGTTGAAGTCTTTAAAAGAGCTGCTCTGTTATCTTTCTTGCTGGTTTATTTTTCTGGAGGAGCACGTTTCAGCTTCCTCTGCGTTCAGCGGCCTGAAAGAACGTGGAGATCAGATTGAGGTTATTAGAGGGATAAATCTCGTGCTTCATTCAGTGCTTTCTTATCCTGCCTCATGCCACTGATAAAAGCACTGGGATCTGAGGCCCAGCTTTGTCTGGAAGTTTTTTAGCTGTGGGAAGGGTTCCTGTTAAATGCCTATTTGAGATTAAAGTCAGATGCATCAAAACCATTGATGTGTTAAGCCTGAGCGAGCCGAGTTCCTGTTTGGAGTTTCAGTGTGTTGTAGTGCAGGTGGACACAGATCTCTGGAGGGGCACTGTCCCAGCTCTTCCATGCAGTCATTTCCTGGGAGCTGCTGCATAAGAGCTGAGCTTGGACCCGTTTGGGGTGTGTGGGGATTCTCAGTTCAGTCGAAGAAAGAATGAGATAATTTCTTCCAGGCTGAGCTGGCAATCTTAGAGGAAAGAGTTAAAACAATTATTATCTCTCTTTCTGTAACCATTGCTCATAGTTCTGGTTTTCCACAGTGTGCTGTTCATAGTCACCAATGGTGTGAGATGTTTCTACTCTGAGACCAATCAAGGATCACCTTAGCAAGTCACGTTATAAAAGACTCCTACTTTCATTAAAGGGAGCCTTCTGATCCACCTGGAGACTGGAGTCTTTCTTTCCACCCCTGACTCAACAGCATCAGTGGTGGCTTTGGAGTGGCTACTCCCAGTACCAAACCCCAGCTCTGGTGGTAGTATCTGTGTAGTAGGGGCTGTGTAGGTGCTCACTGCTGGCAGCTCATTCCAATCCACCTTGGTTTGGCTCCATCCCTCCTTCCAGCTCTGGAGATTTCAGGAAAGATTCAAAACTGGCTCCTCTGCACTCAGTGGCTCACAGAGCTCACCCAGCTCTGGTGGTAGTATCTGTGTAGTAGGGGCTGTGTAGGTGCTCACTGCTGGCAGCTCATCCCAATCCGCCTTGGTTTGGCTCCATCCCTCCTTCCAGCTCTGGAGATTTCAGGAAAGATTCAAAATTGGCTCCTCTGCACTCAGTGGCTCACAGAGAACCTCTGCAGCACGAGTGGAAAATCCAACCCCTGGAGGTCAGGCAGAGGGGGAGGCACTGCAGTGTCCTGGGGTTGTTCCACAATCCCATCCCAGGATTTGTCATTCCTGGATGTGCTGCTGATGCCCGAGAGGCTGCCTGGAACAGAGGCTGGACAGAGCTAGAGAATAAAGTGGGGATGTATTAAAGGCCTAAATAGACACACCCTGGGCAGGGCAAGAGCCTGGCAGAGGCAGTGTTGGAGTCCTGGATGCTGGGAATTTGAGACTTTCTGTGCTGACAGACTCTGACTCCCAGGAGAGCACTGCATTTCACCTGAGGCCTTGGAGAAGGCTTCAAAATTAAATTATAGAACTAGGATTATAAATGTGTAGTTGATTAGAAGTGTGTAATATCACAGGGTGGGAAACTTGGAGTTTGGGGTTTTAGAATATAGTAAAATATATAAAGCTAAGATGGAGGTTTTAGGGCAGTAGCTGGTCCTTCTTCTTCACCTTCTTCACCACCTTCTTTACCTTCTTCTTCTTCACCTTCTTCTTCACCTTCTTCTTCACCACCTTCTTCACCTTCTTCACAGATCTGGGTGGTATTTTGTAATTAGGGTTCCCAAGATTCACAAGTTACAAGGTCACAAGTTTTTTGGGCTGATAAGTTTGGTCCATTTGCATATCAGGGGTTAATTGTCCAATTGCAGTTTCAGGTGATGAAGTCACATTCCCCCAGTTTGCTGCTCCCAGGTCACTTTTGTTTGTCCTTTTTGGGCCTGAGGCTGTGAGGTGTCCTTGGCTCTCAGGGCAGAGGGATTGTTCTGTCTGCCCAAACTGTGAAGGGAGCTCACAAACCCTGCCTGGAGCTCAGAGCTGCACACTAATGCAGGACAGGAGCTGGAAAATGTAAAAACTAAAATTTAAGGCATCAGGGGAGGACTGCAGCATGCTGGGGTTGTTCCACAATCCCATGCCAGCATTCCTGGCTGGCTGCCAGAGCAGATGGATCCCCATATGGATCCTCACTGGGGCTCTGCCACCTGCACTCACACTGGGCTGAGCCCAGGAGATGAAGTAAAGGGAGTGCAGGAACCACTCCAGTTTTTTGGGGCTTGCTGTGGTCACAGCAGTTACTGGAACAACCAAAAAAAAATAAACAAATGGATTTAATGAGTGGGTCAGTAATGCAGGAACAAGTGTTTCCAGCACCTCGTTGCTGGGGTGAGGTGGGCTCTACATGTTCTTATCTCCAAAAATACAAAATGATTTGTTTTGGTACAGCTTTGGGGAGAAAAAATGGAATTGAACAAGTTGGTTGTTATTAAAAGTGTTGCTGCTGACTGATTTAAGCATGTCTTCAATCTCCTAGAAATAATGATGTTCCAATTAATGATTAATGGGTGCAGTTTTCAATTTTAAAAGAGCAGGGGAAATACATGCTATGAATGATTTGCCATAGATTTATTCTGTTAATGTGGAGTTTTTCTACAACATAAATATGATATCTAAATTTACATTTCTTTGCTTTTTTTTCAAGCAGCTCTGTTTCTGCTTTGGATATTCTATATGAGGTGGATCCTGTATTAGTAGGGATTTTTTAAAAAATAGATATAAACATATAACTTTTAACAGTTTGGGGATTTTTACCATCCTGTGTGATTTTTGCAATAATCTGTCATTTGGGCTCTGGTTGATATTCCTGAGGCTTTGTTCTGGTGTAGGGATTGCAGTGAGAGCTGTGCAATATTTTATAATCCAAGGGAAGCAGCACCAGAGATCTGAAGTTGTGGTTCACACAGGAGTTTTTGAGGTGGATTTAAATCATTGCAGTGTGTCCATCAGAGACACTTTTAATGTATATTGGATGGTGCTCAGGCTGGAAGCCATGGATTTAAGGAGCTGGATCTAACAGGTAACGACTTGAGGACAAATCAGAAGAGATTTGTCTACACAAGGATGTTGCTTGAGGGCCTTCCTTCCCCAGGAACTCCACGTGGAATGGAAAAATTCACATGTGTGAATTTGCTTTGTTACCTACTATTTTATTTAAAAGCTCTCCTGCTCACATCCAGCCAAAACAGTTTCAGTCATGGATTGAAAATTCAGCATTTTTAGCTGATCAGGACATTTTTTACAGCTCAGTGTCCTCAAGGTCATGGCCATCTCTATTAAATTTTCTGGGGAAAGAATAGAAAAGTCTCATAAAATAAACTTTTTTTGGTTCTCTTTCCACCCAGTGTATCAAATACACACTGGAACTGGGTGTCCAACCCAGACCATTCTGTGATTCCCTGAATTATTCACTTATCCTCTTTTTTCATGCTCCCCTTTCCCAGGGATTCACTGAGCACGGAGAGGACAGGTTTGAATGACATGCTGGGGAACTGCAGCAAATTGTTCCATGGCTCAGGAGGGATTCAGGAGTGGATTCACATCCCGGGAGTGAACGGGATGCAAACGAGCCCCAGAATTCCCTGGGGTAGCTGCTGGCTGGGCTGATTCCCAAAATTCCTTGAGAAAGGGGCTGGCTGGGGTGATTCCCAAAATTCCTTAAGGAAAGTGCTGGCTGCTGTGATTCCAAAATTCCTTAAAGAAGGTGCTGGCTGGGGTGATTCCAAAATTCCCTGAGGGAGGTGCTGGGTGAGGTGATTCCCAAAATTCCCTGAGGGAGGTGCTGGCTGGAGTGATTCCCTAAATTCCCTGAGGAAGGGGCTGGCTGGGTGATTCCCAGAATTCCCTAAGGAAGGTGCTGTCTGGAGTGATTCCCTAAATTCCCTGAGGAAGGTGCTGGTTGGGCTGATTCCCAAAATTCCCTGAGGAAAGTCCTGGCTGGAGTGATTCCCCAAATTACCTGAGTGAGGGGCTGGGTGAAGTGATTCCAAAATTCCCTGGGGAAGGTGCTGCCTGGGGTGATTCCCAAAATTCCCTGAGGGAGGAATGTGATGGAGTGATTCCCAGAATTCCCTCAGGAAGGTGCTGGTTGGGCTGATTCCCAAAATTCCCTGAGGGAGGGGCTGGCTGGGGTGATTCCCAAAATTCCCAAAATTCCTTAAGGAAGGTGCTGGTTGGGCTGATTCCCAATATTCCCTAAAGAAGGGGCTGGCTGGGGTAATTCCCAAAATTCCTTAAGGAAGGTTCTGGTTGGGGTGATTCCCAGAATTCCCTCAGGAAGGTCCTGGCTGGGGTGATTCCCAGAATTCCCTGAGGAAGGGGCTGGCTGGGGTGATTCCCTAAATTCCTTAAGGAAGGTGCTAGCTGGGGTGATTCCAAAATTCCCAAAATTCCCTGAGGAAGGTGCTGGTTGGGTGATTCCCAAAATTCCCAGAGTGAAGCACAGCTCCTGCACTCCTGCTGTGCCAGCAGCTCAGCTCCTAATGCATTGGTGTGGCTTTAATGCCTGGACTTGTTTTCTCCAGGAAAATCTCTTCCCAAGGAGCTGACAGATCACCTCTGCCGTGCTTCCCGAGTCCTGGCTCTCTAATTCCTCTCCCTAACGAGTTTTGTGCTGCTCAGATAAAATATTCATGTTCCAATGGGTTCCTCACTAATTATCTGCAGCAGGCACTTGGTTTGCTGTTAGCTGGGCTGGAGTTAATGGCTTGGATTTCAGTACAAATGGTCCCTCCTGGCTCTTTCCTGTCACTGATTCTTATCCTAAATGGGATTTCCATATGTGTCTGCAGCTAATTCCTGAGACATCCAAAGGAGCTTTCTCCTCCTGCGCCCAGGAAGAGGAGGAGGACGTGTTACAGATGATATTTTATGGATTGTGCAGTTGCTGCAACTGCAATTTCCTTGGAGGGAAATGTCTGTGGGTCTGATCTCTTCATGCTGTGCAGTTGTAGTCAGGGCTTTCCTACACCTCGTGCATTTTTAGCAGCTCTAAAGTCCCAGTTGTTCTATAGGCAGGGACTATTCTGGTCAGGTATTGAAGTTAGACAGCAGGAAAAAAGAAAAAAATTGATATATCACAGGAAAACACAGGTGAAATAATCTCAGTGTTCATCTGGAGGGGTCACATTAAATTTGAGCATCATCAGGAAACCCTCATGATGCTGATTTGGAGTGCCCTTCAAAAGGACTGAGATAAAGGGTGAATAAAATGGTTCCACAAGGGCTAAAACAGTGAATTTTCATTATTCTGCCTGTGGTAATCAAGGGCTTTTCTCCATCCTTTTCTCAAGAGACAATATTTAAAATATTGACAGATCTTAATCTTTTAATGTTGCCATATGTCCACTCAGAGTACAAATGTAAATACTTCCATACTCTAAATGCATGGCAGTGATTTTGACTAATCACATGTCCATATGCCTAATTGTTGCTGGGATCAAGGCCTGCAACATGGAAATAAATTAGAAATCTTCATTTTTCCTTCTTTTTTTTTTTAACTTCACATTTATAGCAACTAATTTAAACAGCTTGCAGGAAAAAAAAAATCTGCTGAAGTTTCTGCTATTTTTTCCCATATTAGTCCTAATGGGATGCTGTATCTGCCATGTCTGAAAAATTCATTTAGACATAAAATTTAGTAAAGATTTGTGTTACAGAAGTGGAGACAGAGTCTTGCTGTGGGTGTTTATTTGATACCTGAAGAGAGAGATTATTCTAGTTTTTTAAAGGGGCAAAATTAAAACAGAGATGTTCATTTGCAGGTGTGCATGCTTAAACAGACCCTCATATCATAATTAAAAATAAAGTCTTCTCTCTTATTTCTCTTCTACAGTAGCTGTTGCTACTGGACAAATTATTTCTTTACTGTGGATTTGTATTTTGAAAAACTACATGTGATTATTATGAGTGTGCTTGCTGTAAATTTGCCTGTCTTGCATGGCTTTATCAGAGAGAAAAAGGCACATTTGGGTTTTTCCTGGGTTTTTCCATGGGTTTCTGCTCCTGGATTTGTGGGCTTATTGGAGACCACCCCCCCACAATGGCACAAAACTCAAATAGCATTCAACTCTCACAAGAACAGCTTTATAACCTATTCCACCTCTACTTTTCAATTCATTTGTGAAATAATTTGTTAAAAAAACAGAGATTAAATCATTTCATTCTCTCATCATGCCATAACTTCCTTAGAGGAAATGTCAGTCCCTAAAAGTTCTCACTTCCACTGGTTGAGACGTTGTGCAGTCCAGGGGATGTTTTCCTCATGGACCCCATGGGTGGGTCCTTGGAGAGCTGCTGGGAGCAGAGATCTGCTGGAAAAGAAACTTCTCCAAAATCCCTGGTGTTGCAGAAAAGAGAGAAGCTCTCCCCAGCCTGCACAGGTCACTCCAGCTCATCCCAGATCCCTTTGGTTTCCCGTTAGTCTGGGTTATTTCTTGTGGCATTTCAGCACAAAGCCAAGGTTGTGAGTCTGCTGAGCATCTCTAGGTCTGTGCATCTGCAAAGCCCCTCTGAGATCTCTCATTTGTGGGATTCCATCTTTAGGTCAACAGGACTTTGCAGATGACACCAGGCTGGGTGGGATCTACTGGAGACTGCAGAGGGATCTGGACAGGCTGGATCCATGGGCTGGGAGCAGCTGGATGAGGTTCACCAGGGCCAGGTGTTGTGTCCTTGGGTCCCACCAACCCCACAGGCTCCACAGGCTGGGCCAGAGGGGCTGGAAATGTCCCTGGGGGTGCTGGTGACATTGGCTGGGCATCCCCAGGTGTGCCCAGGTGGGCAGGAGGCCGCTGGCACCTGGATTTTAGCAGGAATGGAGTGGCCAGCAGGGTTAGGGAAGGGACTGTCCCCTGAGCTGGCACTGCTGAGGGACCCCCTGGAATCCTGGGGTCAGCTCTGAGCTCCTCAGGTCAGGAAGGACCTGGAGGGGCTGGAGAGGGTCCTGGGAATGGAGCTGGGAAGGGTCTGGAGAACCAGGAGGGGTTGAGGGAGCTGGGAAGGGTCTGGAGAACCAGGAGGGGCTGAGGGAGCTGGGAAGGGTATGGAGAACCAGGAGGGGCTGAGGGAGCTGGGAAGGGAATGGAGAACCAGGAGGGGCTGAGGGAGCTGGGAAGGGTCTGGAGAACCAGGAGGGGCTGAGGGAGCTGGGAAGGGTCTGGAGAACCAGGAGGGGCTGAGGGAGCTGGGAAGGGAATGGAGAACCAGGAGGGGCTGAGGGAGCTGGGCAGGGGCTGAGCCTGGAGCAAAGGAGGCTCAGGGGAACCTTGTGGCTCTGCACAAGTCCCTGCCAGGAGGGGACAGCCGGGGGGGTCGGGCTGTGCGCCAGGGAACAGGGACAGGAGCAGAGGGAACGGCCTCAGGCTGGGCCAGGGCAGGGACAGGGTGGACACCAGGAGGAATTTCCTCGTGGAAAGGGTTGATAGGAATTGGAAGGGGCTGCCCAGGGAGGTTTGGAGTGCCCATCCCTGGAGGTGTCCAAGGAAGGCCTGGGTGTGGCACATGGGGCCAAGTTGGGGATGGGTCCCAGGTTGGACTCGATGCTCTCACAGATATTTTTCAACTGTCACTGTTTGATATTGACTCTAAATTTTGCACGTGCTCAGTATTTTATGGAATTAAGGAGTCTTTAAACAAAACCAATTCTCCCAGCAGTGCTCATGGGATTTTTTCCTTTTCCTCCTTGACTCCATTATCCCAATAATCCTCATCTCTGCAGAGTGTGAATCTCCAGGAAGGCTGGAAGTGCTGAGACTTGAATCTCTCATGCAGGGAAGCAGAGAAATGATCCTTTAGTGTGGGACTTGAGGGAATACAAGTTTTTCCCTGTGTTATTTGTATTCTTGGATGCAATTGTTTTATAAATCCATCATTTACTGGTGCTCTTCCTGAACTGCTCGTCCCTCTCGGAGTGATGTTGAAGAAATAATTTTCTGCTACATGAAAGATGTCTGATAGGAGGTAGAAATTGATATCTTGATCCTGGCTGTGCTTCCAGGTATTTATCAGTGATAATTCCTTCAATATCCTCTTGATTTGGGGAAAAAATAACCCTGTCTCTTCAGAATTGAGGAGAATGAATGTTATCGTACCATGAGATGAATGTAGATTTAAAATTGACTCAATAGCAGCTCTATTGTGGTTTTAGCTTGATTTTCTAGGAAATGAGTCCCATCCTAAAGGAAATGAGTCCTTTAGGTTTGTTCTGTCCATCCCTGCCCACTAATGGGATCGATATCAGCCAGATTTGAAAGGAGCAGGAGGTGCAAAGACGTGGAATTCCGGGGGAAGAAAATTGTGAACGTGAGCAGCTGCAGGAGGAATGAAAACAGGGAAAAACAAGGAAAATTTGGCCACTGTGGTTGGCAGAAGCCACTGGCCAGAGATGAGAGACAGAGCTTCAAACCAGCCCTGTTGGGTGTCTCCTGGGCAAATGCCATAGGAATATATGGATATATGGAATGTATGGATATTTATGGATATGGATATTTGGATTATATGGATATATGGAATATATGGATGTGTGGATTTATGGATACTGTAGTGTGGAAGCTGAAGGGACAAAGGCAGCACATCTGTTTCTCCAAGTGGTGATCCTTCAAAGGCTTTTTTTGGGAACTGGAAGTGCAAACAGGATTTAGTTATTCCCAGGCATCTTTATTACAGACTTTGGGCTTGATTTTTGTGTTCAGCACCTTCCACCCTGCTCAGACTGAAAACAAGGGGTACAAGAGTTCATCCTGTCTGGAAACAGTGAAAGTTTCTTTTTCCCAGGTTGGAACTGAGTCCCTCATGGACACTTCTTCCCCCCAAATCCACGATTCTTCATTAAATGTAGTTAAATATCAAAACTAACTCCTGCTTCTTGCTAACTTTACCTCAGTAATCTTCATTTTGAGAGATTTAACGAGGCTGCAGAACTTCCTGGTGTTCTCCCAAAGACAGGAGCATCCTGGGGACTTGCAGCACCTCTGGAGTGGGCACCAGTGGAATATTTGGTGGAGAGCAGTGAGATTTTTGTGTTGCTTCGAGGAGAATTTAAGGTGGAGTGTGAGCAGGACAAAGCTGTGAATGAGCAGGGGGGTGCTGAGGTTAATTAGCTGTGCTGAGAGGCACTGAGCTCATTTGTGTCCTGCTGGCTGTGCAAATGTAATTAACCACATCTCTAATGGGCTTTAGCTTTGACCTGGCTCTTCCTAGGAGCTCCTTCACCTCTGAGGGTTTAGCTCCGTGGTGGGTCAGCCTCATCCACACATTCATTGGACATTTCCAGGAATGGTCACTCCACCATGACCATGGACTGTCTATTCCAATGCTTTACAACCATCTCCATGAAAAAATAATCCCAAATATCCAACCTAAACCTCCCCTGGCACAGCTTGAGGCTGTTTCCCCTCCTGCTGTCACTTGTTTCCTGGGAGAGGAGCAGGACCCCCACCTGGCTCCACTCTCCTTTAACACTTCATAGGAATATTTATTTAATATTTAGGCTCCTTCTGTGAAGGAAAACATTGGCCACGCTTGAACATTTCTGTAAAAGAAATTAAGAGGAAGAAAAAGAGAATTAAATCCAGGTCCTGAGCTGAACTGAAATAATCCTGAGTAAATCAGGAACAATCTTGGAAAACAAGATTTGCACCACGTAGTTCAGATATGGCACAAAGTGTTAAAGGGCTCCAGGAAGAAAATAAAATTAATTATTTGTTGCAACTCTAATTCCTTGAGTCATCCCTCTTTTTATTTTTTCCTTTTTATTTTCTTATTTTGTTCCCTGGCTCCCTGTGGCCTCACAAAATTCCTGATTAAATTTGATAATAGAAAGAATGATTAGTCAGGAGTGTGGTTCTGCTGGGAGAGAGGATGGTTGAGGGTGATGAGAAATAAATTAAAAAAAAAAAAAATCTTTAATTTCTCTTGAACTTCCCAAAACTCCGACCTGAAACTGTAGAAGAGGAACCAGAGAGGCTCCAGCAGGGAAGGGTTAAACGTGAAGTTCAAGCATTTTGGTGGCATAAATAGGAATAAAAAGGGCTGTAAACTTCATTTTGAGAGCCCTTTAAGAAAAGTAAGCTTTGTTCACCAAGTTTTTAAGAAAGGAGATCAATTTGGTGCCCTTGTGACTGAGCATTCTCCAGGAACATCTGTAAACTGTTGAGTTTAATTGCCCTGCAGCTGCCTCTGGTTGGAGTTTGGGGGGAATTTTTGTTTCCTTTCACTCAGTCTCTCATTTCCTTTTCCCTGTGCTCTCCTGGTGTAATTTCTTTATTTTTGGGGGATTTTTTTCATGTTAAAAAATAAAAAAAATAACACAAACACAGCTCCTTGAGAGAGCCCTGAAGAGAAGGGGGCTTGGCTGGAGGAGCTTCTCTTGCTGCTGGAGCATCCATGGGTTCCAGCTGCTCCCAGCCAGAAGGAGCTGGGAGTGAGAGGTTTTGGTGAACTTTGTTTGCTGGGTTTGTTTGCTTTCCATTCTGATTTTTTCCCCAGTTTTAGATCTTTTCAGGACTGTTTTTGGTGTTTAATGAGTTAACAGGCAGTGCTGGATGGTTGATGGGGCAGAGCTCAGCTCGGAATGGCACGAACAGAAAGGACAAACCATTTTCAGCTGATTTTTCTTTTGTCCAGCTGAGCTGTGAATACAACAGTGGGGTTGTAGTGTTCTTTGTCCCCTTAAATTAATATAAAAGATGAGTTTGGCTGCTGTTTTCTTATGGGATCAATGGTGTCATTGGCAGAGGAGACTGAATAAGGTGACAACAAGGGGCTACAAAAGTGCAACTGGGACCTTAAATTAATTTTTATTATTGTTAATAATGAGAGCTGGAGAGAGACTTGGAGGACAGGATACAGGAAATAGCTGCCAGAGGGCAGGCATGGATGGGATCTGGGCAATGAGGAATTCCTGCCTGGGCTGGAACTGCCAGAGCAGCTGGGGCTGCCCCTGCATCCCTGCAGTGTCCCAGGCCAGGCTGGACACTGGGATGGAGCAGCCTGGGACACTGGGAGGTGGCCCTGCCATGAATTTTAACTGGATGAATTAAATTTTCAGGAATTTTCTGGAATTTTCAGGAATTTTCTGGAATTTTCAGGTCCCTTCCCACCCAACCCATTCTGGTACTCAGTCAATCCTCTGATTATCATTTTCTCCCTAAAGCAACTGATCATTTTTCCTAATAATTAGTTACTAAATAACTAATTATTCCATCTTACCATTTGTTGAACTTGGAATATTAAAACTGGCTCTGCAGATTTAGATTTTTTTTCCCTTTCAAGATAAAAATGCACTTTATATTGGAAAAAGGCTCAGTAGTTTAACATCTATTAACACTGTAAATCACAGAACCCGGATTTTGCAAAACCTGAATCAGCAAATTTAGGAAAGAGCAGCAATAATTACAAAAATTAATATTTTACGAGGGGGCGGATGGAGGGAATCACAGAATCACTGGAAAATCTGTGCAGAGAGGGAGCCAAATATGTATTTACATCTAATATTAGATAAAGGCGTGTTAAAAACTCAATAACATTTGATGGAACATCTGGCAAAGTGTGTGGCATTGTTAAAAAATATTTTAAACAGCCAAAATATTTGCTGTTACAAAATGAAAACAAACTTCTGGGATATAATTGCATCCAGAGCAGAATATATTATTTGCTAAAATCCTGTTAACAGCCTTCCCTGCTGGAGATGGGTATTTCCAATTAGGATTACAGCATTTGGAGTGCTGCCTGATTCACCAAATTGTGGTGTTTGTGATGTCCCCAGGATGAGGGAAGAGATGAGAGTCTGACTCCTTGTTCTCAGAAGGCTGATTTATTATTTTGTGATATTATATTAAAGAATGCTGTACTAAACTAAACTAAAGAAAGAGAAAGGAATCATCAGAAAGCTTCACAAGAATGAATAATAAAAATCCATGACTCAGTCCAACACAGCTAATGGTGATTGGTCATTAATTAAAACAATTCACATGGAACCAATCAAACATTCACCTGTTGATAAACAATGTCCAAGCCACATTCCAAAGCAGCAAAACACAGGAGCAGCAATCAGATAATCATTGTTTTCACTCCTCTCTGAGGCTTCTCAGCTTCCCAGGAGAAAATCCTGGGCAAAGAGGATTTTTCAGAAAATATCATGGTGACACCAAATCCAGCTCCTGCCTCTTCCTGAGGCAGGGAAATGCTCCAGTCCTGCTCCTAAACTTGTCACACCCCGTGGGGACAGCAGTGGCTGGGATGTGTGAGCTCCCAGTTCTGTGGGAAGGGCAAATCCTGGTGTTCCTCTCTGGTATTTGTGGGGCTCCCAGAGGAAGGCAGGAATGATGGATCTGACTCCATGCTCTCAGAAGGCTGATTCATTATTTTATGATACTGTGTTATATTAAAGAATGCTAAACTAAACTGTACTAAAGAATACGGAAAGGATACAGACAGAAGTCTAAAAGATAATAATGAAAACTCCTGACTCTTTCCAGACTCCTGACACTGATTGGCTGTTGAGTCAAAACAATTCACATGAAACCAATGAAACAATCACCTGTTGGATAAACAATCTCCAAACGTATTCCAAAGCAGCAAAACACAGGAGAAGCAAATGAGATAATATTGTTTTCCTTCTTCTCTGAGGCTTCTCAGCTTCCCAGGAGAAGAATCCTGGGCAAAGAGGATTTTTCAGAAAATGTGACAGTGCCCCATCACTCCTGTTGGGAAGAGTTGTTAATGACCTGTTTTCCTTGCAGCTTGTTCCTGTGCCAGGAAGGATTAAGCAGTTTGTGAGGAGCAGCTGGGGTTTTTTCTTCAGGAGCTGTGGGATACGAGGCGGGCTGGATGGATGAAGCTCCATGGGGGGAAGTTGGCGTGGCTTCAGTGGAGGAAGGAGCGGGATTAGGGACACTCCGCTCGGTGGCACTGACCCCATTCTGGTGGCCTTGATTGTGGGAATCCATGAAATCAGAGGGTTTGGGAAAGCTGCAAAAGGCAGCCTCAGAGGCAGCAGAGCTGTGATCAGAGCTGAGCAGTGGCCATGAGATTGGTCAGCAGGAAAATGATGCCAGAAGTAGAAAAGTGAGGACAAACAGAAGCATGGTCTGTGTGTTAGTGCTGGTCTGGAACAACTCCCTGAGCTGCAGGAAAGTTTCTCCAGTGAGAAATGAGGGAGCTCTCAGTCAGTAAAGGAGCTCTGTGCATTGTGTCTCAGGCTCACCCAGGTGCTGTGTTTGACATGAGCAGGCAGTGTTTAACCAAAGGGCCCTGTGCCTGCAGTGGGTGCATGCACTGCTGTCAGTATAGAATATTTACTGCCCAGATAGAAATACTGCCAGTGGGCTTGGGCTTTGTGGGACTGGGCACAAACTGTGCCAGGGAGCTGAGCATTGAGCTCTTGCTCTGCTGCCTGGGATGGGAGCTGCTGGCACCTTCCCATTGTCACAGCCATGGGATGAGGCTGATGCTGGAAAATCAAACAGCTCAGGGCACGTTCCCAGCAGCCCTGTCCTGTTTGTGATTGTACACAGACCCCACAGTGATCTCCAGAGGAATTCCTGTCTGGAGGCAGCTCAAGGCTCAGTGTTGGAATTGCTGTTGGGATTATTGCAGGAATGGCTGCAGAGCTTCTGAAGAAGAGGCCAGGATGGTCCAGCAGATGTTTGTACCTTTGAGGGATGGCAGGCGGGTTAGAAATAAAAAAAAATTTACAAAATTAAAAGAGAAGGGATGCAAATAAGTTGAGATTTAATTAATGTCTGACCTTTTTGTGGACCATGTCTCTTTAAAGAGACAATTGAGCAAGGAAAGGTCTGTGTGAAATGGTTCTGGCAAAAGCAGGGAGGGAATGGCGAGGGACAGGCTGTGGAATAAATCCCAATGAACAGAGAAATGACTGCAGAAAAAGGGTTTGGATGGAAGGGATCTTAAAGTTCATCTCATTCCATCCCCTGCCATGTAAGAGACACCTTCCACTATCCCAGGTTGCTCCAAGCTCCATCCAGCCTGGCCTTGGACATTCCAGGGATCCAGGGGCAGCCACAGCCTCCCTGGGAATTCCATCCCAGCCCCTCCCCAACCTCCCAGGGAAGAATTCCTTCCTAATATCCAATCTCAACATTCCCTCCTTCAGTTTAGGACTGGGGACAGAGTTGAGGGAATAAAACCAAAGCAGAAGAGCAGCCTGGAGAAGAGAGGCTGGAAATGTTTTCTTGGGTATGGATGTTTTTCCAGCACCCTCCCACCATCAGGAGAAGGTGGAAAGTTTAGGGAGGAAGGTAAAATACCAGTAAGAATGAGGTTGATATTTAGCAAATCATCATAGAAGTGATTTGGCTTAATTGTGGAAGGAACAGATGTCAGAGGGAACAAATCCCGAGGGGGGCATGAGAACATGGAGGAATGGAAGGAAACACCAGAACAGGTGATCAGATGTGGCAGATTTCTGAAATCTGGCTGAACTCCTAAAAGACCACATTGGGAAGTGTGAAAGTGGGATGGGAGTGAGCCAGCCTCAGAGAAACAGAGACTGGTTTAATCCTTTGGTAATAATTAGATTTTTTTGGGGTTGGGTTGGAACAGTAACCAAAGAAAAGTGGTCAAAAACCAAGAAAGACACACAAAAAAAGGGAATAATTTGGGGTTTGGTAGTATCTGCTTTATCTGTATTTTATTTTATCTTTTTTTTTTTAATCCTGGGATTTTATCAGCTGCATATTATGGGAATGGAGAAGGAAATCTGTGTTAGGGCAGTGGTGATGTGAGGACTCCGCTGTTCCTCAGTGCTGATCATTATCCACATGCAAAACCAACACGTCAAGCAAAAAGAAATATCAGTTAAAATGATTTCTAAAGATACAAGGAAGCTTCAAGGAGAAGAAGCCTGAATATCTGGAATTGGTTAAAAACTGGAAATTGTGTGTAAATATTTATGAGGAGGAGCAGTGTTGGTGAGGGAGTGAAGCCACCTCGGGAGGCTTCCTGTCAATCAGAACACCCAGAGACATTTGAGATGACTGAAATCCCTCCAAAGGTGGATCATTCACAATAAATCCCCCATTTGAAGGGAGTGAGGGCAGGAGAAAAAGCATCAAGGTTTGAGAAAGGGCAGCTCAGCTTTTTTGGGGTTTTGGTGATTCCTTGTGGGGCAGTGCTGAGTTTTGTGGCATGGTTGGTGAGAGGGGGACACGTGGTGGGAGCAGCTCAGCTCAGGGCCTGTTTGGGTGGGGGAAAAAGGAGAAAAAATGGGCTGAAAATTCATTTGTTGTGTGGTGCCGTGGCTGAGGGAAAAGAAAATTCAATTTTTTTGTGGCAAGTGTAGGGATAAAAGGGAATTGAAGGATGTAAAGGCAAGACCTTTTGCAGGGTTTGGAGCAGATGCTCAAAAGATGCCTCAAAAATGGGCAGGGACACCTCCCAGTGTCCCAGGCTGCTCCATCCCAGTGTCCAGCCTGGCCTGGGACACTGCAGGGATGCAGGGGCAGCCCCAGCTGCTCTGGCAGTTCCAGCCCAGGCAGGAATTCCTCATTGCCCAGATCCCATCCATGCCTGCCCTCTGGCACTGGGAGCCATTCCCTGGCTCCTGTCCCTGCAGGCCTTGTCCCCAGTCCCTCTGCAGCTCTCCTGGAGCCCCTCCAGGCCCTGGAATGTGCTGGAAGCTCTCCCTGGATCCTTCCCTTCTCCAGGGGAACATTCTCAGCTCTCTCAGCCTGGCTCCAGCCCTGGAGCAGCTCCATGGATTCCTCTGGGCTCTCTCCAGCAGCTCCAGGTGCTGCTCTGTTGTCCCCAGGGCTGGGGCAGCTCTGCAGGTGGGATCTCCCCCAAGTGGGACACAGGGACAGAATTCCCTCTCCTGCTGCCCACTCTGGAGGACAGCTCCAAGTCCTTCTCATCGTGGCTGCTGTCAATAAATCCATCTCAGATTAGGTTTGTGCACCTTGACCCTTCACGTGCCACATCTCTCTGTGTTGCTGTTGTTCTCAGCAGGTTTTACTGGCTTAAGCTACAGAACTAAAAATCAACTTGCTCCATGATTAAACAGAGAGAAAACCTGTTGTGGAGTTCTTACCCCTCCTACCTTGAAGTAGCTCAGCTACTTCAGAATCCAGGCAAAGAGATGAGCTGGTGCACAATAACCAAGGGGCTGCAGAGTTTGGCTCATGAGCAGCGTGCTTTGAGAGAATTTCCCAGCCAGGGGAGGTTACAACAATTTTATTTTTTGGTTTCCCAAAGAGCAGAATTTCCTGGGACTGTTGTTGGCCAAGGTGTGCCTGGTCTGCTGAGGGTGGCAGCAACTGGAGCCAGTGGCTTTTAAAAGAGCAACCAAACAAACCTGGCACTGGCAGGGATGATGGGGAATGTTGCAAATCCCAGCTGTGTTCCCTCAAAGGGGAGAGGATTCCTTGATGAGCCGCCTTTTGTCCTAAACTTTCCTCTGTTCCAGCTGAATAAAGCAAAGATCCTCCCAGTCCTAACGACCACGGCTTTCTGGAAATGTAAAATTACCAGATCTCATTAATGCCGGGCTCTATCATTCATCAAAGCACTCCTTATGCCTCATGCTGGCTCCTTTTCTCTCCCCCTCTTAATCTTTCTCTCATTATAAGGATGTGTCTGCCCTTTGGACCTATCTGCTTCCAAGGAGCTGACACCTGCAGGGATCTCATTTGGGAAAGACTCGTTAACTCTTTGAGAGTTGAAACAGCTGAAATGTCGGGAAAACAATCCGGTGGGAGCAGAGGATGCTGTAAATACCCCGGGGACAAAGCCCAGGCAGAGGATGGCACATGAAGGCAAGGGAATTCTTTGTGTCCCTGTGCCTTTATCCTGATAAAAATCTCGTGGTCAACAGGTCCCTGCAAATGCACTTAATGGCTTGAATTTTTTTTTTTTTAATTTTTTTTTTTTTCTGCTTTTCTCTCACAAGGATTTTCTGCTGCTTTGGAGGCTTCTCCCAACCTAATGCACTTTTCACATGTAGCTAGAAAGCTGAAAAAAAAAAAAATAATAAGGATTTCAAAATGAGCCCAATTGCCATGAAATTAGACCTGGCTGGGGACAAAAGCGTTTGACACGTACATGGAAACTGCTCCTCCAGATGATCCTCAGAGTTCTGTAGCAGCTTTTTATCTCAAGAACTAAAGCACTTTGCAAACAGTCAGATTACAGAAGTGCTGCACTGATCAGGTATTTTAGCCAAATAAATACTATTTATAAAGGAATTTTCAAAAGAGCTTTCAGAGATACCTGTCACAGTTTCTGCATCCTTATTCAGTGACTCGGTGCTCTTATCTGTCTCAGTAGGGGATGCCAATTTACTGATGTACTTTTCAGTTAAAATCCAGCTTCCATAAGGCAGATTAGCAGTCAGAAAATGCAAGTCTCTTTGGGGAAAAAAATAAGAAAGAGTTTGAAAGTTGTTTTAAAGTCAGTTCTGTGATAAATGAGCCAATTGAGGAGATGTATCAGATGCCACAAAAAAAAAAAAAGTCACTGGAAATTGCTGGATCTGTGTTGTTCTGAGCACCCCACCTATCAAGCCAAGCAGCTGAGTTCCCTTGTTCATCCTTTCCCCTCTGTATCCATCTGTTCCTGCCTCAAACCCCATTTCCTTTGTGAGCTCCACGGGATCACAGACATTTTGTCATTATGAGAGGCAGGCTCGGGCTCTGATCAGCATCTCCGCTCCCAGGTATCGATGGTGCAGCTTTTAATTACTTCATTAAATAAAACACTGTTTCTTGTGCAGTGCTTGCCAGGCTCCTGTCAATATTTGATCCTGACTGAGCTGATGTGGTGGAATAGTTGTCAAAGAGTATTGGCTTGGAGGGCTGCAGGAAGGTTCTGCAGGAAGGAGGTGGAGTGGAGGCTGTATTTCCATTAATCATCTCTAAATACACTGTGACAGCATTGGAGAGGCTGCTGGAGTCACTCAGTCATTGAGACAACAAATCACTCAAGTAGAGGAACACTTCTATCAAAACTTGGCCTTTCCTTGATCTTCTGCTGAGAAACCAGCTCAGGAGTTCACTGCTTTGACATTTACTGATGTTATTTTGATAATCCCATCTGGATTTTATCATGGTCACTTTGTATTTCATGTTTAATACAGTCTCAGAATCTTCTCATCTCCTGTGTTTCCTCATCTCATTTTTTAATTTCTTTTTTTTTTTTTCCTTGTAAGATCAGCTAATGCTTCTCCTGGCATCTCAGGAGTTCCTTAAATTTATTAACAGGATTCCTGTCCTGACCTCACTGGGAACAGCCCCCTGTCTCTTGGATCGTGTTTGCTTTCATGGCTCCGTGGTCTGTGTGGCCCCAGGACTTCTGGGATTGAGGGAAACACTTGAATTTGTCTTCTAAAATTCCAAGTCATGCAGTGTTTGCCTCCTGGCAAACATTCTCAGTACCTGAATGCCCTGAAACAGGCAGTAGCAAAGGATATTCCCTTGCTCCAGTGCCAAGGTGTGGAGTGTCCAATTCTCCTGTGTGTTGGAAATGGCTTCATCTCTGCTTTCACCAGCCCCTGCTTTTTGCACATTGACTTCTGATCAGAGAATGAGTAGGAAGATCTCCTTAGCTCATCCTCATGGATTTTGATTAGGAGCCTCTCTGCAGTGCAGAAGTTGTTCTTTCAGTATAAATATTATTATTTTTTTATTCCTTAAATTCATTAACTCCTGCACAGTCCCGTTACCTTTCCTCCCTTCTCCACCCTGGCGTTTCCTTTCTCTCTGGGTACTTTTGTTACAATTATTAAGTCAATTATTAAATGTTTTATTGAAGAAACTTGGTTCAAATACCAGAGCAGCTGCCCCACCCCTGGAAGTGTCTGGATGGGGTTTGGAGCAACCTGGGCAGGTGGAAGGTCTCCAGGGGAGGAACTAAATGATATTTAAGCTCCCTTCCATCCCAAGTCATTCCGATGGATCCCATTCCAGGAGGAATTCAGCCTTAAATCTCTGAATTCTCTGCTTTCCTGCTCCAGGGTGGCACCAACACCGTGGGAGCTCTTACCCAGGTCCTTGTGGCCACCACCCTCACAACCATTCCCCGAGCACCACGGCAGCACCAGGAGGTTTTGGGCTGCTGTTTCCCTGCCCTGCTCAGGTGGAGCCCATCCCTATTCCCAGGAGGATGAGCTGCTTCCCTCAGCTCCATTTCATCACTCTGATTTCTGCTGGCAGCCAGGCTGGCTGTGCTTGACAGATTCTGTCTGAGAAGGGCTCTGGTAATTGCTCGTTCTGTTCGGTGCCTGTGTTGGTGACAGATGGTCACACTGAATGTTTAAAATGTTCAGGACCCCTGCATGATCCTGGAGCTTATGAACAACAAACTTTGCCAGCATTTCTGTTGTCTATTAATTTAAAATGTTTGCTCGAATTACTATTTTTTCCCCTTGCGTTTCAGGCGTGTTTTGCTGGGTTTGTGCTTTTCTAAAACGTTCTCTTTTCCCTTTTTTTTTTTTCCTATTAAAGAAAGCCTCAAGATGTTCATACAGACTGGCAGAAGAAAGTGCCAACTGCTGTTGCAGACTTGTTAACAAATTTATTTTTGCCTGAGAATGGCACATATGGCCCAGAGCGGAAATATTAGGGGTCTGTGGTCCTTGTGAGGGCTGGCAGATATTGTCTTGCAAAAAAATAGCTTTTGGGTCAGTCATAAATTTCATTTTTATTGCTGGAAGGACTTCTCAATTTTTAATTTTTTTTTTTCCTCTCAACTGATGGTCTTCAATCATTTCAGAGACCTGTGACAGCTCCAGAGCTGCAAAAAAAGAGGTGGTGGGGAAGTGGCCAATTTATTTATGGCCTCTCTTTATTGAACTTGAGTAGCTGCAAATGAGGGAAGTTGGTTTATGAGGCCCTGTGGTGTTGTGAGGTCCCCAGGACCAGGTGAGACTTTGACTCATGTTCTCAGAAGGCTGATTTATTATTTTATGATATTATATTGAAAGGAATTATATACTAAAACTATACTACAGAAAGAGAAAGGAGACATCAGAAGGCTTCACAAGAATGAATAATTAAAATCTGTGACTGACTAGAGAGTCTGACATAGCTGATGGTGATTGGTCATTAACTAAAAACAATTCACATGTTTGGATAAACATTCTCCAGACCACATTCCAGAGCAGCAAACGCAGGAATAGCTGAGGCTTCTCATCTTCCCAGGAGAAGAAATCCTGGTGAAGAGGTTTTTCAGGAAATGTCATGGTGAGGAGGCCCATTGGAATTTCATGGTTTAGGGTGGCTTGGCTGACCTGCAGGGTTTGGGGCTTTATCTCCTGCATCTTTATACACAACACTTGCAAATCCATATTCTAAGGACAACAGAAATTAAACGGTCTTATATCCTTAATTCTCAATTTTTCCCGGTTTGAAATGTTGGACATAGGTAGATTTTTGATCCTACAAACCCTAAAAGCAAAACAATGTTTGGCTTCCTACAGATTCCTTCAGCCCCCTCGTGTTCTGATAAAGAATGTGATTTATTATTTGTGTTTTCAAGGCCAGTTTGGGCAGGGCTTGGAGCACCCTGGGACTGTGGGAGATGTCCCTGCACAAGGCAGGGGTGGCACTGGATGGGATTTAAGGTCCCTTCCAACCCCAACCATTCTGGGATTCTGTGATAATTTCCAAATTCAGGATTCTCCTGTGCAGGACCAGGAGCTGGACTCAACAATCCTTTCAGCTCAGGATATTCTCTGATTCCACGATTTTGTAGCACATTTCTGGATTTTTGCACCAAACCTTTGCTGATCTCTCAGATTCTTCCTTGCTCTGCTGAGCTCCAGTGAGGCTGGAACAACCTTCCCCAGGTTTATCCCTTTGTGCATTCAGCTGGTGTGCACAGCAAACGGGCTGAAAATGAGTTCCTTGCTCTTGCCATCCCTCCTGATGGATGTCTGGATAATTGTCCCATCTGCATATGTGAAAAGGAGAAGGAAATGCTGCCTGCTCCTAGGAGTGAAGGTTATTCTGGAGATCTGGAAGGGAGGGCATTGACGCAGCCAGGATGTGTTGGAATCAAATCAGTAAATTAATCAACATCTTGTTATCCAGCCTCGAGTGCTGGATTTAATTAGGTGAAATAGGAACTGATGTGTGCATAAATATATATATATATAAATATATATATATACACACATGTGTGTGTTTGGAGGAATGGTTCAATATGACCGGACTGTGGCATTGCCTGGGACACAGGAGGGGAGCAGGCCAAGGATGGGTGAGTTTCCCCAGCCTGCAGTGGGAGGTGCAGGTGCATTCAGAGCTGGAGATGTCTCTGCCCACAGCACACCTGCACCTCTCACTGCTTTTCCTCCATGAATTTGTTGGGGTTCTGCTGTTTTGATCAGACCTCTGGCTATAAATGCAGGATCAGCCATGTTATTTTAGGTTTTTCTTTGGTTATTTTGTATTAGGCACCTCTTGTTATTGGGTTGATTTAGTCCAAGGTTTATGTGGTGTTTTTTACCTGTTTCTAGACAGGATGTTTTTTAATTAAAATTTGATTTGAAGAATCCATGATCTTCTCAATATTCCCTGCTTATTGTAGTGTTTATATAGAAATAGTTTGACTTGATGATTTTAAAAGTCTTTTCCAACCTTGATGATTTTAAAAGTCTTTTCCAACCTAAATAATTCTCTGACTCCTCTGGCTCCTTCTCTCTGTTTCTCACATCATTTCATTGATGAAATCCTCAGTGCTGCTCCTCCTCATCGTTGGCTTGGAATTTTCAATCCTTGCATTCATTTTCTTCATTCAGTGGAAAAATCCTGGAGCAGGTGGAAAAGATCTTTGGTGCTCCTCTCCACTGCTTTTTTTTTTTTTTTTTTTTTGCTTTGAAGCTGCATTTTGGAAATGAAGGACTTGGATTTCCAAGCGGCTCCTGAACAAGTGCCTCAGCCCAGAGCTGGAGACTTAAATCAGCAACAATTTCATCATCTGAAGGAAATCTGGAATTAAACACCCTGAGATATGGAACCTATTTTTGTTTTCCTGGTGTTTCAGCCGATTTGAGGAGTGCAGGCACCCCCCACCCTGCTTTGATAAACCCTGTGTCACTCCAAGGATGTCACTCATCGCTCTTTCCAAGGCTTGTGGATCAGCTGGGATTATCAAGGATGTTCTTCAGCCTCAGGGAAAGCAGGGATGTATCACAAGGCTCTTTTTGAGCAAACCCTGTGCAGGTTGATGCTTGTTGGAGAAGCTCCAGGATGGATCTGTCCTGGTGGTGCCCTGAGAACCAAACCAGAGCTGGTGAAGCTCCCCAGGAACCACCTGAGTGTGGTGGCAATGATTGTACACACTGGCAAGGTGTTGGTTGGGCACTGGAATGGGGAATGGTGACATTCCCAAGGCTGAGAGGGCTCCAGGAGTGTTTGGACAATGCTCAGGCACAGGCTGGGATTGTTGGGATGGTCCTGTGGGAGCAGGATTGGGCTGGATCCTTGTGGGTCCCTTCCAACCCGAGATTTCCTCTGATTTTGTGGAGACAACACAAACACCTGGCGGCTCTTGGCCTCTTTCCATGGAGCTCAGGACTCCTTGTGGGTGACTTCCAGCTCAGAACATTCCATGATTCTATGGGGGAGGAGACTGGAAAGTCTCCCAGAGCACTTCTGGGAGAGCCTCTGTGGTTTGGCTGCCTCAGGTCTTGGAGATTCCCAGTTGAGGTGCTCCAGATCATTTGGGATTGTCTGGGACTGACTTCCAGCCAGGACTGCTCTGTTCCAGCACACGCCTCGTTATGTTCTAAGGTAATTAGAGAGATTAATTACTTCCCCAAGTTCCTTTTTTCCCTCCTCTCCATGGGAATGGGAGCAAATAAAGCCAAGGAGAGGGAAGGAATGAACCCATCTGGTTCACCTGGCAGGACATCAGTGCTGTCAAAGTGTCACCCCCAAAAACTCCAGGAACACCAGTCCAAAGCTGAAGTGCTCCAGATGTGTGGCAACCACCTCGAACATCTGGGTGGGGAAGTGGCTTCAGGTGGAAAATATTCCAAGCAGGAAGGTCTGGTTCAGGTGAGCCAAGGGCAGCACAGAGCTCTGAAGGATCTGCTTCTCTCTGTGTTCACTTTGGAGCTGGGATGGAGCAGGAGCTCTTTCCACAGCACTGCTTTTACTGCAGGATTTGTTCTTGCCAAACTTCATTTTTAAATTTATTTTTTAGCTGTTGTTGAGGTTGTTTTTTTTTTTGTAGTGGCAGTGTATTTTTGGGAGTGGTTCCTTCCCTCAAGAGCTGCACACTCCAGTCTGAGGTGCTGAATTCTCCTTGCCTTGCTTTGTCCTTCAGAGTCTCCCATTCCAAGGGGTCACGTTATGCAAAATTAGCACAAGTTGTGCTAATTTTTAATGTTATAATGTTAAATATTTTAATAATAAATAAATATTAAATATTTTAATGATATTTTCCAAATATTGTTCTCTAATGCTGTCGGTATTTCATTGGCATTTTGTCACCTGGTGCCTTTCACTGCCCTCCAGGACTCTGCTTTCTCATTAGGTTTGTTGTAGGAGATGTTTTAATGGCTGTCAGTCCTTGGGGTGATGGTGAGGATGAAATCACCTCCAGGAGCTGGGTGATCTTGGGAATCCAAGGGAAAGGGATGAAATCTAGTCCTGAATGCACCTGGGAACTGAGCTGAGCTGAACTTGGAGCTGACCCATCAGAAATGGAAAATTCCCATTCCTGGCTGTCACAGGGACACTGACAAAGCTCCTGGAATTAAAAGTCTCTTGGAATTTGGCTCAGTTTGCCAGGCAGAGGGTGAGGAAGGAGCAAGGATCCCTTGGATGACACAAGGGATGAAGGAGCTGAACTCCAAGAGCTTCACAGTCACAGTTCTGTACAGACCTTATTTAATATTCAATACACCACTTTTGGGTTCCTGTCTGAAAAGGATGTCCTGGTTTTGTTAAAGCCCCTTTTCTCCCAGGTTGACATGGAAAATAGAGACAGGTTTTATGGATTCTCATGGATGCTCCACCAGGAGGGTGGAATGAGATGATCTTTAAGGTCCTTTCCAACCCAAACCATGAGGTGGGGGATAAGGAATTTGGTTCCACAATAGCTCCAAGGTGCCCAACAGACACTGAACCACTCCTCTGAAATGTTGGATGCAATTTCTGGCTGTTTATATTGGGAAAAAAGGAATATTTCATGCTGGAAATGGATCCCACTGCCTACAACAGGGATCAGGCACCTCAGAGGGCTGGGAAGGAGCTCCAGACTGAAAACTGGAGCTGCCACAGACAGGAATGAAGTGGCCAAAAGGAATTTTAACCTGGAGATGGGAAAAAAAAGTTAATAACAAGTAGAGAGTGAGGTCTGAGGAGTGAAGGCAAGAAGTGGGTTTGAGCTTGGGGTGGGTGTGAAGGGGAGAACCTGGAGGTTGTGTGGAGGAGCTGAAGGGACAATTAAAGCCCTTTGAAGTTTTTTGTCCTCATTTGAAGTCCTTTAGGATTTAGTTTGTATGGAAATGGGGGGATTTCAAAGCAACTGCAAGGAAAACTTGCTGGAATCATCCCGAGTTGGTTAGAGCTGCAAAGGGAAGAAATGGATTTATTTTAGAAAACAGCTGCCACTCTGTTTCTCTGTTTCTCACAGAAACCAAACATTTTTCACAGGTTCCCAGAATGATTTGGGTTGGAAGGGACCTCAAAGCTCATCCCACCATGGGCAGGGACACTTTCCACTACCCCAGGTTGCTCCAAACCCTTTCCAGCCTGACCCAGGTACTTTTTATTGGTACCTGAAGTCTAAAAATCTTGAAATCCTAAAGGACTTTGTGGTTGCTGCCTTCTCCTGGGTTTATGAAAAATATCAGGTGTTCACAGTTGGACCTAGCTCGGAAACAGAAGCTGGATCATATCAAAATAATGATAAATGAAATTCCTGCCAAAATGCCCAAGTCAGGGGAGGCAGATGACTTTGCAATAGTCCATAATGCCTGGTCCAGTAACTGAGATTTGCCTTCTGTGTCAAGAGCCTGAGTGAGTCCAGAAGGAAAAAAAAAAATCATCCAGTAGAACCAAACTTACATAAATAATGAAAGAGCTCAAATTGCCTCAGTTTTGTAATGTAGATGAAGGCAAGGTGTCATGACAGGAGCACATTTACATATTAGAATTATTTAATTATCGGATCTTGTCCTCTAAAGAAGCGAACCGGTCATGAATATTCATGGCTTCAATTAAAATATTAATGGCAGGCTGAGGCTTTGGTTTTCAGGTCTCCCAACAGCCACAAACAGATTTATTTAAATGCAGTGAGGAGTGGAGGTCAAAAAGGAACTGCCTGTTTGGGTTTGGGTGCTGAGGCTTCTGTTCTCCTCGAAGGCAGGAGGGTTTTATTTGCTCCACATTTGCTTTGGGATGGTTTTGGAGAGGAATTTTGTGGATTCCTGTGCTCTGCCCACACATCTGGGAGTACCTGCAGCTGCAGCTGTTTCACTTCTTCAGTGCCACCACCAGGAGCGTGTTTGGTGTCATCCCAGAAATGAAGTTAAGCCATCCTGCTGGCTTTCAATTAAGGAAGTTGAAGGTTTCATCAATAATTAAATGTACCCAGTCACAGGCAAAAAAAAAAAAAAAAAACCATTTCCAGCATGTAAATAGTTTTAAAGAAGAGAATTGAGATCTTGAGGTGGTAAAAACCTAATGAGGGACTACTCCAAAGGAATTCTTCTCACTCTGAAATCTGATTTTGCTAATAAAAAGCAATTCCTTGAGAAAAAGCAGTCAGAAGAGATGCAGCACTTTTGGATTTATCTGCAGGGAGCAGGAGATGAAGTTGATGATTTCATTTCAATGATGAATTTCATTTATCCAAAAAAACCCCAATTTTCCATTTTCCCATCTCTGTCTGGTGCGTTTTTCCATTCCTGGCTGTCACAGGGACACTGACAAAGCTCCTGGAATTAAAAGTCTCTTGGAATTTGGCTCAGTTTGCCAGAGAGAGGGTGAGGAAGGAGCAAGGATCCCTTGGATGACACAAGGGATGAAGGAGCTGAACTCCAAGAGCTTCACAGTCACAGTTCTGTACAGACCTTATTTAATATTCAATACACCACTTTTGGGTTCCTGTCTGAAAAGGATGTCCTGGTTTTGTTAAAGCCCCTTTTCTCCAAGGTTGACATGGAAAATAGAGACAGGTTTTATGGATTCTCATGGATGCTCCACCAGGAGGGTGGAATGAGATGATCTTTAAGGTCCTTCCCAACCCAAACCATGAGAATCCATCAGAACCCTGAGATATTCTGAATTGTTTCCACATTGAGCCATTTCACAGTTTTTGCTGACAAGACTCGAGAGGTTTTTTTGCTTGCAAAGAGTTAAAGGCAGCTCCTGACAGCCAGGACATGAATTCTGCATAGACAGCCCTGCATTTGTTTTGAACTTTAAAAAAAATTCCAATGCTCTGATTAGTTGGAACAGCTTTTCCCTGAGGAAAGACTATGGAGTGGTAATTTCATTGCAAAATACAGTGCTTGGAGATGAGCTGGAGTTGGAATTTATTTTTTTTCCCACCCTCAGGGATTTGACATTTCTATTTCTTGACATTTCTCTCATTGTTAGACTGGGGTTTTTTTGGTTGTTTTTTTTGTGCTGCTTTTTCCCCTCCCTGGGTGCAATTGGAGCTCTCCTTGAACCTTGGTGTGTCTCTTTTCTTGGAGGTAAAACTGATAATGGTTTGAATTAGTTCAACAAGCAGATGGTTGGGAAAGGAGCCTGTGTGGAAGTGTGGAGCACTGGGACATGTGATCTATTGCCAAAAAAAAAGAAAAAATAAAATGAAGCACAAGCCTCTTGAACAGGGATATGTGTAAAACTGTCATTAGGGGAAGGATGTTATGTGGTAAAAAGAGATGTAAAAATAGCAATGGTTTGCTCAGAGCTCTGGCTTGAGGTGTGTTAAGTGTGTCAAAAGCAGCACCTGAGGCAGGGCTGCTCCTGGAGCCCATTATTTTAGGAACAATGGATGTTGGGACAATGGATTTCTCAGATTTCAGCTGCTCCCCTTCCCTGCTCTTTCCTGCAGTCTCAAAGCCAGGCAGCTCCTCCGGTGCCTTGGAAGGTTTGTCCTTCATTCCCAGGGTGCTTTTCCACCTCCAGCCCTGGTGATTCCATGGGGGACGTGTCCTGCTGTGCTCTGGGAATGGGGAGCAGCCTCCTGGCAGAGCCCTCAGCTCCCTGCCAGCAGAATGTTGGGAATGTTGGAGGTTTTATCCCCTGATGATCCTTGAGAGGGCCGAGCTAGAGCAGAGGCTGGGCAGAGTTCCAGAAGGAAGCAGGGATTGATTCCAAGGATCTCCTCCATGGCTGCACCTTGGGCAGCACCAGAGCCCAGCCAGGGCTGCCCCCAAGATGACCCAAAATGGCCCCAAAATGCCCCAGCGCTCCCGGGGTCTCTCCCTGGGATCAGCTCTGCTCCATTCCCACCTTGCAGTTCATTGTCCCAGCCCAGCTTTAGCCCAGGCACTCCCACCCTGCTTGTTTTTCTCTCTCCAGCCCACGGGGTTTGTGCTCCTGGCCTGGGATTTGGCTCATTTGTCCTTGGTGCCCAGCTGGAGCAGGAATTGTTTTGTCTCCCTGCTCTGTGCACAGTGCTCACCATCCCATAATATGAAGCCCAGACCCACACACCAAAGCAGCTCAGAATGTGAAAATAGAAAAGCCAAACCTGAGGCAGGACCCCCACGTGCCCGAGTGCCACATCCACAGGGTCTGAAATCCCTCCAGGAATGGGAATTGCCCCCGGCCTGGGGCAGCCCACTGCCATAGCTGGGAACCCTTTCCAGGAGGGAATTGTCCCCAGTGTCCCCCCTAAAGCTGCCCTGGGCCAGCCTGGGGCTGTTCCCTCCTGTCCTGTCCCTTGTCCTGGCCATGGAGCTCCCCAGAGTGACCTGGGGCTCCCCACGGAGCTCGGCCTTCCCAGCCCCTCTGGGCAGGAGCCAGGTGGGACCAGAGCCAGAGCTGGCCCAAGGCTGGATTGTCCCTGGGCCAGGGGAGCTGGGCCAGCCCCACCTGGACATTCCATGGGCTCCAGAGCCACACAGGGACCTGAGACAGCAAAACCCAGACTGGATCCACCTGAGGTTCAGCCCACGGGGTTTGTGCTCCTGGCCTGGGATTTGGCTCATTTGTCCTTGGTGCCCAGCTGGAGCAGGAATTGTTTTGTCTCCCTGCTCTGGGCACAGAGCTCACCATCCCATAATATGGAGCCCAGACCCACACACCAAAGCAGCACAGAATGTGAAAATAGAAAAGCCAAACCTGAGGCATCACTACAGCCAAAATTCCAGCTGCAATCCCAGCTCTACAGACAAGGAATTCAGCACCTAATGTGTCTCCTTTGCGGAGCAGGGCGTTATTTTAAAGCTATAAACCGATTTTATATCAGCCTAAATTCGTTCTCTGGGCACCATCTTGTTCATGGCTTTATTTTGATTCCTCCTAAAATTTCGTCTGGATATTTTCTTGCAAATGGAGAAAGATCTTTACTCCAGCTGCTGGCTGGGGGTGAGGGGTCCAGAGGAATCCATGGAGCTGCTCCAGGGCTGGAGCCAGCCTGGGAGAGCTGGGGGTGCTCACCTGGAGAGGAGAAGGCTCCAGGGAGAGCTTCCAGCACATTCCAGGGCCTGGAGGGGCTCCAGGAGAGCTGCAGAGGGACTGGGGACAAGGCCTGCAGGGACAGGAGCCAGGGAATGGCTCCCAGTGCCAGAGGGCAGGCATGGATGGGATCTGGGCAATGAGGAATTCCTGCCTGGGCTGGAACTGCCAGAGCAGCTGGGGCTGCCCTGCATCTGTGGATCCCTTCCAGCTCAGGATTTTTTGATTATCAATTTTTCCTTGATCCCTCAATGCCCATGAGCTCCTTGCAGGGGAGTTTGACCCAAACCTCAGAATTGGGGAGGAGGTGGGAAACTGCAACCCTGCAGCTTCTGCTGTGTTGTGAGACTTTTTATTCCCAAGTGCTGCTCCAGCCAGCCCATCCCATTTCCAGTGTCACGTTTGTTTGCTTTCCCCAGCTCTGAGTGGCCCTTGTGGGGAAGGAGCTCTCTGAGAGAGGAATCTTCCCTCCCTCACATTCCACCTCTTCCATTTCTGATTTTTCTTGGTGCCCTGAGTTGTTCAGAGTTTGTGGCTGTTTGAAGCTGGAGGATGAGGAGCAGAGCACAGGGGAATGTCCAGACTTTTGGTGGGTCAGCTCTTCAAGGAGACAGGAGCAGTTGTGGGTTGCTATAAAGTTGTTTATTGCATGGATACATCAAAGGCCAAGAGTTCAAGGTGTTCAAGTCCATGCAAAAGTTTCCTGGCATGGAGTCCTGAGCAAAAGCAGCAGCAGCTGCTCCCTGCCTTAGAGTCTGATGTGCCCAGCAGAAGCAGCAGACACCAGCTCTTTTTAATTTTTCTTCTTTTTCTTTCTTATTTTTCTTCTTCTTCTTCTTTTTCTTCTCATCTTCTTCTTCTTCTTCTTCTTCTTCTCCTTCTCCTTCCTTGTCTTCTCCCTCATCTTCATCTTCTTTGTCGTCTTTGTCATCTTCTTTGTCTTTTTTCTTGTCTTCCTCATCTTTTTCTTCTTCATCTTCTTTGTCTTCATCTTCTCCTCCTTCTCCTTCTCCTTCTCCTTCTCCTTCTCCTTCTCCTTCTCCTTCTCCTTCTCCTTCTCCTTCTCCTTCTCCTTCTCCTTCTCCTTCTCCTTCTCCTTCCTATTCTTCCTCTTCTTTCTTCACCAATCTGAGCTTCATTTCCAAAGTATGAGGGTGCTGTCAGCTCCCACACAAGACTTACACACACAATATTAAATCTCTTTTTTCTAGAAGCACAAGCCAAGTTCTGCTCTGGTTTTGTTATGGCTGGAACTAAGTTAACAACTTTAAACTCAGCTTTAGAGCCTCTTACTTGCTGTGCAATCTCCTAAGGCACTTCAGATATATTTCTATTTACTTAAAACCCAAACCTTCAGTTTCATGTCCGTGTGGCTCAATGCATTTCAGCTTCTCCAGAGGCTCTGATTCAAGCCCTGCATTTCTTCCTCTCTCTGAAGGACTCTGAGAGTTTCTGTCCCTGCACTCCCCTCTCTGCCCCTCTGAGGAGTGACTTCCATCTCTTTTTAAAGAGGGAACCCTGGATTTTCAGCCTGGAATGTGCTCCGAGGTGTCAGAATAACTTTGGGGTTTGTGTTCTCTCCCTTCTTTTAAAATATCTGCTGGATGTCAAGTTGACTTTTTGCTTTTGCCATTTCTGGTTGCCCTGTAGCAGTGGGGCTCCTGCTTCCTGCAGCTGAACAGGAGAGCACAGATTTCCTTGAATTTTGAAGTTATAAGATCAAGATTCCAGATTTTCAGACTTTACCAACTGCTCAGTTCCTGGAGTTGGAAGCTGCTGAATCAGCAGAAACCACAAATGAGTTATTTTTTTCTGGTGAAGCTGAAACATTCAAGTTTGGCTTCTTTAGCTTTTAACTGCTGAAGCTTTGAAGTGAAATTAAAAATAAGGAAATTTGTAATAATTGATTTTTTTTTTCCACATGTACTTCCTGAGCTTTTCCTGAATTGATAGAATGATTTGGGTTGAAAAAGGATCTTAGAGATGATCCAGTGCCACCCCTGCCATGAGCAGGGACCCCTTCCACTATCCCAGGGTGCTCCAGCCTGGATTTGGACACTCCCAGGGATGGGGCAGCTCCTCTGCACAACCTCCTCCAATTTTCTTATCCCTGATACCTGTGCAGCAGGAGCCAAAATTAAAAAGGAAACAAAAATACAGAAATCAAATAAGATTTTTCTATAAAACCAAGTTCTTGGTCGTTATGTAGTGGAAATATCAAATTCCCTGGTGATAGAAATGTACAGGAACATCTGGAAAAGGCTGGTCAGCCTTCTCCCTGGAATTTGTGATATTGCAAACATCCTGGTCCCCACACAGTGGCTGCTGTGAAATGGTGTTTTATTAAATCACCAGGTTATTCCTGTGCCACCAGTGGCTTTGATTAACACTGAATTAGGGTCATATCCCACAATAACAGCGTTTCTAAATCCCTGGCTACGTTTGAAAGAGTTGTGATTAAAATTCTGGCTGTTTTCCTGCAATTTCTGATGGCTCTGAGGGCTCAGTCCCCTCCTCTTTATTGGCATTTGAGTTTGGTTGCAGCCCCTGGGGTTTGGTGCCAATATCAGTGACAATCTCAGGGGGAGCGACTCTGCATGAAAATGCAAGGAATAAAAGCTGGAACAAAATTAACAGGGAGCTCCCAAATTGCCAGGCTCCACGGTGGGGGCTGTTTCCTCAAGTCTTAATTCAGCTTTGATTGAATTCCAAAGGCCAGACAAAGCAAGGGGGATGAGGAGGAGGTGGGGAAACCCATCTGGAAGAGATGATGGGTGAGCAGGTTGAAGGATGCTGCCTGACAGCTCCCTGTGCACTCTGTGAGCAAGCCAGTGCCATTCCCAGGAGGAAAAGCTGGGTTATTCCTGGGGATCATTGTGCACATTGCTGGAAAATGAACTCATTCCCTGCCCTGGAGGGGAAGATGAGGAGCCAGGAGGTTCCTTTGTTGGTGGGGATTTAGGGAGGCATCCCGGTGTGGAATCAGCCAGGATTTCTTCTGCCCTGTTGTACCTGCCAGGTTTGGAACATTCTCCAGACTTGTCAAAAGATGGGTGAATTTATCTTCATTAGAACAAACTCCTTCATTAATCCATGGAAAACAAGCCCATGCCAGCTTTCCTGGGGGTGCTGGATCCCAGCTGTGTCCCAGCCTCAAAATCTGGAAGCATTTTTAGACCTCTTGGTTGGACTCAATGATCACAGAGATCTTTTCCAACCTTAATAATTCCATAATTCTGTGTCTGCTTCTTCCAGAAGACTGTACAACGTTTTCTTTGTCACCTGGACAAGGCCTGCAGGGACAGGAGCCAGGGAATGGCTCCCAGTGCCAGAGGGCAGGCATGGATGGGATCTGGGCAATGAGGAATTCCTGCCTGGGCTGGAACTGCCAGAGCAGCTGGGGCTGCCCCTGCATCCCTGCAGTGTCCCAGGCCAGGCTGGACACTGGGATGGAGCAGCCTGGGACACTGGGAGGTGGCCCTGCCATTCAAACTGGACAATCCTTAAGGTCCCTTCCCACCCAAATCATTTTATTCTTCTATAATTCCAGCCAATTCCTTTGTCTGAAATGTCCTGGAGCTTCTAAATATTAAAAAAAAAAAAAAAATCAAAAAAAGATGAATTGGGGATTTTAGAGTTAAACAGCTTGTAAGAAAATAAACCAGCAAATGACACTGTGTCAGGAAATATCTTACTTTATTTCACTTGCTATTTGTTACCTCATGGTGGTTTTTTTGTTTTGTTTTTTTTTTTTTTCCCTTTCTGACATTAAAACTGAATAGAAAACATGTCAGGGATATAAAAAATTCAGGTAGGAGCCATTTGCTGCTATGGGAGATAAGATAAAGGAAGAAAGAACAGTGGAAAAGGGGATGCAGGGTGTGAGTAATCACAGCTCATTAGCTCCAGTGCTTTTTCCAGCCTGGGATAAGGAATTCTGCTGCAGCCATGCTTTGGAACAGCTCAGATTTGTACACGGGGAGTTTTAGGCAAACCAACAAAATCCTAAATATGCAAGTTGACAAATCCATTAATCAAAGTGCCTGCTGCTCAGTCGAGTGGCCTGGGGGAAAGGAGAAAAAAAAAAAAAACCAAAACAAAAAAAGAAATCACAACAAGAAAAAGAGGAGAAATATGCATTTTAAACAATTTCTGTAGCTGGAAGGAGACTTTACATATGTGGCTGACACGGTGATCAAATGATAAAGGAGCCTCAAAGTGAACCCCAACCTTTTGTGCAGGCTGTGAAAGGCGAGGCACGGCGCCGTTTTTCAAGGCAGATGGAGTGTGAGCAACTAATAAATCAGGTTTTGAAACATTAAAGAGCAACTTATTTAAATGCATATGGTGTTGGATCTCAGACAAGGCAGGGTAGGGGAGCAGGGAGGGATTGGGAACATCAGCACAGCGATATGGCAGAGCAGGGGCTCGGGGGCTGCGTCCAAATCAGGCACCAAATCCTGGGATGTGCCACGGGAACCTGCTGGGGGAAGCTGTTTCAGGCAGGATTTTGGAATTGTGGGTCAGTTTGGGACATTATTCTGTGTTTAATGGGGAGGCTGAAGTCAAGGCATGAATTTAAAAGAGTGGATGAAAGGTTGGTGCCTTTTTTGTGACATTTCTGGGAACAGCTTTGCCAGGGGAAAGTTGGAGCCACAATCTCAATTCCCCTTTTGGGGAAGTGAAATGCAGAACCCTGCTCAGGGTCACAGAGGCCACATCAGTTCTGTGCCTGGAATCCAGACCTGCCTCTCCTGCTTTGGGAAATCACTTTTCCTTCAGGAGTGAAGCAGGTTTGAGCTTGATCTGCAAACCTGAACAGCAGCTCCAGCTCTGCTCAGGATCCCTGAGGGGTTTGGGTGGGAAGGGACCTTGGATCTCCTGTTCAGCTCTCACTGCATCTCTTGGTCATGGATAAGGAGAGGAAAAAGGGCATTTCCACTCCTCATGGAATCATGGAATGGGCTGGGTGGGAAGGGACCTCAGAGCCCGCCCAGTGCCACCCCAGCCATGGCAGGGCCACCTCCCAGTGTCCCAGGCTGCTCCAGCCCCAGTGTCCAGCCTGGCCTGGGACACTCCAGGGATGCAGGGGCAGCCCCAGCTGCTCTGGGAATCCCTTCCCAAAATCCCACCCCAGTCTCCCTTTCCCAGGAATTCCCTCCATTCCCAGCTCTCCCAGCCTGGGATTGGATCCATCCCCACCCTGACTCCACTCTAGGAAGGAGTTTTGGGATCCGGGGGCTTCACTGGGAATCTCAGGACTCCAGGAAGGGTCTCCCTTCCCTTTTCCATACCCAACTTCCATAAAAATCCCTCAGGATGGATTCTGAGTGTCCCAAGTCCCAGAATCCCAGAGCAGTTTGGGTGGGAAGGGACCTTCAATCCCATCCCATTCCAATCCCACCATCCCAGGCTGCTCCATCCCAGTGTCCAGCCTGGCCTGGGACACTGCAGGGATGCAGGGGCAGCCCCAGCTGCTCTGGCAGTTCCAGCCCAGGCAGGAATTCCTCATTGCCCAGATCCCATCCATGCCTGCCCTCTGGCACTGGGAGCCATTCCCTGGCTCCTGTCCCTGCAGGCCTTGTCCCCAGTCCCTCTGCAGCTCTCCTGGAGCCCCTGCAGGCCCTGGAATGTGCTGGAAGCTCTCCCTGGAGCCTTCTCCTCTCCAGGTGAGCACCCCCAGCTCTCCCAGCCTGGCCCAGAGCAGATGGGCTCCAGCCCTGGACCATCTTATCCCAATCCCTTTCCACTCCCTCTCTCCCATTTTTACACCTGTAAAGGATTTTACTTGATTTGACCATCCCTTAATTTCTGCCCTTCATTTTTAATGTTTCACTGAAAGATTTTGGGTTGGAACCTCCCATTTTGGGAACCATCACCCCAAACACTGCTTTTGGGAGAACTTCTCACTGGGAATATGGCTGGGAATTTACCACAGATGGAAACACTGAAATGGAATGAACTTCATCACCTTCAGGGTGAGCTTAATTTCCTGAGTGAGTGGAGAGAGGTCAGCAGGGAGTGCTGTGGCTTTGGGGTGTGCCAGTTTAGTGTCCCCTGTGCCCCTTTCAGGCTGGTGACAAGGCACTGGGAGCTGGAGCAGCTTCTGGAGTCACTCCATCATCTCCCAGCTCCCTTCCAGCCCCAGGCCTGACAGCAGCCAGTGCTTTACAAGGAGTCACCACCTAATTCCCAGCAATTCCTGCTCTTCTGGAGTTCCTATCACTCTGATCTCTGTTGATTTTTGGGGAAATGTGGGTGCTGTGTGTTTTTAACCATCAGCCCTTTATTCCCCGTGGTCTGATGTGTTAATTCCCACTTGCCATGATTAAAAGAAGAGGGAGTGATTAAGAGAAGCAAACAAGAAATGCAGTCTTTCCTCTGTCACAAACCTCTGCTAAATTGCTTCTCCCCTCAAGCAAGGAAGTAATCAAGTACTGGCTGGAGCTTATTCTTGTCTGTCCTGATAAGGAGGATTTTGTTATCTGGTGCATCTCAGCTCCCTCATTCCTGTTCCAGGAGAGGGAATGGGAGCCCCACCAGGGGTCACTCACTGCCACTTTGGGGCTGGAGAGGGCAGAGGGAACAAAAATCATCATTACAGAAGAACAGACAGGAAAATGTGCCTGAAATCATCCCCAAAGGCCACTGGAAGTGTCCAAGGCCAGGTTGGAGGGAGCTCTGGGCACCCTGGTCCAGTGGGAGGTGTCCCTGCCATGGCAGGGGTGGCACTGGGTGGGTTTTAAGGTCCTTTCTGACCCAAACCATTCTCTGAAAGGAATGAGCTTTGAGGATTCAAGACATGCAAAAGAATTGGAGAGATGATCAATTGTGTTTGGTTCTGTGTGAAATAATTGAAATGTGTGAGTGCCAGTGCAGTGAATCTCTGCTGGGAATCAGTGCAGGGGAAACAGGACCTGGAGTTCCTGTCCTGACACAGAACAGGAGAAACAGAACAGGAGAAACAGGACCTGGAGTTCCTGTCCTGAGTGCCTTGGAGCCAGGCTGGGAGAGCTGGGGGTGCTCACCTGGAGAAGGGAAGGATCCAGGGAGAGCTTCCAGCACATTCCAGGGCCTGGAGGGGCTCCAGGAGAGCTGCAGAGGGACTGGGGACAAGGCCTGCAGGGACAGGAGCCAGGGAATGGCTCCCAGTGCCAGAGGGCAGGCATGGATGGGATCTGGGCAATGAGGAATTCCTGCCTGGGCTGGAACTGCCAGAGCAGCTGGGGCTGCCCCTGCATCCCTGCAGTGTCCCAGGCCAGGCTGGACACTGGGATGGAGCAGTCTGGGACACTGGGAGGTGGCCCTGCCCATGGATGGGGTTTGGAACTTTTGGAACTTCCAACCCAGATCATTCTGAGATTTATGTGGGGGGTCTAACATACAGAAATATGAAAACTCAGGAGATTTCCATTCTAAAACTCCACAGTTGCTGTTCACAGATGAATCCCTTCTCTCTCTGAGCTGTTTTATGATCACCTGCTTTGCTCTCTCTGGGCATCTTTTGCTTTCCTCCCTTCACACTGAATGGAATTTGAATTTCCATGCCCTGAAGATGATGTGCAGGCAGAAACTGTGGTGTTGATTCCCACACAATCAAGAACTTTAGGGAAGCACCATTCCATGGGAACTGGATGTGTTGATTGCTCAGTTGTTGCTTCAAAGCCATCCTTTATTATCCTTTATTCCTCTGTTCTGCATGGATTCACATGGAGTGGCTCCCTAGGAAAGGTGCTCTGATCATGGAGGGGGCCCAGGAATTCTTCATTGCATGCCTGGAACCTGTTCAGGTGAACTGCAGAGAGATCAAAGAACCTGTCCTGTGCTAGCACAGGGATGGGAAGGGAGCTGAAGATTCCCTGTGCTCCTCATGATTTTGGGATGGTGCTGTTTCCATTGATCCCAAATGAATATTTCTTGGATGTTTTGGAAAGGGATTTACCTATCAGGCAAATACTTCTATGTCTGAAAAGTTTTAGTGACTGGTGGGATTGAAAATGTGGCAGGACTGAGGATAAAACTCATTTAGACAGATAAAACTCATTTAGACAGATAAAACTCATTTAGACAGATAAAACCCTGAAACAATGAGGTAATGTCTGATGGCTCCTGAAGTGACAGCATAAGAAATCTCAACCTTTTTTAGCTCCTGTGTGAGAGACAGAGAGAGCTTTTCTCAGGATGTTGTTGAAAAGTTATTTCATATCTTACAATGAATTTTAAAACCTGCACAGCAAATCTTTCAGGGGGCTGAGCTGCCTCTTCTCTGATGGGCTCAGGTCTTTCAAGGAACAGATAAGTACAAAGAGAAATGTGTGATTCCTCACTGGCACGTTGGAAGAGTGAGAGAAAAGAATCCCAGAATGGTTTGGGTGGGAATGGACTTTAAAGATCATCCAATTCCACTCTCCCTCTGCTCTGGAGCCAGGCTGGGAGAGCTGGGGGTGCTCACCTGGAGGAGGGAAGGCTCCAGGGAGAGCTTCCAGCACATTCCAGGGCCTGGAGGGGCTCCAGGAGAGCTGCAGAGGGACTGGGGACAAGGCCTGCAGGGACAGGAGCCAGGGAATGGCTCCCAGTGCCAGAGGGCAGGCATGGATGGGATCTGGGCAATGAGGAATTCCTGCCTGGGCTGGAACTGCCAGAGCAGCTGGGGCTGCCCCTGCATCCCTGCAGTGTCCCAGGCCAGGCTGGACACTGGGATGGAGCAGCCTGGGACACTGGGAGGTGGCCCTGCCATGGATGGGTTGGCACTGGGTGATCCTTAAGGTCCCTTCCCACCAGAACCATCCTGAGATTCTCTGGCATTTTCTGTAAACATGGAAGACTTCCAAGCAAACATTTAAGTTTTATCATACCCAGCAGAATGGAAAATAAAGCTCTCCTAATGTTTGTTCTGACTTTCAGCACCTGCAGAGATTCCAGTTTCCCTGCTCAGCTCCTTTTTCATGTTCCAGCCTGACATTTTAGGCTCCATTTCAGACACGCCGTGCTCTGTCACTAATGGCCCTGTCTCTGTCACCACTGGCAGTGACATTCAGGTGGGCACACTTCATTGCCAGCACAGCAGGAGGGTGTCATTAACTCTGTGACAAATTTCACTTCATCTCAAAGTTTTCCTTGTTTTTCCTTTGTTCCTCATAATTTATTAGTGGGGAGATTAAACCAGCAAACTTCGCTCCTGAGAGGAAACTGCTGCAACAGTGGTGTCTCCAGGGAGAGGGGGAAGTTTGGGATGTTTTCCTGGGCACCCTGGCAGTGCAGAGTTTGCCAGCTCAGCTCTGGTTTGGGAGGCTCCAGATTGGATCTGTTCTTCATCTCTTACTGGATCTCTTGGTCATGGATAAGGAGTGAAAAAAAGGCATTATTGCCATTCCTCATGGAATTATGGAATGGTTTGGGTGGGAAGGGACCTTAAAGCCCATCCAGTGCCACCCCTGCCATGGCAGGGACACCTCCCAGTGTCCCAGGCTGCTCCAGCCCCAGTGTCCAGCCTGGCCTGGGACATTCCAGGGATGCAGGGGCAGCCCCAGCTGCTCTGGGAATCCCTTCCCAAAATCCCACCCCAGTCTCCCTCTCCCAGGAATTCCCTCCATTCCCAGCTCTCCCAGCCTGGGATTGGATCCATCCTCACCCCAACTCTGCTCTAGGAAGGAATTTTGGGATCTGGGGGCTTCACTGGGAATCTCAGGACTCCAGGAAGGGTCTCCCTTCCCTTTTCCATCCCCAACTTCCATCCAAATCCCTCAGGATGGATTCTGAGTGTCCCAAGTCCCAGAATCCCAGAATGGTTTGGGTGGGAAGGGACCTTCAATCCCATCCCATTCCAATCCCACCATCCCAGGCTGCTCCATCCCAGTGTCCAGCCTGGCCTGGGACACTGCAGGGATGCAGGGGCAGCCCCAGCTGCTCTGGCAGTTCCAGCCCAGGCAGGAATTCCTCATTGCCCAGATCCCATCCATGCCTGCCCTCTGGCACTGGGAGCCATTCCCTGGCTCCTGTCCCTGCAGGCCTTGTCCCCAGTCCCTCTGCAGCTCTCCTGGAGCCCCTCCAGGCCCTGGAATGTGCTGGAAGCTCTCCCTGGAGCCTTCTCCTCTCCAGGGGAACATTCCCAGCTCTCCCAGCCTGGCTCCAGCCCTGGAGCAGCTCCATGGATTCCTCTGGGCTCTGTCCCACAGGTCAGGGACCTTCTGCAGCCCGGCCCATGGGAGGTGTCCCTGCCCACACAGGGGTGGAACTGGGTGATCTTAAGGTCCCTTCCCACCCAGACCATTCTGGGATTCTCTGCTCCCTGTTTTCTCCAGAGCTGCCAGTTTTGGGTTGTTTAGATCAACACTCCCTGCAGGAGAAAGCTCTTGGTGGAATCAGTCAGGATGAAGGAATATTCCTGGCATATTTTATGGAGATGTTGGTGGCTCTCCAGCACAGGGAATTGGCTGCAGTGGAGGAATCATGGCTGGTCCATGAAAACAACACATTTCAGACCTTGATACCATCAGAGGAACCCCCTGTGGGAAAGGAATCCTTCACTCTCCAGGATTTTCCATAACAAAACTCCAGCATTTAGAGCCGTGGAGGTGGGAGATCAATGGCATTAAAGTTGTACTGCTCTGTAGTTGGGATGTCCAAAGCAGCACCAGGAATGAGATTTACACCTCAGCATGTTTGAGGGTAAAATATTGAAATAGAAACAAAATCCCTCCCCCCTGTGTCCTGCACCTACCTGCAGAGCACCCATGATTACTCATGGAAGGCTGAGAGCCAAGGAGATGTAAAAGCACATTTTTCCTTCGGTGCCAGGGTTCTGTTCTCCTCCAATCCATCATCATCTGGCCCAGCAGATCAGACAGATTGTTTTATTCCTCGCCGTGGAGTTGGTCCCAGTCAATAATATTGATTAGTGCAGGGTGACTGGATGGAACAAGAATAACACCCCTCTCTTAATTGGAGCCTGCATCCCCTCATCCCTGCCTCAGCAGCTCATGCTTGGCTGGCTCCTTCAATAATTCTGCTCAGACACAGAGCCCACTGGAAATTGCAGGATCTGACATTAACAGGGGAAGTGAATAATTCTCTTTTCCTTGAACTCGGCGCCTCTTTTCTTCCCCGATTAAACTGCCACGTTGGGAGAGTTCACTCCTTCAGCTGCCAGCTGAAATCCCTGGATTGGTTTGGTTTTTTTTTTTTTTTTCAGAGCTGCCTCTTTCTAAATACCATCAGGAAAGTTTCAAAAACTCTGTCTTCAGTTGCTTTGTGCTTCCCAAGTCCATATGTTGGGTAGGATTTATGAGGGAACTCTGTGTGCTCGGGGTTCGTTCGAGGAGCTGAGTCAGCTCTGGAAATGTTGTGACTGCAGAGTTCCAGTTTCCCAGGATTTCCCACTCCATGGGGAATTCAGAGCTGGAGCTTTTACTCTCACATCTTTGAATCCATGGGAATGCTTGTAGGAAACCCTCCTGACCTGGAGGGATTATTCAGGGTATGAAATGCTGGTGTTGGGGACCTGCTCAGTCCTTGCACGTTGCTGCAGAAGGGTCAAATAAATTCAGTCACCCAAGAGCTTTTTCTGTAGATTGATTGTTCTAAAGCACATAAAATTCCCTTGGAAAAGAAGGTTGGAATCACTTCCTCTCTGGTATTTGTGGGGTTCCCAGATGAAGGGAGGATGATCAGTCTGACTCCATGCTCTCAGAAGGGCAATTTATTATTTTATGATACTGTGTTTTATTAAAGAATACTAAACTAAACTATAGTAAAGAACAGAGACAGGATACAGACAGAAGGGTAAAAGATAATAATGAAAACTCCTGACTCTCTCCAGAGTCCTGACACTGATTGGCCCTGATTGGCCAAAGAGTCAAAACAATTCCCATGAAACCAATGAAACAATTCACCTGTGGATAAACAATCTCCAACCACATTCCAAAGCAGCAAAACACAGGAGAAGCAAATCAGATAATATTGTTTTCCTTTTTCTCTGAGGCTTCTCAGCTTCCCAGGAGAGAAATCCTGGGCAAGGGGATTTTTCCAGAAAATGTGACAGTGACACTTCCTCATCAGTTGTGTTGCTCCTCTTTCCCATTTGGAGAAATCCTTTCTGTTGGAGGCAGAGGAGATGTCAGGGTCAAAACCTTCAGTGACCTCCTAAAGTGGTTTTGATTTCAAAACTCTGACATTTCCCTGCCTCAAAGCTGTCCCAATCATGTGATTTGCTTCTGTATTTATTATTTATTATCAATCTTTCAGGAGATTTCACATGGAAAGGTCTTGCTAATACCTGGGATATTCCAACTTGGCCCAAGTTCCTTTTTGGGGAGGCCCTGGAATGGAATTCCCAGAGCAGCTGGGGCTGCCCCTGCATCCCTGGAAGTGTCCAAGGCCAGGCTGGATGGGGCTGGGAGCCCCCTGGGACATGGGAAAGTGTCCCCATGGGATTGGAACTGGATGGGCTTTGAGGTCCCTTCCAACCCAAACCATTCCATCATGATTTGTTTAGGTGTGGGGTGTCTGGCCTGTTGTCCTAACAATATTTTCTTCAGGAAAATATTTTTATAGGAAAAGTCCACAGTTCCATGTGGACTTTGTTGCTATCAGGTCATGCAGAGCTTTCAGGAAGTTGATATTTTCCCTCCCCTCTCTTTTTTTTCCTCCCAATATCCAAATTTAAGGTGCTTTGGTGTCAGGAGCTGCCTGTGGAAGTGATTTAGGAGTGACACAGTGACACTGGTCAGGTTTTATTGCCTCTCCAAACCCTGGAGCCTGTGCTGTGTAAATGATGTTCCCTGAGTCGTGTTTTGCTGCCAAACTCTGGAAATTTATTTTTCCTGTAGCTGAGAGAGCGTTTGTGTCCAGGTGGAACTCAGAGAAGGGAAAGTTCCAGGCAGGAATGACAAGACTCAGAGTTGGGAATTGTTAGGAAAATTAATCCACAAACATCAGAGGTTCATGTCCAGAAAGGAGACAGAGGAGTCCTTTTACTTTGTTTGAATAAAGGGAGAGGCCATGGGGCATTCCCTGGGGTCTCTCACATTTTTGGAGGACACAGCCTCCTTTTTATCCCAATTTCCCACATTTCCCTTCTCTCTTTCCCCATTTCCGATGTACTTGAGAGGTTCAGACTTCCAGGAATGCCTGATACCAAAGATTTCCCTCTAATGTATAACCTTCCCTTTTGATTGTTAATTTTTATGGAAATTAGGGGTTTTTCCCCATTTCTGAGGTACTTGAGAGGTTCAGACTTCCCAATACACCTGATACCAAAGATTTCCCAAAAATTCCCTCTAATGTATAACCCTCCCTTTTCATTTTTAATTCTTACAGAATTCAGGGGGTTTTTCTTCCCCATTGTTTCTTTCATCTCTCAATGAAAGAATAAATTTCTAATTCTAATTTCATTTATCAGCAAACCCAAAGTTTATTGGTAAAAGCAAATATCCTTTTCCATTCACCAATCAGTGGAATCCTTCCCGTTGTTCCTTTTATCTCCCAGTGCTGGTTTTATCCACCAGCAGACCCAGAGTTTGTTTGGAAAGACAAATCTGCCATTCCTCTCAGGAATGAACTCCTGGCAGAGCAGTAATGCTAAATACAAAAAATGAGTTAAAATGTCACTGGCCCCCAAACCAAAGCTGGAGCTGTGGGATCCCCAGTCAGAGGAAGCAGGAAAACTCTGGGAATTGCTGCTCTCCAAGCCCTCTGGGCTTCCAAACACACCTGAGCCACGTGGCCCGAGGGAAAGGACCTGGATTTGGTGGGGTTTGTGCCCAAATGTCCCAGTTCCTCTGGAATGAGGAGCCCAAAGTCACCTCCAGCTCCACCTGCCCTGGGAGGGCACGGAGAGCTCGGCTGGCGTTAATGACTGATCTTCCACCAGGAAACAGGCATTTAATTCCTGCTTAATTAGCCCTGGCTAAATGTTTAATTAGCACCTGCTCTCTGAAAATCAGGGGATGTCAAGATCTGTTAGACAACTTGTCCCACCTTATTTTCCAGGAGGACCTGATGATAACTTAATTGAAGGTGGTGGGTCCAAGTTTGTGTGCAAACCAGGAGCCAGGAACATCACCATCATCTTTCACCCCCTGCTCAGGTAAGATCTGCCTGGCTGCACATTTCTACAGCTGCAGAGACTCAGAATAAGTAGAATTAAACCTTTGATTTGTGGGCACATTGCAGTTCTGAGATCCCAGAGCGAAAGGGTTGCTCTGAGGTTGTTGATGTTGAGAAGTTGTGTCTAAAAAAAGAAACTTTTTTCTGAAATATGTAAATATATTTTCCTGAAATGTATTTGTTAAATTTTATTATTATTATTTTTCTGAAATAATTAAATATTTCATTATTACTATTAATTATTTAAATATTTCAGAAATATTTAGTATTTCAAAAGTATTTCATATAAATTTTTTTCTAAAATTAATTCATTAATTTTATTAGTAGTAGTAGTATTCTGAAACATTTAAATATTTAATTATGACTTTATTATTTCAATATTTTAGAAATATTTACTATTTCTAAAATATCTAATATTAAATATTTTCTAAAATTATTTCCATTAATTTTATTATTAATTATTATTTTCCTAAAACATTTAATTATGACTATTAGTTATTTGACTATTTTAGAAATATTTGATTTCGAAAACATTTAATATTAAATATTTTTCTAAAACTAATTTGTTAATTTATTATTATTATTCCGAAATATTGAAATATTTAATTTTGACTATTAATGATTTAAGTCTTTTAGAAATATTTGATATTTCTAAAATATTTAAGTACTTAATATCTAAATATTTTAAAAACATTTATTTAAAGAAAAAGAACTATTTTTCTTTAAATATTTTTAATCTTTAAATGTTTTTCAAACTGAGCTGTGATGTCAGCTGGGATTTCCTCTCTGGGTGAGCCTGTGTCACCAGCCAGTGCCATTGATTGACCTCAGCTGGGGGAGGTTCATTTGCAACCTGCCACAAATTGTTTCTTGCTGCTCTTTGTGCTTATTAAAAAGTCAGAGGGGCTGCAAGGTGAGTCCATTGATAAAACCCTGTGGGCAAATTAATTCCTGGTCCAGAGTGAGCCTGTGAGTACCAAAATTGTCACAGCTGGAGCTTTAAACAGAGCAAGCCTTGAATGAAGGCTTCACTCTTCTCACTGCATCATTCAGCTCTGATAATTTTATTAAATTCTCTCATTCAGCTCTGATAATTTTAAATTCCATTTTGCTGCTTTTCAAACAGTTTGTCCTGTTGGTTTTATGGCAATTCAATAATGCAAAGTTTGGGTTGGTTCAACCTCCCACCTCTTTTTTCCTGGGAGGGTTTTCCTTTCTCCCCAGCACCTTTGGAGAGCATTTCCCTCCTTGCCTGTGTTTGTGTGAATTCTCTGTCCTGAGTCACTCAACAGCAGGGGCTGCTCTCCAAGCTGAGCCCAAGAAGTCACAAAATAACCATAAAAAATGTTTGGGATCTGATCCCAGAGGAAGGAATCTCCTCCTGGCACCTCCGTGGCCGAGAGCTCGGCTTATTGGGGACTTCTCAGGCCTTAAAAACACAGCTGGGAAAGGCACAAATGCCTCCAAATCCAAATTTCTGGTGTTAAAACAGCAGGGATTGGAGTAATCTTGAGAACATCCAAAGTGTGTTATGGTGTGCAAGACCTTGCCTTGAAATAAAGAGTTTATTTCTTGCTACGTGCCCATCACCAAGTGGAGAATTCCATAAGCACATTCCATTTCCACCTCTGTCTCTTTTAAACTGGAGAAATGGGCTAAAAATAAAGCTGCTCCAGGGTGGTTTGTAGTTTTCAGCTATTTTATGATGGGAAAAGATGGACAACTGAAATTCAGTGTTCTTCAAGGTGTGACTGTGAGGATGTGGACTTCAATTTCTAAATCATTAATGAATTTACAGACATCTTGCAAGCCCAAAGAGTGGGTGATGCTCCTGTTTTTATTGATCAGATCTTTCCCATTGATTGGAATTCTTTCTCTTTGCCTTCCTGCTTTATTTCCCCCCCTTTTTTTCCCCTCTCATCTGAGTGAAACACGAGTGCTCTGCTTTAAATAGCACTTCTCCCAAACACTTCACTCTGCATTCCCAGCCTGCAAGCCAGGCAGGAGGAATCATTTGCCTCATAAAAAATAATTGCATGGAGATGAAGGTATCTGTGCACAGAGTATTTTTCATGCCAACCACCTGCAACATCTTCACTCCCTTGCACTGAGGATTTCATCAATAACTTCAGGAAAAGAAGGAAAACATGGAAGGACCCAGTTTGCCCTTTTCTGCCTGTGGGATGGGAGAGTTTGGGGCTAAAACCCATTTTAATGTGGTTTTATTCATTTTAAGGTGCTGAGGGATTTAACTCATGATGACTTAGGGATGGGATGGATGCAGAGAATCTGGGGTGATCACAGGATTTCCTGGGCTGACAGTAATTCCCTGCAGGGAATTCTGTTCCTGATGGGATAGCCATGGCCTGTCCCACCAGCACCTGAAATGCTCAGTACAGTGAATCTGCTCAAATATTGATGCTTGCAGTGATTTCTGGCAGGTGGAACCATAAAATCATCACCTCCTGCTTAGATCCTTGTTGCCCTTTTCCAGATGTTCCTGTTTTACATGTCCAGCTCTCCTGGAGGTAATTCCTGCAGAGCTGTGAAGTTCCCACCTGTTTTATTTTCCTTTTTGAGGTTCTTTATGACCTGCCCCCCTCATCTTTCTTCCCTGTCCCTCTGTACCTGCTCGAAATGGATCTGGTTTGAATTGAAATGATCAATATTTTATTTACAAGGGTTTTTTCACCCTTGTTTTTATTAAAGCCCCATAAATGCATTGCCAGAGGAGCTTCAGCACTGCATGGACTCTCTGATTTTAGGAGGCAGCTGAGTGCTCCTGAAAGGATTAAACAAGCTGGCTCACTGAGAAAGCAGACCCTGGTGTGCTGATTGAAAGCCTGAGCATCACATCAAGTGGTGGCTTTAAAGTGGAATTCAGCCCTGGATGTTGAGGGGAGAGCTGGAAGCAGAGCATTCACACTCAACCAGTGGGAGCTTCTCTCTTGTGCTCCTGCTCTGAGAGGTGTCAGGGCTGATCACATCACAGGTGCACAAGCACAGGGAATGTGCAGGTTTGCTGCTTACAAAGCCATTTTAAAATCCTTTTTTTATTTACAAACTGAGGGTGGGACTTGGCTCCAGATCCTCTTGAAGAACACAGGGTCAGACTTTGGGTGGGATGCAAATGAAGCCATTCCCAATAACCAAAGTTTAGAGAAACTCTAAATTAAAACCATGGACAGTGAAAGGAAAAATACCTAAAAATGGTTTTCAAAGCTTTCCTTGCCTTTGAATTCCTTTAGAGCAGGGAGCCAAAGTTGGGAAGTGAGAATTGTGTTGTTCAGGATGTGGGTCCCTGATTTCCACAAGGACAGCTGAGCCCCACCAAGGCCCAGATTAATTAGCAGCACTTAATGACAGCACCACAGCCAGAATAAATTAAGAGTGTGTTTCTGAGAGAGCAGTGGGTGTTCTAGAGGAGATGATTCCTGGGAAAAGGCTTTCCCAACTACCCCTGGAAACCAATTGCACTTAGAAATGGAGGCAGAGCCCACCTCTGATTTTCCTTAATTACATTTCATGGGAGGTGCCAAAGTATAAAAGTTACCAAAGGAGCCCAGTTGCTTCCTTCATCCTTTGCTGGAGTTCCTGGGCTGAGGAATCACATCTCCCTTTGGAAGGAGGAATCACAGGAGCACTCCCAACACCCTTCATTCTGGAGCATGGAACAGCCTGAGTGATGTCTGTCGTACCATTTGTTTGGTGGGGGTTTGGGGGTTTTTTTAATGTCTTTTTTTTTCTTTTTTTTTTAATGTTTATTTGTTTCAGCTGGCATTTGAAAGGCACTTGGCTCCTCGGGGTAATAATCATTTTACATATGCTTTATAGAGTGTGTTTATTACCAGACAATTGAGGAACAGATGTCTGCAGTCTCCAGGCTGGAGGGGGAGGGATGGGAAGGGTGGGAGATGGAGGGCATGGATGGGTGGATGGATGGATGGATGGATGGATGGTGGTGCCGAGGCAAACGCAGCTGAGCAGGGCTGGATGCTGGATATTGAGGCCAGGGGGGGTTTCCATTTATTACCATCAGCCACAGCTCATTAGGATCAAGCAGCAATTAAAAGGCTTGGAGGATGGAGGAGAAAGCCAAGTGCTCGTTGATTGGGAAGGAAGAGTCACTTCCCAACAGGATGTGACCTTGGGAAGGAGGAGTGGGGAGAGGAATTATCCTGGCACCCTTGGGAGCTCCAGAGGGTCTGGTGGGATCTCCCCTCTGCCAGGTGGGCAGGACTGGGCTGTGCCAGAGGTGTCACTGCCTCGGGGTTCAGAGTCTGTAGAGAAAGAGGAAAACAAAAAGGAAAAGCAAAATTCCCAATTTGCCACTGCTGTCATTGTTTGGGATGCATGGAATGGAGGAGAGGGGTCTCCCCTCTGCCAGGTGGGCAGGACTGGGCTGTGCCAGAGGTGTCCTGATCACTGCCTTGGGGTTCAAAATCTGGAGAGAGGGAGAAGAGCAAAGGGGAAAAGGGGAGAAGGGGAAAAGGGAAAAAGGAAAAGCAAAATTCCCAGTTTGCCACTGCTGGCATCATTTGGGATACATGGAATGGAGGAGAGGGGTCTCCCCTCGGCCAGGTGGGCAGGACTGGGATGTGCCAGAGGTGTCACTGCCTCGGGGTTCAGAGTCTGCAGAGAAAGAGGAAGACAAAAAGGAAATGCAAAATTCCCAGTTTGCCACTGCTGGCATCATTTGGGATACATGGAATGGAGGGAGGGGTCTCCCCTCTGTCAGGTGGGCAGGACTGGGCTGTGCCAGAGGTGTCACTGCCTCGGGGTTCAGAGTCTGCAGAGAAAGAGGAAGACAAAAAGGAAATGCAAAATTCCCAGTTTGCCATGGTTTGGGATGCTTGCAGTGCCTTCTGAGTGGAAGTTGAGCGCTCTGTGTGTTCCAGGTTTTGTGCCTCTTGTTTTTTGGGATTGATGGGGCCGAGGGGAAGAGAGCAGCAGTAGTTTGACCTTTTGGTGTAGGATGAAGTATTTCTGTTCCTTTCTGCAGTCTCCATCACTGAAAGCAGCAGGCTGGACAGCAAATTGGGCATGAACTGTTTCTTCCAGTTACTTTAATAAAAATTAAAGAGGGATAGCTCTGCTATTAAATTAAAAAACCCTTTAGGGACTAACTGGGGAGGGAGGTGGTGGACTTTTGCTGCCTGTTGGTATCAGAATGTCCCTCTCCAGCCAAGTGTCAGGTGCCAGGAATTCCCAGTCCTTGGGAGGGAAGTGCCCAAGGTGCAGGACAGGTGCACCCACCCAGGGGCACGAGGATGGCAGGGATGTTCTGTGGGAATAATCCTGCCAGGCTGCTGTTGGAATCAGGGTGTGTCAAGATGAAAGGTGCTGGATGTAGAATTCAAGTCCTGTTAATTTGGAAAATGATGGGAGGGGACAGCAAAGTTGCCATGGGACATTAAAATGCTTTGGTCTTTGAGCATCAACTGCTGCTGGTGTTAAAAACTGCATCATTAAATTGATCTAAAACTCAGTGTATCACTCAGAACCCCTGCATATCTCACCAATAACCCCTTTTACATCTGTACAGCTATAATAATAACAATAATCATCTCATTTTATTTCAAAATGTGCTGTAATATCTCGTAATTGCACACTATAAAATTAATGCTTGATGATATAGGGACTGTTGGTCTTGGGAAGCAAAAGGAGTGTGAAAATTAGATGAGTTTGTTACATTTGAACTATGCTAAATCACACCAAATAGGTTAAGAAAAATCTGTGGTATTTTAAAGTCTAAGGGTTATTCATTATTAGTGAAGTAGACAGAAAATGTCAAGTCCCCCTGTGGCACAAATACTGGTAAATAAAGAGAGCTGATGCCTTTAGCTTTCTGAATCACACCTAAAATACTTGATTGCAGAGAGATCAATAAGGCTGACTCAGGCTGGGAGAGGGAACTCGGAGTGTTGTGTTTGAGTCTGAGAAATGTGCATTAAAAAAGATATCTGAGGTGATATGAAGTGCACAGGAAAAACCATTTGGAAACTTAAAGGTAGTGGGTCCTTGGAAAGAACCCTCCAGATTTCATCAGGTCTTGCATTTTGACAGATCCCCTTCAAAGGGGAGAAACATCACTTAGTTAATGGAATTCTTGTTTCTGCAAGGCAGGGGATCTCTTCCTGCTCTCTGGGGCTGGGAGATGGGGCCTCTGGTGAGAAATAGGAGGTTCAGATGAGGAGATCACAAATTCCCAGGATCACTGAGGTGGGAGAGGCCCTCCAAGGTCATCCAGTCCCAGCTGTGCCTGATCCCAGCCCAGAGCCCTGAGTGCCACCTCCAGGTGTTCCTGGGACACCTCCAGGGATGGGACACCTCCAAACCTCCCTGGGCAGCCCCTTCCAATTCCTATCAACCATTTCCATGAGGAAAATTCATCCTGGTGCCCACCCTGAGCTCCCCTGGCCCAGCCTGAGGCCGTTCCCTCTGCTCCTGTCCCTGTTCCCTGGATCACAGCCCAATCCCCCCGGCTGTCCCCTCCTGGCAGGGACTTGTGCAGAGCCACAAGGTCCCCCTGAGCCTCCTTTGCTCCAGGCTCAGCCCCTTCCCAGCTCCCTCAGCCCCTCCTGGTTCTCCAGACCCTTCCCAGCTCCCTCAGCCCCTCCTGGTTCTCCATACCCTTCCCAGCTCCCTCAGCCCCTCCTGGTTCTCCAGACCCTTCCCAGCTCCCTCAGCCCCTCCTGGTTCTCCAGACCCTTCCCAGCTCCCTCAGCCCCTCCAGATTCTCCATTCCCTTCCCAGCTCCATTCCCTGGACCCTCTCCAGCCCCTCCAGGGCTCTCCTGTCAGGAGGGTCCCAGCACTGGACACTCCTGAGTGACCCCAAACTGGACACTGCCCTCGAGGGGTCTCAGCAGTGCCAGCACCAAGAGATCTCAAATCCATTACAGAAACACAAAATTCAACACTGGAAGCGAGGAAAGGACCCTAAATCTCATTTATTTCCAGCCCCCCACCATGGTCAGGGCACCTTCCACCAGAACTTTCCCATGGGTACTCCCAGCTTTATTTTAGAATTTCCACTCTTGGTGCAGCTTCTCATCCCCTCACTGCCTCTCTGCCCTGAACCCTAAATGAAACCTTCAGGGAGCAATCTGACACCTCCCCTGGGGGTGTTTTTCCCTCCCTATCCCCCTTTAATGAGTGTTTAGGAGGCTTTTAGCTGCTGTTACCGTTCAGTACTCCCTGCCTGCCTGCAGCAGGGATGGATGCTCCTCTCAGGCTGATCCCAGCCTCTTTCCTCCCTGCCAAGCCCTCCCAAAGTGAAGGATAAAGACACATCTCAGCAGAGATCCTCGCTGTGACACTGCTGAGGAAAGGTTTCCTCCTGACTGGGGCCATCACAGGGACAGGGGACTCACACGGGGAGGGGATGGGGAACAGCTTCACATTTTGTGCCTTTTTTTTTTTTCCCCTCCTGATGCTTTATGAGAACTGACAGTCTTGCTGTGTGTGTCTGATTAAAGATGACAGTTTATAAAAACCTTAAGGTGAGGCTGTTCATTTTCCATGACAAGAAATAAAGCGATCCCCACCCCACCCCCCACTGCCACCACCCACACAAACAAAAACTCTCACACACCAAAAAAAAAACCAAAAAAAAAACCCTCTTAATATGTGAGGCATTGATTTTATATTGTCTGTCAGAAAATGTGCTCCAGCAGATCAGTCAAGTTTGGAGTTTTCAAACATGCTTCATCCAAAGGGAAAATCAACAGCCTGTCAGAAATTTCACATGTCTCCAGCTCCTCCTTCCCTTTGGATGAAATACAAGCTGAAGGAACAGAGGAATTTTGACATTTGCAAGAGCTGGGGCTGAATAGCTGACGAGAGTGTTAATGTAATTCCATGGTAATGAGGTGCTTTGAACCAGGCTTGTGCTCATGGAGCCAACAGAGCAGGAGTAGCTCCTTCCTTCCTGGGATCACAGAATGGTTTGGGCTGGAAGGGACATGAAAGATGACCCAGATCCAGCCCAACCCATGGATCTTCCAGGGCTGCTGCAAGCCCCAGTGTCCATCCTGGCCTTGGGCACTTCAGGGATCCAGGGCAGCCAGAGCTGCTCTGGGAAACCTTGAATTTCCTTCCAGCATTTCACTCGTGCTCTCCTGGAGGAGGATTGAGCTTCCCCACATTGCTGAGCACTGTTCTTCTGATTTTGTCCCAGAGCCTGATGATGGCATGTGAATTTTCAGTGGTTTATTTATTCCTTGGGAACAGAACAGTTCAGTCAGGAGGGATCTAACATGATCCAATCTCGAGATTTCTGCTGCTCAGGGTGACTCTGAGACATGTGCAAGTCTCTTTTCCCAGCCCACAGTCAAAGAAGGAGTCAGAGCTCTTCAGTTCTCACTCTCAATGTTGTTTATTGTTTCTTATCTATAAAATTTTTTCTCTTGTCCAGCCAAGGTCTGTCCAGCAGGTCAGACAGAGGCACTCTGCCTGCCCTGGGGCAGTGTTATCTTTTTACACTAAAAACTGCCTGTGCATTATTTACCATAACTCCCCAATGCCATCACTGTGTTGGACACTGAGCTTCTGCCTTAAACCAATCCAAAAGTGCCAACATCACCCAGAAGAAGGGAAAAGGACAATCTTGGGATCTCTGCTGCTCACAGTGACCCCCAGGTGTGGTACAAAGTCTCTTTTCCCAGCCTGGCACTTGAAGGAGGAGTCAGAGCTCTTCAGTTCTCACTCTCAAGGTTGTTTATTGTTTCTTATCTATAAAATTCTTTCTCTGTCCAGCCAAGGTCTGTCCAGCAGGTCAGACAGAGGCACTCTGCCTGCCCTGGGGCAGGGTTATCTTTTATACTAAAAACTGCCTGTGCATTATTTACCATAACTCCCCAATCCCATCACCTGTGTTAGACAGTGAGCTTCTGCCTTAAACCAATCCAAAAGTGCCAACATCACCCAGAAGATGGAGGCCAAGAAAAAGAAGAAGGAGAAAGGCTGGACATGCCCAGATTCCTCCATCTTGCCCCCTGAACCATTCTAAAACCCCAAAATTCTACATTGTCACCTGTGACACATTCACTGTCATTCCACTCAAACTTTGGTGGCTTGCAGATCCTCACACAAGGTTGGTGATTTTTTCCATGGGTCACAATCCAAGGCTCAGGGGTCTTGGGCTCTGTGCCAGGGTCTCTGAGCCCCCTGGCAGGGGCTGGAGCCATCCAGGGCAGCCAGAGGGATGTTCTGGGTTCTGGCAGTCCAATCCCCCGAGCAGCTCAGGGCTCACCACAGAGCCAGAGAAGTTCTGGAAGGGCAGAATGGATCCTTTGATTCAACTGAACCATCTCAGGTACAACATTCCTTAAAAAACCCCAAGTTCCACACTGAGATCCACATTTAAGACTCTCTAAAGTTGGAAAGTCCCTTTAAGATCATCAAGTCCAACCATTGACCAGCTCTGCCAAGGCCACCACACGTCCCAGAGTGCCACAAGAATTATCAAACACTTTAAATCTCAATCATAAATTGAGATTCTGCCATGCAGGAGCTGATGCTTTTCAAGCAGCTCCTTTGCTGTTGAGGAATGAACTTCCAGTAGTAACTAAAACTTGCTTTAATAGCCCCAACTTTCATTTCAAATACAGGAAATAATTCTCTGACATTGCTAAAAAAAATCTGTAGAGCAACAGAGGAGCTCCCGTGGCAGAACCAGAAAAGCATCTTTGATTCTTGTGGTGGAAGAAAAGGGAAAAAGGACTCGACAAATTCTAAATTTGTAATCTGTCTGTGGAAGATTCACAAAATGGAAGTTCAAAAAATACTTCAGGGAGGGTTTTCCCTGAGTGGGGGAAATCCAAGGATGCAAACACAGTGTGGTTTAGGTCCACTTTATGGTACTGTTGCCTTAAAAATTGTCACACAATGCCTGTGGTTGTTTTCATCAAGCTTTATGAATTTTGGATTGAAGGCAGGAGAGCTGGTGCTTGATGAGAACAAAAAAAAAGGTGATTCCTGTATTTAGGATTTGCTGTTAAAATCAAAGCTCTGAAGCCTGGAATGACCCCACATCCCCCATGGAGCCATCAGAGCAGTGAAAGGAAAGATTAATAATTTAATTTTTTGTCATGATTGTGTGTTACATCCCTGTGGAGGTGTTCAGCTCAAGGGTTTTGTGGGAAAGCCTTTGGTGGTGGGCTGGGATTCCCTTGGAGCTGAGCCCCTGGGGTGGGAGCTCTCACTTTGTGTTTTACCTGGGCTGTTCTTGCAGGGCTTTTTTCCCTTCAAACCTTTTGCAAGTTTAGTGTTGTGGTTTGGGGAAACCAGAGCTGTTCCCTCCGAGCCTGGGGGTGAATTCTTGTCTCCTTCTCAGATGCTGAAAGAGACAGAAGGGAAATCTTTCAAAGTATTTCATTTTTTCAGTCTTTCAAAGTATAATCTTTCAAATTATTTTCATTTAAAATAATCTGAGCTGTTTGTTTCAACCATTTCCCTCTGTTCAGTTTCCTGAGCTGAGCTCCACAAAATGGGTTTGAGGTTCCTTCACCACTGAGCTGCATTTTCCCATCCTGCTGAATTCCTGCCTATTACAGTGCAGGACCCTCCTTTATTCCTCTTTTTTTTGGCTTTATTTGACTCAGACACACCAGATGTGGCTCCACCAACACTTGAAGGGTTTTCATGGGCACGTGGCAAAAAGAAAAGTCCTGGCAGAACCTTGGGAAAAGCCTTTTAGGGGTGTGAGCCTGTGGAAAAACAGGTTTTTCATGCACCAGGTGGTGACACAAAATGATTTCTTGGTGAGATGTTCCTGAGGGATTTAACTTTAAATTCTGTTGGCTTTTAGAGATCTGCAGAATAGGCATAAATACATTTTGCAGGCCAGAAGTTGGCCTTTAGTTTGGTTATTTTGGGGTCCTGGGAATCTTGAATTTCAGATTGCTCAGCAGGAATTGCCCTTGGTGGGATATCACTGAAAAGCACTTCCAAAATTCCTTTCCTCTGGTAACTTCCAAACTTTTCAGAGACAAAATTCATTCACACCTCAGTGTGAAATTGCTCTGTCCATGGAAATCCTGGAGCTGGAACTGCCAGGGAAGAAGTTGTAGGTGAAGTGTAGACTTGAATGGTCCTGAATTCTGTGCAAATTCAGAATAAATGGGGAAAACTGGAAGTCTTACATTCCAAACTCCAAATTTCCCATTTTATTGCAATTTTGTCTCTCCGAGTTGTATTTTTACAAATGGATTTGCTCTGGAGGTGTGACAGGTCTGAGACAGCTCCAAGAGTCCTTATTAATGAAAGCTTTATCCACACTGTAAGGTGAAATAATGCTGCTAAATAAGTGCAGATCCCTCAAAAATTCCTTGGTTTTTGATACCCAGGTTGATATTTTTTCTCTGAGCCAGGGAACTCATTCAGGGGATACAAGACAGAATTGTTCCTTGTACAGAGAAAAACTGGAGACCTTCTAGAAATAACAGTAATTACAACAAGAAGGGGAAAATGTTGGCAAATGTCATTTTCCAGCAGCTCTCCCAGAGGAAATCCTGGTGGATTGTGGAGGTGGATGAGTGACAGCCTGGTCTGGTGGATGGTCAGAAACTCAGAACTGCTCCACAGAGGAGGGAAATTTCTGTACTCTGAAGCTTTATCCTCTCACAGGGAGGAAATAAAACCATCCCCTCGTGCTGCATCTTTGCAGAAGGTGGAGGCAGGTCTGGAGTCTGGGATAAATCCTCATTTTATTCCTTGGGGTCGTGCAGTTTGTCACTGCAAACCATCCTGGAGACAATCATTGCTCTTGATGTGCCCAGGCTGAGGGAGGGGAGGCCAAATTGGTCTTGTGGAGTCCCCTGACAGCCAGGCTGGACCTGCAGCACTGTCATTCATTTGAACTGAAAAAAAAAATGTTGCTAGAAGGTAATTAAAGTTGGTTAATTGCAGGGAATCCCTCGACTGCTGGCTGCTGTTGGGGTTTTGGTGTCTCATCTCCTGAAGTGTTGTTTTATCTAAAGTGTTGGTTCTTCATGGCACTGAGTGCTTGGAGTAGAACAGAATTGTGGAATCATGGGATGGTTTGGGTTGGAGGGAAGTTAAAGTTCATCAGTGCCAGGGGCAGGGACACCTTCCACCATCCCAGGGTGCTCCAAGCCCATCCAGCCTGGCCTTGGACACCTCCAGGGATGGAACAGCCACAACCTCTCCAGGTTTTCTGCTTCCAGGTCAATCTTTCTTCTCCAACTTTTTACTTTTCTGATAGCAAAGTTCCCCTCAGCTGCCTTGTCCCCACTGCTGACCCCATCACCTGTGGGGTTCTCCACTCCCCCACACAAAACCCACTTTTCCCCATCTGCCATCCGCATCCCTTGGGAGCCTCCTGGGGAAAATTTTTGGTTAAAAAAATTTTCTCTTCCCTGTTAAAAAAAAAAAAAAAACAACAAATAGAAGTTGTCAAAGATGGGGGAACTATTGTTGCAGTGAGCAGAATGGGTGCTTATTATCAGTCAGGGACACGCCCAGGTCAAGAGTGAAGTGGATTTTTCTGTTTAGTTTGCTGAAAGGCTGGGATGGGTTTAATTGCTGGTTGTCATTTGTAATGGAGTAGATGCAGTATTAGAATTATTCAGATAATTTGTTGTAATTACCCACCATCAGGAGCTTTACAATGCTCAGAATACAATCTCTGAAGCAATGGAGCTGAGTCCTTTGAATGGAAGGCAGCAGCTCCTGAGAGCACAATATCAGTTATGGACTGTCAATCAACTCAGCCAGGTAAACAAAACAAAGGTGCTTTTCCAATTCTCCCAGTGCCCTAAACCATCCCAAAAATCTTGGCAGAACGAGCAGCACGCCTGGAGTGCTGCTAAATCAGAGCTTTTGCAGAGTTCCCCAAAGCAGGCAGGGTTTGGGAAGCATTGTGTGCTTTGAATAAAGTGTTATCCAGAAAAACCTCCCCCTGTCAATGCCCCAGGGAGCTTTATTCATTCTGGCTCTGCTGCAGCAGGAGGGGAAAAACCCCTGAGGTGCTGCTGCCCCTGCTTCTGGGTGAGAAGTGAGAAGTGGGGCACAGCTCTCTGGGGAGGCAGAGGTGCCCATTTGCATTGCCCTGCTCTCCACACCCACATCAATCCACTGATGCAGGGGAGGCTGAGCTCCCAAATTTGTATTCTCCTGGCTCAGGGCCTGAGCCTCGTCTGGCAAACACAGGGGGAGTGAAAAAACCCCAGAGTGTCACGAGCAGAAGCGTGGGCTCCCCGTGACCTTTACCTACTGTGATAATTCTGCTGTGGAATGACCAAATTCCTGGAGATGTTTAATCAGCAGAGTTGAATTTTGATGAAAGCATGTGTCACAGTGCCATTAGTGCTGCAGGAATTAATTCTGATTCCCAGCAATGTTCTGCTTCGTGAGGATTAACACTGGTGAACTGTCACCTTTTCAGATTTCAAAAATCCCTTCCAGCCCTGGTGGCCCAAAGTTTCATTTAAGATGGAAAAAATGTCAGCTGGCAAAACCCCCAGAGTGCTGGGATGATCCCACAGCAGGGCAGGGGGATTTTATCCCTGTGCCCCTCTCAGGTGAGACCCCACCTGCAGAGCTGCCCCAGCCCTGGGGACACAGCAGCACCTGGAGCAAATCCAGAGAAACCCATGGAGCTGCTCCAGGGCTGGAGCCAGGCTGGGAGAGCTGGGGGTGCTCACCTGGAGAGGAGAAGGCTCCAGGGAGAGCTTCCAGCACATTCCAGGGCCTGCAGGGGCTCCAGGAGAGCTGCAGAGGGACTGGGGACAAGGCCTGCAGGGACAGGAGCCAGGGAATGGCTCCCAGTGCCAGAGGGCAGGCATGGATGGGATCTGGGCAATGAGGAATTCCTGCCTGGGCTGGAACTGCCAGAGCAGCTGGGGCTGCCCCTGCATCCCTGCAGTGTCCCAGGCCAGGCTGGACACTGGGATGGAGCAGCCTGGGACACTGGGAGGTGGCCCTGCCATGGTCTGAAAAGGTTTCTTCCACCCCAAACTATTCAATAATTCCATGATAAATTATCCAGTATTGGGACTTCAAGCTCCACCCCCACTCAGACATGGAATTGATTTGGGTAACAAAGCCTCAAGGAAAGCTGATTTAAGGCATTTTGTGTATATTCTGTATTTTTAGCCTTGATTTTGGATGAGGAGGTGTAAATTGATTATATTTTCATTTGTCTCCAGGGAAGCACTTGTCCATGTGTAGTCTCTTGATGGGAATGACATCACTGCAAATTCCCTAAAATCATGACCCAGCATGTCCTTTGACCCAGGCATTTAAAAACCACTTGCTCCTCTAATTTAATGTATTTTAGCAAAAAACCAGAGATGGAAAGTCCAATGCTGTGACAACAGGGACATTTTTCTCCTTTCAAACAGAAGTTGAAATAAAATCTTTCCTAGAATTCTTTCCAATTCCCGAAGCTCAGGTAGATCCTGTTGGAGTTTTGTCTTTACCTTCAGGTGCTGAATTTCAAAGGCAATTTAAAATATGTTGTTTTCCTCTCCTTTTCATACCAATCCAGTTGGGATAACTGGGATTGGCAGTTTATTTTTATGGAGTTTATTGTTCATAAATCTCTCTCTGGCTGGAATCAGCCTGGGGAATGATGAGCCAAGCCCAGGAGATGATCCATGTCCCCGTGTCCCTGTCCCCCACGGCCACTTCCAGAGAGTTCCCTGGGTCTGCTGGCAACTCCCAGCAGCTCCACAAGGAAAAAAAGTCAAATTGTCAGAAGTCATTAGTGGCTGTCACTTCGTGGACCTTCACACTGGAGTTCCCCCTTTGGAATTTTATTTTTCCTCTATTTCAAATAAGTAGGGCAATGCTGGACAAACCTGCTGGGATTTAACCCCTTTGTGGGGTTTTGGTTATGGCTGTGAAGCAGGGGTGAATTGAGGAGTTTGAGGCTGAGTTCTCTGCTCTGCCAGGACCTTTTCTCCTCCTAATTATTGTTTTTAGACTCAAATTCCCCAATTCCACTGCTCCACATTGAAGCTATGCCACAATAAATCTCTGATCCCAACCCTTCCAGGACATCCCTGCTCCAAAAAAAACCCTGGAGCAGAAGTCTGAGAGGGAGATTCTTTAAATAAATCCCTTTTCTGTCCCTCTGACTGTGACAAGTGGGGTTTGGGAGCCTTATTTACACTTCTTTTTTCCCAGATTCTCCAAGTGCTGCTGCTGCCCAGGGCTGCTGAGCCTGTGCTTGGTGGGAAGTTATTTTTACAGATTCATTTTCTGCTCAAAGTCATCCCCAAATAGAAAGGTTGTGCTTCCGTTTATATGCTTTGAGTTCCCAAATTCTAAAGCATATATTAGTAATGCTTTGGTTTCCTAATTAAATACCTAATTATATTTAGCAGTTTTAGGGGGGGGTTTGCCTCTTTCTGGTGGCTTTTGCTGCTCCACTCTTTGCTGTTTGTGACATTTCCAACATATGTTTGAATTCTTCCAGCTCCTGTGCCTTGTCATTTCGTTGCTCTTTTTCTCAGCACTGATATGTAACTTCTGCAAAATAATTGCACAATAACAACTCCAGTGTTAATTCCTTTTTTTTTTCTCTTTATTTTATTTATTTATTTTTTTTGGAAAGCCACAGGAGCTGTAGGTATTCCCTCAAAGAGGTGGAATAGGAACTCTGGTGCTGCAGGTGGAATTTAACCGGTTTGTGGATTTTTGGTTTTGCCTGTGAAACAGTGGTGAGCTTAGGAGTTTGAGGCTGAGTTCTGTGCTCTGCCAGGAGCCTTTCTCCTTCTTATTAATTCTTTTTAGGCTCAAATTCCCCGGCAGCAGAGTAGTTGAGGAGGTGTAAAAAGGAGATTTTACAGTGATTTGTGTAAAATCCTCTTTTAGCAGCAAAATATATTGAAGGGAGAAAAAGAAAAGCAAAACAAGAGCATGGAAGTGACCTGAAACCTGGCCTGGGGGTGCTTTTTACAGTAAATCTTTTGACATTTTTGATCTCCGTGTCACAACAAAGTCAGGGGGGAAGATTGCCACCTCGTGTGACAGGTGACCCCAGAGAGGGCAGCAGTGTCACAGGCCATTAATGTCCTCCCTCCCAAAGCTCAGCCTGGCTCTTCCTTCCTTCCTGGGGCCGAGGGGGATGGAGGGAGGGAGGTTCCAGGGCTGTCTGTCTGGTGCAGCATCTGGAGAACGCTGCTGGCCCAGCAGGGATTTGTGCCCAGCGCTTGGCAGGGGCTGGGTGACTCCGGTGTCACTTTGGGTTTAGCAGGGAGTGTTGGGTCCTGGAGGGGGGGGACAAAGCCTGCCTGCCTCGTGCTGGGATGGAGATGTGGCCATGGCAGCCTCAGCTCCCTCAGGGTGCCACCAGGGATGGAGAATTCCCAGCTGGAAAAATCACTTCAGCTTCCCTGCTTTGGGGCTTTTTTTGCCCCTTTGTTGAAGCACAGCAAAATGGTGCCCCCCCCCCCCCACTTTTCACTCATCAATGTCCTCCTTTTTTTGGTTGTGTTTCTGTACAAAATTCTCTCACTTGCACTGAGGGTGCTGTGAAGGTTTTGGGGCACCACGTGAGGATTGTCAGGTTCTGTTCATTCTGGTAGAAATCACTGCAGCAGCTCAGTACTGGTGCAGCCTGGCGTGGTTTTATGGGATCCAGAGCAGGATGAGTTCAAAAGATGGAGATTCCTGGGTTATTGGGAGCTGCTGAGCTGAGTTTGTGTGAGAGGAAAATGAGCTTTTCCCTGCAGTCACAGAATCCCTGAATGGCTGGGTTGGAAGGGACTTAGAGCTCATCCCATCCCACCCATCCATGGCAGGAACCTCTCCCAGTATCCCAGGCTGCTCCAGCCCCAGTGTCCAGCCTGGCCTGGGACACTGCAGGGATGCAGGGCAGCCCCAGCTGCTCTGGCAGTTCCAGCCCAGCCAGGAATTCCTTCCCAAAATCCCACCCCAATCTCCCTTTCCCAGAGAATTCCCTCCATTCCCAGCCTGGGATTGGATCCATCCCCACCCCAACTCTGCTCTAGGAAGGAATTTTGGGATCTGGGGGCTTCACTGGGAATCTCAGGACTCCAGGAAGGGTCTCCCTTCCCTTTTCCATCCCCCAATTTCATAAAAATCCCTGGGGATGGATTCTGAGTGTCCCAAATCCCAGAATGGTTTGGGTGGGAAGGGACCTTCAATCCCATCCCATTCCAATCCCACCATCCCAGGCTGCTCCATCCCAGTGTCCAGCCTGGCCTGGGACACTGCAGGGATGCAGGGGCAGCCCCAGCTGCTCTGGCAGTTCCAGCCCAGGCAGGAATTCCTCATTGCCCAGATCCCATCCATGCCTGCCCTCTGGCACTGGGAGCCATTCCCTGGCTCCTGTCCCTGCAGGCCTTGTCCCCAGTCCCTCTGCAGCTCTCCTGGAGCCCCTCCAGGCCCTGGAATGTGCTGGAAGCTCTCCCTGGAGCCTTCTCCTCTCCAGGTGAGCACCCCCAGCTCTCCCAGGCTGGCTCCAGCCCTGGAGCAGCTCCATGGATTCCTCTGGACTCTCTCCAGCAGCTCCAGGTGCTGGGTGGACCTGGGTTGCTCCGAGCCTTCCAAGGGCTCCTCAAGCTCCTCCTCATCTCATGCTCAAGGACAAAGCACAGCTGAGAATGAAATGTGCACATTTTCCTTCAGGATATTCATAGGCACAGTGAGAAATCTCCTCTGGCTTTGCATGTCAGACAGGTGGGAACACGAATTCCTACAGACAAATTCCACTGGGGGTGAGGAGGAGGAGAGTGTGAACAGACATTTTTCACCCTCTGAGTTACACCTGAAAGGGAGAGCAAGGTGCAGTTCTCTGCTTCCTGGAACGAATGTCAGCCAGGACATGGCCTCATCATCCTGCTTCCCCTTTCCCATCCACAGGAACTCTGGCAGCTTTGGGGGTGTTGTTCACATTTTGCCATTGATCCTGGAATTTCCACCATTCCAGCACTCACCAAGGAAGTGAGGGAGTACTTGTGTGTATCATAATTATGTGATGACATGCAAATGATGTCTTCTAGGTGAAGAACCCAGGATTCTGTTACTGATAAAAAGTTTAAAAAGACCCTTTTGGTTCAACTCAGCCTGTGGCAGTCTCAGGGTAATGATTTTCCTTGCTTCAAGTCCTGTGACTTTTGGTTCTGCTGAGTCCACAGCTTTTCCTTAGACCTCTCCAGTCAAATATCCAAAGCGACCCCATTCCCTTGAATTATTGGCATAGTTTATTATTAGAATAATTATTATCATTATTTTAATGCTTTAAGTCACATATTACAGTGATTTTCATTTCTCTTGGCTGCATTTGACAACAATTCATTAAAACAGGGAAACTTCTGGGAAGAAAGTGCTGAAGAGCCCTCTGGGGTTGAGACATCAGTGCCTCTTCTCTTATTCTAAATTTGGATGAATCCAATCCTCGTTTTCCCATTTTCCCCTTGGGTTGAATCTTCCATTAAAAAGCTTCTAAAAGGAGATGGGGTGGGTGGAAGGAAAGGATTTCAGGTTTGAGATCAAGGCTGGTTGGATGTTTGAGGAAAGAGCTTTGAGTTGTGCCAGAGGAGGTTTAGATTGGATTTCAGGAGAAAGTTCTCCATGGAAGGAGTTGTCAAGTGCTGGAATTGGCTGCCCAGGGAAGCAATGGAGTCCCATCCATGGAAATATTCAAAAAACGTGTGGATTGAGGTCGTGGTTTAGTGGTGGACGTGATGATGGTGTTGGGTGGACTCAAAGGTCTTTTCCAACCTTATTAATTCCATGTTTTTATAATTTCCTTGAAAAAGATGAACCTGTTGTCAAAACCAGCTGAAGTGGCAGCACCAACTCCCCCTCCCCCAGTGACCTTTAAACCTGCTTTAATCAGAATTCCTTCTTTCACTGCCACAGCCCATTGTGGACAAATCCTGGAAATTTCACCCCACTTTCATCTTGCCTCTTTTTTTTTAGGTCTCTTCCTTTTTCTGACCATTTTGGTACAAACCAGCATCCCAATCCTACCAAAAAAATCCATTTTTCTAAACTTTCTGTGGCTTTGCTGCCACCTCCCAGAGACCAGAGGAAAGGGGATCAAACCTGATCCCAGCAACAAACTCACCTGGGCAAGGGTTGAGATCCTCCTCTCCTGAATGTCACTGCTGTCCCACGGTGACCTGATGCTGAGATGGATTTGCTTCCCCCCAACTCGTGTCACAGCGAACACTGACCTGACCTTCACAAACAACACTTTAACATTTATAAATTTTATTTTCCTGTGGCTTGTGGAGAGAAATGGTTCCAGGTGGACGGGAGGGGGTGTGGCAGCACATTCCCACTGCTTCCCTTTCTCATCCCATCCACTCTCCCACGTTTCTTTTGTCTGTGCCTGTTGGTCTTTGGCTTTACTAAATTGGTTTTTATGATATTTTCTACTTCGTGTGGCCACCACCAAACACAGATCAAAGGCAAACCTTCTGTAGACTTTCTGTGGTTGATTTTTGGTTTCTTTGGGAAGGAGGAGTTTTCTTGGTTGTTTCAATCCAATTTCTGATGGAGGCACCTGGTGGGGCTTAGGATGATCCTTGCCCATTTCTGAGCAATATTGCAGAATCCTGGCTCTAAGATGAAGTTCTGGCTCTAAGTTGAAGTTTTCTCCTACAAGAGAAACACAGATTTAGAGCTCACTCTCTTTGGGTTCGGCTCAGTAGTGGCAAACTTTAAATTTCACTTCTTGCCACCTCTCCTGAATTTGATTATGAACCAAAACTGAGTCTGGAGGGGAAAACGTGATTGCTATCCATAATTATATCCCATGAATAAATGCAAGTAGCAATTTGGCTAAGGAATAAATGGATATAATTTTCCCTTTCCATCCCTTGGTAAGACACAGTTTGTTGTCTTTTTTCCTCCCTGTGAATTCAGATATCTGAATTCTGTGCTCACACTCCTGGCACTTGTGGAGTAATTTTTGGTTTTGCTTTAATAATAATAAAATTAATAAAAATGGCCTAAGAAACAAAGCATCCACGTGCTGTAAAGGACAGCTCTGGAATGCAGCCAGTGAGGGGCAGGTGTTTGTGTGGAGTGACCTGTCCTGGTTTCAGCACTGGACTTTTAGAGGTTAAAATAAAATCAGGATGAAAAATGAACAGTCAGTTTTGGGGTCTGAATCTGGTGCATTCCCCAGAATGGATGGGGAGGAGCAGGAGGTATCCTTGGGGAAGGTGTCCATGGCTGGAATGGGATGATCTTTAAGATCCCTCCCAATCCAAACCATTCTGTGTTTCCATGGTTCCAGTGCTAATTCTTGGAAGACCTGTGATGCATTGTTCCCAGGGGTCCCAGGATGAGGGAAGAGATGGGAAAGCTGACTCCATGCTCAGAAGGCTGATTTATTATTTTATGATCTATATTATATTAAAACTGCACCCAAAGAACAGAAGGAAGGATTCCATCAGAAGGCTGGCTGAGAATAGAAAAGGAATGAATGACAAAGGTTTGTCTGTGCCCCAGCCAGTCTGGACAGCTGGGCTGGGATTGGCCATGGATGAGAAACAACCAGGTGAGCCCAATCCCAGATCCACCTGCTGCATCCCACAGCAGCAGAGAATCCTTGGGCACAGTTTGTTCCTGAGGCCTCTCAGCTCCTCAGGAGGGAAAATCCTCAGGAAAGGATTTTTCATTTTTTGTGTTGGTGACAGACTTGCACTTCTTGAATATTTTCTTTAGAGGAGAATAATTTATGAATGTCTTTATGCACAGGACATGGAGCTTTAGATAATCCATTTCAGGGAAACTTTGACTTGTTGAATTTAGGAGGAGTGGAAGGAGACCTCAGTTTGGCTTTGCAGTAAGTCTGGTGCAGCAGAAGGACCAGGATGTTCCTCTCACTTTGCTATTGCTCTGGGTCAACCTAAATTGTTTTTAATTCCTGAGAAGAGATTTTAAAGAATTTGTATTCTTGATATAAATCCCAGAATTATGGAATGGTTTGGGCTGACAGGATGTTAGAGCTCATCCAGTTCCATGCCCTGCCATGGGCAGGGACACCTCCCACTATCCCAGGCTGCTCCAATCCTCATCCAACCTGGCTTTGGACTCTTCCAGGGATGGAGCAGTGTTTTGATTAAAGCTATCAAAAAGCTTTCACAATTGAATTGAAGATCCAAAAAATGGGATCCTGCTCCTTGCAGGGCTCCATCCCAGCTCTCCCACCTTTGCCAGGTGCTCCCCCAGCACAGAACAGCTTTGCTGCCTCTGCTCTGCTCCTCTGCCTGGTGGAGATCATCTTGTGTCCCACCCAACTCTGCCATCACAAAAGGTTTGGGGATGGCAGTGGATGTGTCACCAGCTGGTTGTCACCGTGCTCCTGTCCCCTCCCAGGGTGTGGGATTTGCTCAAGCAGTCAAGCAATTGTTCCTTAATGAGCATCCTCTGGTAACGACTGGAATTAATTTCTTGGAGATGACACTGTAATAATTAATACAGCCCTCTTGGGCTTGGCATGAACTGAGTCCAGGAGCTGGAGATATTAAAGTGTCACCATGCCTGTCCCCACATGTGAAATGTCATCATCAGCTCCTGCAATCTGCCTTTATTACAGCCATATTAAAATGGATGTTTTACATCTTCATTGCAGCCTATTAACAGCATTTCCTTGATTTAAGGGATGGCTCCAGGATGCAAACACAGCCCCATGAATAAATTCAGCACTTTCATGCTATTTATTTGCTCCATGCTGTAAAATGGAATGAGATAAATAATGGGTCCCACCAGGGCGTGGGGTGAGGTGGTGATCAACGTCTCAGCAGGTCAGGGAACACAGCTCCAGTGAAGGAATAATGATGGAAATTCACAGGGCTCCCAGGGATGCCATTTATATACCTGGATCTAATAAAGGAGGAATTACAGTGTTAACAACGTGCCTGGCACTGGGATTGGGATGGATTGAGACCAGCAGGGGGGAATGTACAGCTGGATCACCAGAGTCTGTGTCCCATCGGAGCTGGGGACAGCTGGAGCTTGGAGGATCTGATGTCCCATCCACATGGAATTTGCTGGCTGTTGGATACCTGGGATTGCTTCTTTACTGCTTGGAAAATCCAGAACAAGTTTCTTGCTCATCCAGTCATTCCTTGGACACCTTCACGGATGGGACACCTCCAAAGCTCCCTGGGCAGCCCCTGCCAAGGCCTGACCCCCCTTTCCATGGGGAAATTCCTGCTGATTCCACCCTGAGCTCCCCATGCCCAGCCTGAGGCCGTTCCCTCTGCTCCTGTCCCTGTTCCCTGGAGCACAGCCCGACCCCCCGGCTGTCCCCTCCTGGCAGGGACTTGTGCAGAGCCACAAGGTCCCCCTGAGCCTCCTTTGCTCCAGGCTCAGCCCCTTCCCAGCTCCCTCAGCCCCTCCTGGTTCTCCATTCCCTTCCCAGCTCCCTCAGCCCCTCTTGGTTCTCCATTCCCTTCCCAGCTCCCTCAGCCCCTCCTGGTTCTCCAGACCCTTCCCAGCTCCCTCAGCCCTTCCTGGTTCTCCATTCCCTTCCCAGCTCCATTCCCTGGACCCTCTCCAGCTCTTTGAGATCTCTCTTGTCCCGAGGCTCCCAGCACTGGATACACCATGGAAGCTGTAACGTGTCTGGGGACATTCAGACAATTAGAAACAGTAAAAATCAAATTGACTTTACCTCAATTTCCAGCTGGATGAACCACTTCTATTTCCAGGTGCTGTCTCTTGTTTTGAGCCAAGCACCAGCTTTGTGTGGATCAAATGGATTCTTTTAATGGGAACAAAACCATTTATTTAATAGATAATTAATTCTAAGAAAAGATGCAGGGATGATTTGTGACCACCCTTAGTCATCCACAGGCACACCCAGAGCAGATGTGCTGGACTAGGAACAGGCTCTACAGACTCATCCCTTTTCCAACCAGGCCTGCATTAAATCTGAATGTCATTTACATATCATTGAGACGGCTGGAATTCCCAGGTGGACAGGAGGACACGTGTCTTGTATTCCATAAATACAAGGTTAAATAAATCCTTTCCCTGTGTGGGAGAATAAAGCTTTCCATGAGCTTTGGGATGCAGGAGCTCCTTCCCATCACGATTCACACAGTGCTTGAATGGAATCTTGCAGGAACAGCCTCCACTGGATATTTTTGGGAAGGGGAGGAGGGCATCAGGAAACCACTAGAGACATCTCTTCTGCCTCTGGATACACATCCTGGAATAAAAGGACCAGTTGCTGCCTAATGCAAAGAGGAATTGGAAGCCTGGCACCGACTTTTGCCAAGATTTTCACCTTCCCCGGCAAAATCCGCTCTCATTTCTCTGCAGAAAGCTCCAGGAATTGTGTGGGGAGGGGAAGAGCGAGCAGAAATAACTGCTGGATGAAGTAAATTAGCTCAGGGACATGGCAGGCTTCCCTAATGGTGCTTTTCTGGATGCTGGATGTTTGGGGAGGTGTGGGAATGAGCCAGCTCTGATTGCTCTGGGTGAGCGAGGTTGGTTTGTGTGTCTGCATCTGCCCCGCTCTCATTTCTGGAGTCACAAACTCTCCATCCCCGTGGTCTCCTGGGTGGGACAAGGGGATACAAAAAGCAGGAATCCCCGAGGAGAGAACTTCCTGTCTTGGAAGAAATGCTCATATTTCTGGCAAACTGGGCATTGGAGGAAGCTTCTCACTGGTTTTTGTTTGAGAAACAAGGAATGAACATCCTGGCCTGTCCCAGCCCCAGGGTGGGCACAGCCCCAGGGCAGGGACTGTCCCTGTGCTGGCACTGCTGAGGGACCCTCTGGAATCCTGGGGGCAGCTCTGGGCTGAATGGAGAGGTTGTTTTACCAATGTAAAATGTTTAAATGCTCCAGGGAGAGCTTCCAGCACATTCCAGGGCCTGCAGGGGCTCCAGGAGAGCTGCAGAGGGACTGGGGACAAGGGCTGCAGGGACAGGAGCCAGGGAATGGCTCCCAGTGCCAGAGGGCAGGCATGGATGGGATCTGGGCAATGAGGAATTCCTGCCTGGGCTGGAACTGCCAGAGCAGCTGGGGCTGCCCCTGCATCCCTGCAGTGTCCCAGGCCAGGCTGGACACTGGGATGGAGCAGCCTGGGATGGTGGGAGGTGTCCCTGCCATGGATGGGGAGAACTGGATGGGCTTTGAGGTCCTTTTCCACCCAAACCATTCTGTGATTCTACAAACAACCTTGGGATATGCAGGATTGGGAATGGAGCATGACCTGGCTTTTCCAAGACACTCAAAACACAGAACGAGGGGATAGAAGGAATAATGAAGAGGAAAACCACTGCTGAACTGTGCAGGGAAGAAATCCCAGTTTCTGGTGCTGTAGGAGAATAACTGGAGGTGGGGGAGTGTTTGACTGTTCTCACAGATTTTTCCTGTAACATGCTCTTCAGCCTGGTAAATCCAAATCTTCCATCTTTGTCTTTCCATCCCTCCATGGGAGCACGGTGTGACATCCAAATCCACATCTTTGGTGGCTCTGTTCACATGGTGCTAAAGATCCCATAACACTGGGAATTAACCAAGGGGATTCTACAAACATCCTTTGGGATATGCAGGATTGGGAATGGAGCATGGCCTGGCTTTTCCAAGACACTCAAAAACAGAATGAGGGGATAGAAGGAATAATGAAGAGGAAAACCCACTGCTGAACTGCAGGTGGAATTCTGTGCTGGGAAGAAATCCCAGTTTCTGGTGCTGTAGGAGAATAACTGGAGGAGGGGGAGTGTTTGACTGTTCTCACAGATTTTTCCTGTAACATGCTCTTCAGCCTGGGAAATCCAAATATTCCATCTTTCCATCCCTCCATGGGAGCACGGTGTGACATCCAAATCCACATCTTTGGTGGCTCTGTGCACATGGTGCTAAAGATCCCATAACGCTGGGAATTAACCCAGGGCCGTCCCTTCCTAATCCAAAATGAGTTTTGATGTCCAGAGTTGCCCTTGGCTACTGTTGGAATGAATTAAGATTCCAGCACTGCCTCGTATTTGCCAGCTCGCCGTGGAATGAACTGGGAGTCAGATCCTCATTTAGTTAAAATAAATGTACTTCCATGGTTTTAAACAAATTTCAGCCAGCGGACGGTTTTGCCTGGGGGGATTTGAGAGGCTGCGTGTTGGATCAGGTTCTCAGCTGCATTATAATGAGCAGGAAACGTGGAATTTATGTGGAATTTAAGAGAAGAGTTTTATAGACCAGGCTGGTTTTTACCTCATGCCTCATTTTCCTAATAGGAATAAAAACAAATGATTGTGCCATGGAACTGGGGTGGAAACAAATGGATGTGCCATCCAATGTGTGGCTCCGGGAGGAGAATTAGTCAATACAACTTTGGAATGAGCATTCCTTCATTTTCAGCCGGTAGATGCAGCTTTCCCTTCATGTTTTTGTTGTTTGGGCCTTGTGAAGAAAACATTTCAATGAAGGAAAAGAGATCAAGGAATGTTTTCAAAGTCAGCTCTTCCCCCCACAAACCTTTCAATCTCCTGGCTCATTTTCCCTACTCGGTGACCCTCTTGAATGTCATCAGCTCTTTTCCAGCTGCAAAGCTTTTCCCTCTCCCCTCCTTTCCCTTGTGGGTCTCCTCTCTTCTGAGGTGCCCTTTCTTCCTTTGTGAGCCTTCACTCCTCCTCCTCCTCCTCCTCCTCCTCCTGCAGCTGCCTCACTGGGGCTGACACCTTTTGTCAGCCTTATCAGGCAGATCAGAGCACTCGGGCTGGGGGGAACTGGTACAAATTCTTCTGGGTCAACAGTTTGTTTCCCAATGATCCTTTGATTTCCCAGGACAAGGTGTCATTGATCCATGTCAAATTTGTGGCTAAGCCCAAGTTTGAACCAGTGGGGTTTTAACCAGCTGAGGTTTTGTGGGTGTTTTTTTGAGGGAAACAGGGATTTGGAGGAAAGGAGAGAGAAGAATTGGTGGTTGAGTTTTTAGCTCTTTTCTCCCTGAACTTTGCATCTCTTGAATTTTTTATAAAGTCTCTCTGGGCAAAACAGGGTAAGAAAATGATGAAGATGGTCAAGGGAGATGCTTAAAATTCTGGCAGGTTTGGCTCCTGATTCTTTCTGGCTCTCCCAAGGAATTCTATCAGGCTTTCACAGATCCACCCCCACAGCTGGGAGATGCCACTGGGCTGTTCCCCCCTGGTTATTTTGAGCAGCTGCTGCATTTCCCTCCTCTGACACTCAGCAGTGGCTTTCTGGGTACCTTCACTGCAGGGGTTTGAATGAGCATCCCTTGACCTTACCTGAAAGGCCAAGAACATCCCTTTGGATCACGGAATTAATGTCTTTTTTCCCACTCTGTAAAATGTTCCCCCTTCTCTCTTAACATCGAGATTTCCTCTCCCTCCAAACTGGAAGGAAGTTGTTTTTCTGTGCTTCCAAATTCATGAATATTCACTCAAGAATTTCAGAGTGTTGGGAGCACAGGGGCTTCACAAATCTCCCAGCCCTCCCTGCTCACATGATCCATCACCACCTGTGGCATCCATGGCCCAATTCCCAATCCTGTCAGCCCAGCCCGGGGAAGGGGCTGGAGCTGGGTGTGTTTCTGGGTCTCCCCAGGTCCATGGCCTCACCCATCACTCAAAAAGCTGTGAAAGGAGCTGGCTGAAGCTCTGCCAGCTCCTTTTGCCCCTCACCGGGGGACGAGCTGCCGACAGCTCCCGGGGACCTGCCAGGTGGGTGCCAGCTCCATCTCCACGTGGAGGAGGAGATTTGGGATTGCTCCAGGTGGACCTGGACAGACCTGGGCCTCGTGCTGCAGGTGCACATTGGTTTTTCATCATAAATGCTGGTTTTTGAAGACCTAATTTCTCAGATCCCACTAAGCACGTGAGGCCGGTTTGCAAATCCCGGAGAGGGAATTTTTATTCCATAAGAACAATTTCAGGCTTGCTCTACAAAGAAGGAAAACCCAATGTGCTGATGTGTTTGTAGGGACCCAAACAATGCCATTTTCCCAAAACCACTTCAAACCTGCCCTGTCCCAGTGGTGTCACTGGGGTCGGGCCAGTGGCTTTATTTACAAACTTGTGAAGAGCTGAGAAGTTTCACATTAAAACATAAAATGGGAAAACCTTTCAAACTCCCTCTGCCACCTCTCTAAAATAATATTTACAGCATCTAAGTCTGCCAAAATGAAATGTAATTTCAGTTTGTATTAGACAGTGACTGAGGTTAGAAGGAGCACCCTGTGTTTTATTTTCTGCCCTAACATGTACTTAGGGGGAATTATGACTTTCTTAAATCTCGTAACGCTTCCAGTTTATTCTTTGCTTGCTGCAGGTAAGTATATCCTTGTGGTTAAAATATTTCTCTTGGTTTTTATAGAGAATAAACACTTCTGAGCTAACTCTGATCTGTGGCACAGTTTACACCGTGAAGAGTCTGTTGTGTTGTTAAATGCTCTCATCTTTATTCATGTCCTGGGATGATTCAGCCTTCCCTGTAAATTACAGAACCAGGAGCACTTTACAACCTGTAGGAGTTTAGCTGGCATCCGGAATAAGCAGGGGGGTGTTTTAAGGGCTGGGTAATTTGTTTGTACTCCTTGAGGAGGATGGAGCTGAGCCCTGGTGCAGTTGGGTCGTTTTTGGATTTAAAACTCACAGAAAAGGAGGGGCTGAGAAGGATCTGGGAGATTTTGTTTCTCAGGTTGAAAGATGTTTGTGGAGCTCTGTATTCTGTTGCCATCTTCAAAGGTGGGGCAGTTATCTCTGTCCATGGGGCAGTTATCTCTGTTCTCTGGGGCAGTTATCTCTGTCCCTGGGGCAGTTATCTCTGTTCACTGGGGCAGTTATCTCTGTCATCTGGGGCAGTTATCTCTGTCCCTGGGGCAGTTATCTCTGTTCATGGGGCAGTTATCTCTGTTCACTGGGGCAGTTATCTCTGTTCATTGGGGCATTTTTCTTTCTCTCTCTCACACCCAATCCTCCCTCTATAAAGATCTTTTCAGTTAATTGAGTGTCCCTGCAGGGCTGATCAAATTCCACCATCCCATGGGGAGATGCTCTGCCCAGGGGAGGAGCCAAGCATTCCTCCCTGGATCCAATCTGCCCTGGGAACAGCCCAGCAGCCTTTGCCCCCTGCATTCCCAGAGGAGCAGCTTTCTGCTGCCCTGCATTCCCAGAGGGAGAGCAGGCCCATCTCCAGCAGCCCTGGAGCTGCAGAGGAAAACTCCCCCCTTGTGCAGGATCCCTGCTCCAGCAGAACCACAGCTGGCACTGCAGGAGGGCTGAGCCCCCCTGGGATGGGACTGTGCCACACCTGAGCCCCTGGGATGGACTGGCACCACCTGAGCCCCTGGGATGGGACTGTGCCACCACGCGAGCTCCCCTGGGATGGGACTGTGCCACCAGCCTGAGCCCTCCTGGGATGGGGCTGTGGCACCACCCTGAGCCCCCCTGGGATGGGACTGTGCCACCACCCTGAGCCCCCCTGGGATGGGACTGTGCCACCACCCTGAGCCCCCCTGGGATGGGGCTGTGCCACCACCCTGAGCCCCCTGGGATGGGACTGTGCCACCACCCTGACCCACAGGGCTCAGCTCCTGCTCTCACTCTGCCACTGGGTTGGTTTCTTTATTTGTACCATTGCAGTTGTATTTTTAATTTTCCTAGTACAGAACTGTTATTCCTGCTCCCATATCTTTTCCTGAGCCCCCCTTAATTTCAAAATTATAACAATTCGAGGGAGGAGTTTGCATTTTCCTTTCAGGGGAGGCCCCTGCCTTCCTCAGCACACACCTGTCCGTTCAAACCCAGACATTTTGACTCTCTCAAATTGATGCTGTTTGATGAGAGATGCCCTCAGAAGCATTGCTGGCTGCCCTCAATGTAAATTCCCTGTCTGGATCCCTTAAATCCCATCTAAAAGCAGAACTGGGGGAGATGAGCAGCTCCCTCTGAAGGTGGCTGGCTGGGCTCTCTCTGAGCTGTGCTGGCAGTAATTACCGAGTTAAGTTCCCTCTGTTTGTTCATCCTTACAGTAAATTAAGAAAGGAAGATTTGGGACTTGTCTGCAAGTTGATGGGCTTTGCAAATAGAGATGTGCCTTCAAAGAGTCATTTAGAGCAATTATTTGAGAGCAGTTCTTTGCTGATGGAGACAAAACACGCTATTAGGAGGGTTTTTTTAAAAAAAAAGATTAGACCAGCACAGCAGTTATTTTCTTAATGTGCTCCTGTTTATGGCTTTTTAGTCTGGAATTGTGGAAACCCCCAGCTTCTCACAACTGTTTTTATACATTAGCAGGGATTTTGAATTGCTACACCCACAGCTCTGCTCCCAGGACACCTCCTGGTGAAGGGCTGGGATATGATACCCAACTATATTTAGATGGATTTTTGCCTGGAGTGGAGCTGCCTCAAAAAAATCTTTGTTTTAATATTCCAGTGTGTCTTTTTTTATTTATTCTTGGGAAGGCAGCACTCTGGCTTTTCAGGGGAAATGTGTTCCCACCAGGCAGTGGGACAGATGGATCCTCCTCCCTGGATGCCAGGCTGCTGCTGCCCCACAGGCACATTGGGAAGGGAGAGATTCAGCAGCTGGCACCAGAGTTCATGGGAACCCCCAAAAAGTGATCCCAGGTCTCCAGTGAATCTTTGCAGAGAGCCAGCAGCAATTTGGTTTTGTCTCAGCTGAGACAGAAATATCCATTCTGGTTTGTGTCTCCTCTTAGGGAGGTTGTCCACTCCTCCTGAACTCACCTGGGGTGTGCCCCAAAGGTCAGCTCCTCTCAGACTCCCCAAACCACCTCCTGCTGCTCCATGGGTTGGAGTCATTGCTCTTCTGAGGCTGGCACAGATCCAGGGTGCGTTCCTGAACTCCCCTGCTGCCTGAGCTGCTCCTTGCAAGCACTTCCAGAGTGTTCTGTCAGGATTTGTTTCTCTCCCAAGGAAACATTCCATCCTGTCTGCAGAGTCAGGAGCAGCTTTCTGCTTTCTCCATGTTTTGTGGTTTTCTGTGTCCAGACACAGTGAAAGCTCACATTCTGCTTTAGCTTTGCTCATTCCCTGGCTGGATTGGTCTCAGTGTGCTGAAATCTCCCATTCTCACCTCCAGTCCATTTTCCTGCCCATCCTCATTCCAGCTCCACCTTCATGGAATCAGCACTGAAGGGTTTGGGTTGGAAGGACCTTCCTGATCATCAGTTCCACCCCTTTGCCATGGGTAGACAACCTTCCACGAGATTTATTTCCTTCCTGAACATTTCTACAGGGCATAATTCTTATGAAAATATTAACCCAGTTTTCCTCCACGTGTGATTGCTCCATCGTGTTGCTGGAAGCTGGGGTTGATCTGTTTTTAGGGACACTCAAGGAGCATCTCTGTGTGGCCACATCTCCTCTGAGCTGAGCAAGTGCTGCTGTCCAGAGTTATCCCTGCACATCCAGAGGTTGTGGGTCTTGGGAAGTGATAAAAGAAATCCTGGCAGGATGAAGTCCAGAGGGAGCTCTTGACTCTGCAGTTTTGGTGATCAGTCCAGTCTGTTCTCTTGGCTTGTTTGCTCCTTCAGTGCATCAGGACACCTCGGGCCAGCTAAATCCCAGCTCTTCTCTCTCAGCTCCCTGCAAAGCCAAAGCAGGGCCTTGGACTGCAGCATTCCCACCAGGCTTCCTGCTCTCCTCTTTTTTGTGGCCTCTGGACTCACCCAGCAGCTCCACATCCTTGTGATGTTGGAGGCAGCTCTCAGTAGGGTCTCACTGAGCTGGGCAGAGGGGATGATCCCATCCCTCACCTCCTGCCCACCACAGATTCTCGTGGCTCTCTGGCCTGAGTGGACGTGGCCAGGGCATGTCCAGCTTTTCACCCACCAGCACCAGCCCCTCTGCTCAGGGCTGCTCTCAGTCCCTTCTTTAGGGAGACCCTGACCCACTTCAGCACTTGCCCTTCTGGAGCGTCATCTGTGGTGGAGCTCACAGGGGTCCCAGGATGAGGGAAGGGATGGGAATCCTGACTCCATGTTTCAGGAGGCTGAATATTATTATTATTATTATTATTATTATTATTATTATTATTATTATTATTATTATTATTATTTTATTGTATATATTGTATTAAAAGAAAATTATATATTAAAACGAAAAGAACAGAAGAAAGGATTTCATCAGAAGGCTGGCAAGGAATAGAATGAAACGATAATAAAATCTTGCGACTTTCAGAGAGTCTGAGACAGCCAGACTGTGATTGGCCATTAATTAGAAACAACCAACATGGACCAATCAAAGATCCCCCTGTTGCATTCCACAGCAGCAGATAATTATTGTTTTTCTTTTCCTCTGAGGCTTCTCAGGAGAAAAAAATCCTAGCAAAAGGATTTTTCATAAAATGTCTGTGACACTTCATGAGATCCCCCACTCCTGGAGCTGACAAAAACCCAAAGCTTTGATCACTTGCCCCAGCTCTAGGTGACATTATCTGCATTTGTGTCCTGTCCTGTGAGTGTGCAGGTGCAAGGTCACTCGTGGGCTGCTGCATATGTTCCAGAAAGGTCTGGCCACTGGGGATCATCACTTTGATTCCTTGGGTTAAAAACGCCAAAATAAGCGAGCAAGATCATTGTGTATCTTAACTGCCCAGTCTCCTTCAGTCTGTGATTTGTTAACTTTACTGTGCTTTCCACTTTAAAAAATATGCACAAATCAGTGGGGCAGGTTCCCAGCTGATGGCAGAGCAGTAAGAGGCTAAAAAATGAAGGTATTGAGATGAGACAAAAAAAAAACCCCCAACCTGCTCTGATCCGGAGGTTGTTGGGGATTCCTGCTATGACAGGAATTTCAACTTTGGATTTGGAAGCTGCCCTGGTGCACATATTCCTCCCCTAAGTGCTGTACCACTGTGGCTCTTCCCTGCAGCCACGGGGGCAACACAGTCCCAGCTAGCAGCTCCCCAAGCTTGGCTGGAGGAAGCCACAAGATTTGCCACCCCCAGGTTCCCTTAGAGGACCCCAGGTGGTGGTGCCGTCTGTGGCGTGGGTGGCACAGGCGAGGAGGAGACCACGAGGAGTCCAAGGCAAAGGAAAAAGAGAGGACACTTGTGTGGCTGTCAAGGGGGCTCTATTCCTTAATGGTTCCAGAGGCAAGGGACAAAGGAGACAGGTTGGGTGGGGGAGCTGATACAGGGAGTGGGTGTGGAAGGAAGAAACTCAAAGTAACCAATAAGGATAGGGTAGGGGAGGAACGAACAACATACCTGAACCAATAAAGATCATACATAGGAGGGGAAAAGCCCCAGGGGCAAATCATACAGCACAGTAAGGGTGATTGACATGGAAAAATCTGGAAGAAAATGGGGGGTGGTTACAGTGAGTGACAAGGGGAGTGGGTGGCACCACTGGGAGGGGAGAGGACTGATAAGGGCAGGGAGGGAGGAGGGAAGGATCACTGGGTTTGATGGGCAGGCAAGTGGCGGGAAAGGAAAGTAACAGACAACCTGGGACAAACCATCATGAGGGGAGAACATGGGGGGAACCAAGGACCAAACCATTTCCTTAACACAAAACAACTAACACAAATAATACTAACAAATCTTTAAAAACACGATGCCAAATACCACGGTGCTTTTCTTTACAAAACCACCTGGATTGAACCCTTGTGATGTTACCGGGGGCTGTTAAATCCAGAGGAGTCACCAGAGGTGGGCTCAGAAAAGGGGATGAGAAAAAGCCATCAGGTCTCTTGTTGCTGAAACAATGGCAGATGGCGTACACAGAGCGACAGCACTGGCAAATGAACTCTATTATTTCTCACTCACTCCTTCTGTCGGTGATTGAGGCATTGCAGAGCACGAGCAGGAAAATAATGGGTTGCTTTCACAATGGGAGAAGTTTAACAAGTGCTAAATCATTCACTGACATCGGGGCTGCCCTCAGTGAGACTCCATCAGTGCTGCGGGTGCCTGGCTCATCCTGATTGCTGCATTTGCCTTCCACACCCACCCTCCCAGCCACAGGACCCTCAGCACCCCAAATCTGCTGCTTGTGAGGTGGGATCGAAAGGCTCAGGGCTGTGATCAGGGAGATGTCACTGACATTTTTTCTGAAAAATCCCTTCGCCAGGATTTTTCTCCTGAGAAGCCTCAGAAAAGAAATGTAAACAATAATTGTCTGATGGTTTGGGATGTGGTCTGGAGGTTGTTTACCAGCAGGTGCATCTTGGATTGGTCTCATGTGGATTGTTTTTACTTGATGACCAATCACCATCTGCTGTGTTGGACACTCTGGTCACTCACAAGATTTTATGATTCATTCTTTGCCAGCCTTCTGATGTCTCCTTTCTTCTATTCTTTTTAGTATAGCATTTTCTTTTAATACAATAGCTATCATAAAATAATAAATCAGCCTTCTGAAACATGGACTCAAGGTTCTCATCTCTCACCTCGTCCTGGGGACCCTCGAACACCAGCACAGGGAGATGCCTCAGGGTGAGGCTGAGCACAGAGGTGTTCACACAAACCTCCTGGCAGGGAGGATTTTCCCCCAATTCCAGTGGCACAGGGCTCCTGAGGAGGGGCACAGAGCCAGAGGATGGGCTTTGGGAGTGGAGTGTTCTCCCTGGGTACTGATGAGCTCTCTGGCATTGTGTGATGTCTCAGCCCGTGTTAACCTGGGTTCCCTTCGTGTTGGAGAGTTTGACTTTCTGCCTTCTGTGCTTGGCAGAGCTTGGTTTGGGGACTTGGTGTGAGCTGTTCCTTCAGTGGCTGTCACTGGTGTTCATCTCTCAGGTTTCTATGTTTGAAATGACCCCAAGGTATTCAAAGTCTTTTTTCCCAGCCCCACAACCAAAGAAGAAGTCGAGATTCCTCAGCTCTGCTTTTCAAGGTTGTTTATTTTCTCTTATCTGTTCCATTCTCTCTCTGCCCTGCTGAGATCTGTCCAGCAGGTCGGGTTGTGGCACAGTCCCTGCCCTTGGGCTGGTGTTGGCTTTTTACACTAAGAACCACGTGTGCTTTATTTACAATCATTTCCCAATCCCTATCACCTGTGTTAGACAGTCTGTCTCTGCTCTAAACCAATCCCAAAGTGCCACCATCACAGCAGGAGATGGGGGACAAGAAGGAGAAGAAGAAAGATAGAACATGCCCAGATTCCTCCATCTTGCCTCCTGAACCCCCATTCTAAATCCCCAAAATTCTACTTTTTCACCCTGTGACAAATTCACTGTCATTCTACTCAAACCCTTGTGGCTTGTAACTCCTCACACAAAGTTGGGAATTGTTTCCATGGGCTAAAATCAAAGGCACAGGTGGTTTTGACTGCGTGCCAAGGTCTCTCAGCCCCTGCCAGGGTCTGGAATCACCCAGGGCAGCCAGAGCAATGTCCTGGCTCCCAACATTCATCCTAAAGCTGGAAGTGCCCTGGGTGCCCTCGTAATCACAGAAATAATAATCACACAAATATGGAATGGTTTGGGCTGGAAGGGACCTGAAAGATCATTCCAACTCTGTTGGAATCTGAAATGTAGGGAATTCTCAGAACTTTGGGCCAAAGCTTGGAATTAAGCACAGGATTTGATCTGAGACCTTGGAAAAGGCTTCCAAACTCAGGTGCTAGAAGCAGAATATGGATTTATAGCTTAAACCAGAGACATATTAAGTTAAGAAGAAGGAAGTTTAGAGTTTTAGAGTTTAAGATATAGAAAAAAATTAGTTACAGAGGTAAAAAAGGAGTTTAGAGTGCAGTGCTGTAGGTTTGTGTGTCATAAGATGATTGGCTAAGGAAGCTCACGCTGTAGCACAGGTCCATAATACAACATATTTAAGGACTGGGTCAAAACCATAAATATCCTTGTTGGCAGAGTTTTATTGGTCAGTAAATCCTTAAAATATCTTGTAACTAAGGGTCCTGTGACCTCCTGAGCCATGCACTGAAGCTGTGAGCTGAACTCACCCTTCCTGCCTATGGAGAAGATAAGAAAATAAACCACATCATCTAAAAACTTAGAGGTCCCATTTCTAACGCATTCAAAATTCTTCAAAAATCCCCTACAACCCCATCCATGGCAGGGACACCTCCCAGTGTCCCAGGCTGCTCCATCCCAGTGTCCAGCCTGGCCTGAGACACTGCAGGGATGCAGGGGCAGCCCCAGCTGCTCTGGCAGTTCCAGCCCAGGCAGGAATTCCTCATTGCCCAGATCCCATCCATGCCTGCCCTCTGGCACTGGGAGCCATTCCCTGGCTCCTGTCCCTCCATCCCTTGTCCCCAGTCCCTCTGCAGCTCTCCTGGCAGGGGCTCTGAGCTCTCCTTGGAGCTTTCTCTTCCAGTTCTGAGAGTTTCCATCTCAGCTGATGAGTTTGCTGGGATTTAAGCTGGGACAATGATTTCTAAGGTGGCTTCTGCCTGAAGATTGAGGAGCACCTGGCAGGTTCTGTGTTTGGAAGGGGTCACTGTCCTGGTTTTATGGATGGAAAAGCAGAGGAGTAGGAGAAGCCATGAATAACCTGGCACAGAGAGAGGTGAAGCTCCATGTCCTTGTCCCCACACCCCCCATGTGAGCTCTGCACACCTCCCCACCTCTGTGCCTCTGAAGGCTTCCCAAATTGATTTGAAAACAATCACAGCAATGAGAGAAATAATTTGTTGGTTTATATCAGGAGCACAGTCCAGGAGGTCACCTTTCCATTTAACCATAGCCAGAAACACTCTCTGCTCTCTGGGCTTTTCCTCCTAATTCCCAGTGCAGTTGTAGGAACCCAGGAACAATTTTTCCTTTGGACTGTGACTGTTTCCCCTGGGGAATGGGATGGATTGGAGCTGCTTTGCCATCTGCCCATGTGGTGATGTCCAAATCCTCACGGCAGGGCATTGCTCTGAGGGCAGCAGTAACAGGCAGGAGGGGGGAAATCAGATTAAGGAGAGGTGAGTGAGAAAAGTCCTGACAGCATCTTTCCTCCAACTGTTGGAAAAATACTTTTTTTTCCCATTGCTTCTGCTGTGCTCGTCAGGCAGAAGCTCTGCCTTCCTCCAGAAAATCCTCTTGCAAGCAGAAATCTGTGTCAGTAGAGCAGAATCAGTGGTGGCACAGCTCTGCCAGATACCTCAGGGCTGCAGGGCCACATTTCAGCCCAGCCCACCCTAAAATGGGCTAAAAGCTCACCGAGGCCACATCCCATCAGCTGCCCAGTGCTTTCACTTCCACTTGGATCCAATCCAAAGCCCTGCAGATCAGAGGCTTGGGGTGTGAAGAGCCCATTCATTATTCCAGGCTGGAGTCTTAATCACCGAATCACTAATTTGGCCCATTAGGAGCAGTAAATATCAGAGTCCTCTTCAGGCTTCACTTCCAGTTAGAAATTTTGCTGGTTGGTTAAAAAAACCAAATAAGAAATCATCTGTCGTGTGTTCATCTGGGAATAAAAACTCTTCATTCCCTCTTGGAACAGAAGTTTCTTGTGCCTTGATGGCTTGGATGGTTTCTGGCTCCTTGATGGGCCCCTGAGAGGAATACATGAAATTGTTAGAAACATTTTCTCCTTTTTTGTGTGTGAGGGATTTTTTTTTTCCCCCCTCATTTGTTTCCTATTCCTGTTGTTCAGGGTGTACAGATCAATATAATCACTCTTTGGTCCTGATTTAACATTTTTTTTTCAGCTCTGAATGCAGGGATTGAGTTAGCTCAGAGAGGCTGCTTTGCTCTGGGTAATTTGGAGGCTTGTTGCTAATATTTAGCAATTTGGACAATTTGTCCTTGGTTGCTTTATCCTCTTTTCACTGATCCCACTCAGTGCCTCTCCCCGTGTATTTGTGCTCAATAATTCTGTGCAAAGCCTCTCTCCCAGGATTGTCACCCATCCAGGGGGGAAAAGTGAGACTTTGCCCCTTCAGGGAACATCCTGAGCTGGAGGGGACCCACAGGATCCTTGAGTCCAACTCCTGGCCTGCCCAGGACACCCCAAGAGCTGTCTGTCAGTCTCAGAGGAATAACCCATCAACATTAGGGCCCAAATTTGGCAAATCTGAGCCCAGGCTGCTCCTTCCACAGGGAAGCAGAGACACAACAGTTCCATGGAAAAGGCTCTGACAGAGCCAAGCTGAATGTGAGCAGCAGCTGCAAAAATTGGGATAACCCTTGGTTTCTGTTCCATCAACACAGAGCAGCAGGACAATCTCATCAGCTGAAGGAGAAAAACCATGGAGTTAAGTCACTGGGATATTTTATGGAAAATCCTTTAGTTAGGATCTTTTCTCCTGGGAAGCTGGGAAGCTTCAGCTTCTCCCTGTTTTGCTGCTTTGGAATGTGATTTGGAGAATTGCTTACCCACCATGTGAATTGTTTTTAATTAATGACCAATCCCAGTCCAGCTGTGCCGAGGCTGTGAGCAGTCACAAAATTTTATTATCATTCCTTTCCATTCTTTGCCAGCCTTCTGATGAAATCCTTTCTTCTATTCTTTAGTGTAGTTTAAATATATAATTTTCTTTTAATACAATATATATCATAAAATAATAAATCAGCTTTCTGAAACATGGAGTCAAGATTCCCATCTCTTCCCTCATCCTGAGAACTCCACCACTGAGTTTCCCATGATTTGTTCCGTGGAGATCTCCTGCCTCATTTGTTGGGATCAATGTTTTGCCCATGAGTCCTGGGAGCCCTGCAGAAGGTGGAGGGAGGTTCATTCTGGAGCAGCTCCCGTTGGCATTTCTTTAATGAACTCATAATTTATGGGCTGTGTTTTACATCTCCCCCCCCCTACCCCCAGAGCTTGTTCCAGCCAGCTCTGGAAGAAATGAGCTGTGGAGCTGTTACTCTCCTTGATTAAGTCAATAAAATCCATTTGTCTTGTGAGGAGCTCCATTTGGCCTCCCATATTCTGATTTATTTTTTTTTGGGGGGGTGGAAAGCAACAGTGATAAAATATGTGAGAATCAGAACTGAGCAGGCAGAGTCTGGAGCTGAGGTGGTGATCTGGAATTCTCAGATGGTGACAGTGATTGTTCTACTGAAGAACCTTCTGTTGGTTTTAGGTGATGGGTTTTAATGATTTGAGTGGGTTTTTTAATAAATTATCATTGCTGTGAAAGACAGGACATGCTTCATGTCACGATCAGCCAGATTTCTGCTCCTTCATCCCAAAATATCACATTCCTTTGTTTCATTTGTTACAATCTTCACAATATCATCAAGGCCAGGGTTTTATTATCATTTTTATTTTCATTTTCATTTTCACCTGCTGTGATTCTCAAATTACACCTTAAAGGGCTCCTTCTCAAGGGTGGCAGTTCAGAGTTTAATCTAGTTTAATAAAAACAGTGTTTGTCTATTAACTTTCATCCTGATCATGAAAAAGCTCCTCAGCTTTCAAGAGAAATGAGAAATAGCATTAAAATCCAGTCTCTTTAAGCTCCTGGATCCCTGGAAGTGTCCAAGTCCAGGTTGGACAGGGCTTGGAGCACTGGAAGGAACTGGGTGGACTCTAAATTCCTTTTCAACCCACAGAGCTCAGGAACTGCAGCCCATGTGTGAGTCCTTCTGCCAGCAGCATTGAGGCTTTGAGGTCTTTTGAATATTCCCTAATTCTGCTCCTGACCAGGCAGGCTGGGCCTGCTGGGAGCTTGGATGTGGAGGGATCAGAGCAATATCTATTTATTTCTTTCTTTATTTGTGTATTTATTTATTTATTTGGTTAATTATTTTTATTTTATTTTTATTTTTATTCCTCCTGTAAGTCCTGATATTTTCTGAAAAATCCATCCACCAGGATTTCTTCTCCTGGGAAGCTGGGAAGGTTCAGCTTCTCCACGTTTTGCTCCTCTGGAATGTGATTTGGAGAATTGCTTACCCAGCATGTGAATTGTTTTTAATTAATGACCAATCCCAGTCCAGCTGGGTCAGACTCTGGTCAGTCACAAGATTTTATTATTCATTCTTTTCTGGCCTTCTGAAGAAATCCTTTCTTCTATTCTTTAATATAGTTTTAGTATAGCATTGTGATGTGATATGATGATGATGATAGTGATTATAATATAATATAATATAATATAATATAATATAATATACATATAATATAATATAATATAATATAATATAATATAATATAATATAATATAATATAATATAATATAATATAATATAATATAATATAATATAATATAATATCACTCCAGGGGAGACTCTTTCCTGAAAGAACAGTGCCCTGACCTCACTAAATTGCTTTTATCCCAATTTTGAGCCCTGCCAAACCCCCAAAGGATTGGCAGGAGCAGAAGAACTGGACTCCTCTGGAGTTCCTCTTCTGCATTTTCTCCCTGAGCTTTTGAGTGTCTGTTCTGTTCCAGCTCCCCCACAGAACCAGCCCAGGGATTCCTGCTTGCATCAGAGCAGGAAAAAAGCCAATTTTGGGCTGTTTCCTGTGATGGTTTGACGTGAGCCAGCGCTGACACTTGAGAGCAGGCAGAGCTCTGAACTGAACACAAACATCCTCAGAAAACTTTTCACTTTGGAATGTCTCCTTCAGAGCTCTCCACGTAAACTCCCAAATCCCTCCTGGATCAGAGCTGCCTCAGAGCTGTCAGGTTTTGGCTGCTGCTCTTGTGCAGTTGCTGATTCACAGAGCAATAAACCCCCAGGACTTTGGATTGGAATCTCTGAAAACAGAAGCAGCCCTGAGGAATGGATTTCACCTTGCCACGCGGAGCTCTTGGCAACTTTTAGAGTCTGTAGAGACAATTCATCTTCCTCTCCCTTGTAACTGCTGTGCTGAAATCCCATTGTGAGGCCATAAAAAAAGGAAATATTCTCATTTAAGTCAGAGTTTTTGCATCAGATCACCTTTTTAAAGCTCTCTTGGAATGCTGTGTGCTCATTGCACAGTCACCGTGGTTCTGAGCCAGTTTAACCAGTGGTGGGTGGCACGGTGACAGCTGCTAAATTGAGGTAATTCCATGTTTTCTGATTAGCAAAACCACAAAAGCCAGAGGTGAAAATATCTGGGTGCAATATCTCTGTTTGTTATGAGCCTTTCAGTGATGATTCAGCCCTTCAGCCTCAGTGGGGGCCCAGCAGGGCACAGGCAGATGGAAAAGGATGAAATGTGGCTGAAGTGGGCGAACAAGGGATGAGAGAGCAGAAGGATAATTATTCCCATTTTGTGGATGGGGAATGAACACCCAGGAAGGTGAAGGGATTGATGGAAGAATCAGTAAGTGCTCATCACTAAACCAAAGCCTCAGGTGCCACATCCAGAGGGTTTTGGACACTCCCAGGGATGCGGATTCCAGCCCTTCCCTGGGCAGCCTCTTCCAATTCCTGTTCCAGTCCTTGTGGGCTGTTCAATCCTGCAGAGCTCTGCCCTCCCCTGGCCTTGATCCAACAAACAGCTGGAGCAACTTTGGGTCTTTAATTCCTTGGAGCTTTAGGTAATCAGGAGCTGAACCAGAATTCCTGTCGGGTCCTTAAAATCTGTTCCCAACTCAAAGAGAAGTTTTCCTCCCATTTCTCAGCTTTGCTGATGCATTTGGAGGCAGCAATTGAGCATATTTTGGGAGAAAAAAAAACAGCCCCAGATGCTTATTTCAAAAGGGAAGAAAGCAGCATTGTTAAAGCTGCAGTTAAGTCGTTATCTCTTCCTATTACTGCTGCTTCTTTCAAGGAGTCTCTCCAGTTTGGCTTTCAGGGATAACAAACCCAGAGTGGAGAGCAGAGCTGGGGGCTGCTGGGCCATTCAGGATCTGGGGCTTGGGAGGCAAAGAGAAAGGGGGAAATCTATGAACTGTCAAAATGTTGTTGGCTTTTCATTCCCAGATCAATGTGGGATCTCTCAGCGCATCACAAAGCGAAATGGTGCATAATATCACAGTCCTAAATTGGCCCAAATTATTGTGTTTTTAAGGCAAGACAGCTTTGTTTAAATAATGGCTTTGCCATGGAGATTTGTCTCATTGATTGGATGCTTCGGAGTGGCAGAGTGAGAAAAATGAATTTGTGTCAGGCTGAATTACAGGTTTCCATATATTATTTAAACGTTGCTCTTTACCTCTCCCTCTGTCAGTCATCATTTCCTTGCAGATTGCTCTATTTTTAATATTTCTCAGAGTTGAAGGTTACTTTCTTCTCCAGCAGCAGCTCTGAAGCAAATGTTATTTTAGTGGTGATGTTATTAGTAATTAATAATTGTGGGATTTATGAATGTGTGTCTTGCCTTTCTCCCCCTCAGCTCTCCTGAGACCCCACCTGCCCCAGCCCTGGAGACACAGCAGCAGCACCTGGAGCTGCTGGAGAGATTCCAGAGGAATCCATGGAGCTGCTCCAGGGCTGGAGCCCCTCAGTTCCCAGGGATCCAGGCTGGGAGAGCTGGGCGTGCTCACCTGGAGGAGGGAGGGATCCAGGGAGAGCTTCCAGCACATTCCAGGGCCTGCAGGGGCTCCAGGAGAGCTGCAGAGGGACTGGGGACAAGGCCTGCAGGGACAGGAGCCAGGGAATGGCTCCCAGTGCCAGAGGGCAGGCATGGATGGGATCTGGGCAATGAGGAATTCCTGCCTGGGCTGGAACTGCCAGAGCAGCTGGGGCTGCCCCTGCATCCCTGCAGTGTCCCAGGCCAGGCTGGACACTGGGATGGAGCAGTCTGGGACACTGGGAGGTGGCCCTGCCAGGCAGGGGTGGAATGAGATGAGCTCTCAGTTCCTTTCCAGCCCAAACCATTCCATGATTCCATTATTTACAGGAAAGAAGCTTTTTTCTTTGCATCAACTGCTCAGCTGGTTTTCTGTCCAGTCCCCCTGGGCTTGGTCAATCTGCTGCTCCCCTTGCTGTAGGATTCCCAAAGGGAATTTGCACACACTGGGATTGGAACTGGAAACCAAGAGTTGGAAGTTACAGAGCTGGAAGCTCTTTCAGCCACCCTCACTGGCACCTCTCACTGCTCAGGGAGATCTCCTCCTGTTCCTCATTTCCATGGTTTTAGGAGGTCCCACAGAGCCCTTGTTCCAGTCCTGTGAGATCCCACATTTCTTGTTGATCACTGGAGTGACTGAGCAGGAATGAGCTGCTCTAAAAGCAAACAGTCAGTACCTGTCACTTTTTCATCAAACCTTTAAACATTGCATGAGAAATGGATTGTCTGAGATTCCAGAAGGGAGGCAAGCAGAGAGGGCAAAGCTTCAGGAGATCTTTAGGTAACAACTGGCAGATCCAAGTGCCAGGAGAAGCAATTCCTTCCTTTTTGCAGGAAAATTGTTGGCCCTGGGTTTGTTCCTAGGGGAACCTGAGCTCAGGTGCAAAAGGATGGAGCACGTGAGATTCATTCCCTTTCTCTTTTCCTCTGGTTTAAAGATTTCTTCTCAATTAATTGCCAAGAACCAGGGCAGGTTAGAAGACCTGAGATGCTCTTGTTGTGCTGTTCACCTGATGGGTTTTGGAAAAGGAAGGAGGGACTGAAGCTGCATTTTTATTGTGGAGCTGGTATTTAATAGTCAGGAGTGCTGCAGGTGTAGCCTGGAAAGGAAAATTCCAGATGGGAAGAGGAAAAGAAATTCCAGATGGAAGGGGAAGAATTTGCTACTGTGCAAGTGAAGAAACATTCTAGGGAGAGATATTTATCTAGTGATAAATAATCCATGGCCTGAGGGACACACTCTGCCTGATCTGAGGCTGATCCTGGGTGGGATTGGCCTCTTCTCCCAGGGAATGAGCAACAGAGTGACAGCAAACAGCCTCTAGGGGAGCCAGGAGAGGCTCAGGGTGGACATCAGCAGGAAATTCCTCATGGAAAGGGTGGGCAGGTGTAGGGGGATACAGTGTGGGTAAATGAGGGTGCTACAGAAGGTAACCTTATCCCCAGTGAGTGGCAGCTGGATCAGTCACTAAAGATGAGAAGCAGGCCTGACCTGAACAGCCCACACCTGTAGGCAATAAGGACAAGTGGTGTAAAAGAGTGGGTTGGTGGGGTCTAGGGTCAGATGGCTGCTGCAGGGACCAGGAACAGTCAGTGCTTGGAGGGGCTGCCTGTGAGAAACATCAAGGAGGTATGAAGGTCTGGGGATATGAAATCCTTACACTAAAATGATGTTAGAACTCGTGCTAGCTAAGAGAACAAATGGTGACCCTGCTGTGATTTGGGGCTAAACTATATTGCCCACTGGATTGGGGATGACCTGTGGATTAAGGACTAAACTATATTGCCCTGTGGGTTTGGGATGACCCTTGGATGTGGGACTAAACCATATAACCCTATGGATTCAGGGAAACAGCATTTGAATGCTAAACTATTGGCAAAATGTATCAATTGCAGCTGTTGGTGTTTGTTAAATATCAGTGTAAAAGACCTTGAAGATAAGTGCTTTGTAAACTGGGATAAGCTATAGAACTGAAGTAACATTTAGAAATATATATCTGTGCTGTAACATGCTGTTTGAACACTTGTATAACTCTTAATTCTAAATGAAATGTACGAATATGTCGTAATGTTAATTTATTTGAATATGTACTTCTGGAAATGCTGCAACTCTGTGGTTAAAGGAAAAAGGGGGGATTGTAGGGGGATACAGTGTGGGTAAATGAGGGTGCTACAGAAGGTAACCTTATCCCCAGTGAGTTACAGCTGGATCAGTCACTAAAGATGAGAAGCAGGCCTGACCTGAACAGCCCACACCTGTAGGCAATAAGGACAAGTGGTGTAAAAGAGTGGGTTGGGGGGATCTGGGGTCAGATGGCTGCTGCAGGGACCAGGAACAGTCAGTGCTTGGAGGAGCTGCCTCAGAGGAGACACATGGAGGAGGGATGGAGCTCTGGGGATATGAAATCTTTGCACTGTAATGAGGTTAGAACTCGTGCTAGCCAAGACAACAGGCAGGCTCTGGAAGGGCCTGCCCAGGAAGGTTTGGAGGTGGCACTCAGGGCTCTGGGGACGAGGTGGGCATCGGGCACTGGATGATCCAGGAGGGGTTATCCAAGCTCAGTGATGCTGGGATTGTGTGGGTTCAAACCCAGCTGGGGGGCAGTGGGTTTGCACCAGTGGTGTCCAGTGGGGCCAGGTTTAAGGTCTTTATCACAGATGTGGATCAGTGTAGAGGGATAGAACGTAAGAGAATAAAGATGGTGTAGAAAGCAATCTCAGCCCTAAGGAGTTGCAGCTGGGCCAATTATCAAAGTCTAGGAGCAGGCCTGACTTTACCAGGCCACAGCTGTGAGCAATGAGAAGCAGAGTGCTCTAAAAGAGTGGGGTGGCTGGGTGAGAGGGGAACTGGAGTCAGTTGGCTCTTTGTGAAGGACAGAGTCAGTGCTCTGAGGAGCTGCCCATGAGAAACACCGAGAAGGTGTGAAACTTTTGTCATAAGGAGACAACAGCATGGAACCCCTGAGATAAGGTGACAACAGATCAAGGGCACCTTCAGTCAGGTCTCAGATCTCACCAGGCTGGGTGGGATGTGCCTCTGCCAGAGGGCAGGGAGCTCTGAAGAGGGATCTGGACAGGCTGGAGCCATGGGCTGAGGGACAACAGCACCACGTGTTGCCGTGTGCCCTTGGGTGACAGTCACACCCAGTGCCACAAGCTCTGTCCCACAGCTGGACTTTGGATGGGAAAAGCAGTTTATTGTGGGGAGCTAAAATGTAATAAAATCAGGACAGTGCAGAAGGTGATCTCAGCCCTGAGGAGCTGCAGCTGCACTAATCCCCCAAGATCAGGAACAGGCCTGCCCTTAAGAGGCCACAGCTGTGTCCAGTAAGGATGAGTGCTGTAAAAGAGTGGCTCAGCTGGCTGAGGAGAGCTGCCCATGAGAACTCACCCAGAAGGTGTGGAACCTTTGCAGTAGGATGATGTGAGAACTCACCCAGGAGGTGTGGAACCTTTGCAGTAGGATGACATGAGAACTCACCCAGAAGGTGTGGAACCTTTGCAGTAGGATGACACGAGAACTCACCCAGAAGGTGTGGAACCTTTGCAGGAAGATGACATGAGAACTCACCCAGGAGGTGTGGAACCTTTGCAGGAAGATGACACGAGAACTCACCCAGAAGGTGTGGAACCTTTGCAGGAAGATGACACGAGAACTCACCCAGAAGGTGTGGAACCTTTGCAGGAAGATGACACAAGAACTCACCCAGAAGGTGTGGAACCTTTGCAGGAAGATGACAGTGGTTTGGAGGAGCACAACCAGATGTGCTGCAGCCAGACATCTCCCTCGTGTCTTCTTCCAGGGCCACCCCTGGGGCTGCCATCCCTTGGGCTGGGACATGCCCCAGTCCTCTCCCTGTCTTGGGAAATCCCTCCCTCTGCACCACTGCTGTTTGGGAATAGCTGGGTATTGACAGTTCTGTCTTGCCATCAGAAATGCTGGCACAGTTCTTGGAGCAGCCAGGTCCTGGGGAAGGTGTCCCTGCTCCTCCAGGGGTTGGGAACAAGATGAGCTTTCAGGTGCCTTCCAACCAAACCGTTCTGGGATTCATTCTGTGAAAATTCACTTTTTTTCAACTAAAACAGCCTCTGAACGAGGCCAGTGAGGGAGCAGTGCTGAGTTCCACCATCGAGGTGCTCTTTCCTGCAGTTGTGGCCATGGTTTTGTGTTCTCTCAGCTGACACCATTGATAAAGTTTTGCAGGGAGTTCTGGAAAAACCATAGAATTCCATTTTACAACTCACAGCAGAGGGTGAAACTGTTTGTATTGAGCTGGGGTGGAAATTTTTGCAGGCAAAAACCTGAAATTGGCCATCCACTTTCCTTGTCCAGCCTCGCTAAAAAAGCCAGAAACAAACCGAAGTTAAATGAAACTTTAATTTGGTTTCATAACCAGAAAGAGCAGCTCGATATTTTGTGAAACAGAGGGGAAAACTCTTCTTGGAAGGATTTTCTTCATCTTCAATGTGCAGTTTATTGTAAAACTTTATTACTTAGAGCTGAATTCAGTGAAAAGTTCTACGTGCTGACAGCTCCATCCCATCCCCTGTGTTTAAAATCTCTCAATAATCAGAGATTATTCTGGAGAGATGATTGCACCTGGTAATTATCTTTACAGACATTACTGAACCCTCTCACTGCACCTGCTGATTCCTCCCTCTGGTCAAACAGTTGAGAATAATGCTGTAAACATATTTTAGTATTATATTTTTCATTTTCTTTGTCTCACTAATGGTTGTTCATCTCAAAAAGTGGAGTGTTTGACCTGCACCATACCTGAACACTGTAGATCTTGTTTGAAAAATAGCACTATTTTTCAAGGCTAAAAATTCAATACTAAAAATGTGGGTTTTTTCCTTCAAAAACATCATGATTAGCTGGAAGAGAAATGAAGAGAGCGGTATCTGCAAACTCAGGAGTTCTTCTGCACTATTTATGCTTCTTATCATATCTGAAACAACCTAGGAAATCAATTCCTGCAATCCCTATCCACGTCAAAGCAGGCTTATCACCAGGAGCCTCCTGGAAGTTGTTCTTGTCTGCTTGAAAGCAGATGGATCTGGAGGATTGGGATACAATCCCTTTCTCCTGTTACACTTGCAGGTGATGTTGTGGAATGAAGTCGGGGTTTTTTTCCCCCCCCACGGAAGAAGGGTGATAAAAATTGCTCTTTAAATGGTTCCAATCAAAGCAGTTTTGTATAAAAGTTTTTAGTGATAAGGGCAGAGCTCAGTAAGATGGGCATTGAACAGCTGGAAATGAGAGAGGTTTTGTTTGGGTTTAGAGGCTGGAGTTGAGATGGTCAAAAAATCAATTAGAGCCAGGTGGAGGAGAGAAACAAAACCAAAACAGATCCACAAAAATTCCTTTGGCCAGAATTGCTGAGGTGAATCCAGAGGAATCCACGGAGCTGGAGCCAGGCTGGGAGAGCTGGGAATGTTCCCCTGGAGAGGAGAAGGCTCCAGGGAGAGCTTCCAGCACATTCCAGGGCCTGCAGGGGCTCCAGGAGAGCTGCAGAGGGACTGGGGACAAGGCCTGCAGGGACAGGAGCCAGGGAATGGCTCCCAGTGCCAGAGGGCAGGCATGGATGGGATCTGGGCAATGAGGAATTCCTGCCTGGGCTGGAACTGCCAGAGCAGCTGGGGCTGCCCCTGCATCCCTGCAGTGTCCCAGGCCAGGCTGGACACTGGGATGGAGCAGCCTGGGACACTGGGATTGGAATGGGATGGGATTGAAGGTCCCTTCCAACCCAAACCATTCCGGGATTCTGGGATCAAGGAGGATCTTTATGGAAGTTGGGGATGGACAAGGGAAGGGAGACCCTTCCTGGAGTCCTGAGATTCCCAATGAAGCCCCCAGATCCCAAAACTCCTTCCTAGAGCAGAGTCAGAGTGGGGATGGATCCAATCCCAGGCTGGGAGAGCTGGGAATGGAGGGAATTCCCTGGGAGAGGGAGACTGGGGTGGGATTTTGGGAAGGGATTCCCAGAGCAGCTGGGGCTGCATCCCTGGAGTGTCCCAGGCCAGGCTGGACACTGGGGCTGGAGCAGCCTGGGACACTGGGAGGTGGCCCTGCCATGGATGGGGTTGTAGGGGATTTTTGAAGGAATTTTGAATGAGTTAGAGATGGGACCTCTAAGTTTTTAGATGCTGTGGTTTATTTTCTTCTCCATAGGCAGGAAGGGTGAGTTCAGCTCACAGCTTCAGTGCATGGCTCAGGAGGTCACAAGATCTTTTAAGGATGTACTGACCAATAAAACACTTCAGGCAGAAGCCTCCTTAGAAATCCTTGTCCAAATTTAAGTCCCAGCAAACTCATCAGCTGAGATGGAAATGCTCAGAACTGGAAGGGAAGGCTCCAGGGAGAGCTCAGAGCCCCTGCATCCCTGCAGTGTCCCAGGCCAGGCTGGACACTGGGGCTGGAGCAGCCTGGGACACTGGGAGGTGTCCCTGCCATGGATGGGGTGGGATGAGCTGATCCCTCAGGTCCCTTCCCACCCAAACCATTCCATGTTTTAAAAATAAGGAATTAAATGCAACCACTTTGGGAGTGTAGGAGGTAAAACATTCACTTTTCTGGGCAAGCACCTCGCTCCCATCACAGAGATCCAGCTGTTGCTCACTGTGGGTGTCACCAATGGGGTTTTCTTCCAGGCTTTACTTTTCCTTCTTCCCTTCCTTCTTTTTTTTGTTCCCAGTCACAAATGTCCAGCAGGAGATTGGGTCACTTAATTGCATTTTGTTTTTCTCTGGCTGCTGTTCTTATCAGGCAGCACAAGACTCAGGGAGTTCAGTCAATACTTGTGTAATCAATTAAAAAAATGACAAAAGAGTCCTGGTAATTAGGGCAAAGCTGCTGCTTATGATTTTTCAATAATTACTGCAGCTTCCTCCTTCTTCAGCATCTCCAGAAAATGGGGGCTGATTGAAGGAGGGGATCTTGCTTGAGTGAGGATGTGTCAGGATTCCACAAATCCAAGAGGAAATTGAAATTGGGGCTTTTTGTTTCAGCACATGAAGGGATTCTCGAGGAGAAGAATGGAGTTGATTTTTATTTTTCCATGCTGCCACATGGAGCAGCTGTGCCATTCTCTCTCTTTACCTGTTTGGCCTCCTTTTCCTGCCCCAGAACTTCAGCTGCCCTGGCAGCAACCCAGGGCTTGGAAGATCTCTGGGAACGGAGGAAGACAAAAAGTTTTGAGGGATGTGTTGCTCCTTTCTCCTTGGCTTTGGGGCATCCATGGATTTCTGATGCCACTTATTTCCTGGATAGTCTGGGACCCAGAAGGGAAGGGGGAGCTGATGGTTTTTCCACCCCAAAGAAAAACCCCAGCAGGGTTTTTGGGTTTGGGAATGGGAGGGAAAAACCCCATAAACCCCCGTGCTGCAGTGCTGAATCATCCATAAAAATGTTCTGTGGTGTTTTCTGATCCCTCCTTTGCTCAGCCAGGGAATCCAAGGGGTGGGTGAGGGATGAGATCCTCACAGCTGTGCCAGCAGAGGCTCTCTGAGATAGGGCTGGGCTCAGGTGCCACCTCTCCCACCCAGATCCTGCCTCCCTTGGACAGGGAACACCCAGCATCCAGAGGAGAGGTCTGGGTGGCTGGAGAGGTCCTGGGAAACTCCAAATTAACGAGGGGGAAAAGCCACAGGATGGTTTGGGTTGGAAGGGACCTTAAGGATGATCTCACTCCAGCCCAAGCCATGGCAGGGACACCTCCCACTGTGCCAGGGTGCTCCAGGCTGGCCTTGGGCACTGCCAGGGATGAGGAGCCCCAGCTGCCTCTGGGGTTTGGTGTGTGGAGGCACCTTAATGCTCCTTCCCTGGCAGCCTGGGCAGGACTTTCTGCCTTCAACACTGCTCTGCAGCAGGGAAAAATCTGTTCCATTGTCCTGCACTCTCTTCCCTTCTCCATGAATTGCCCTTTTACCCCAGGGCTCAATAAAAGCTCTGGTGTCCTTGAATATCCTTTTCCAAACCAAAGGAATGTCCTTTTCCAAAGTAATTATTAAAAAATCAGCTCTGCTGGAGAGGAGCAGACCTGAGCTGGTTCCAAAGGGACTCAGAGCCCTTTCCAGCCTCTCTCCATCCTTCCAAGCCATGGAAGTGTCCCCTCTGTTATTCCTGCATCCAGAGGAACCAGAATATGGATCCTGGCCTTGAGCAGCACCTTCTGCCCCCCAGAGATCTCACCACAGCCCTGGGCAAGGGAGAAAGGAACAGGAGGATTTCTTGGATTGTTTGGGCTTTTTTTTTTTTTTTTAATAGTTGAATCTATCACACTTCCTTTTACCCCTGTTTCCAAAAGTTCTGCTTTTCATGTGGGAAGTGTCGGAATTAATTTGGAAGTGTTACTGAGGAGTCCTGGTAGACACAGCTGTAAAAGCACCAGGACCTGCAAAAGCCCCCAAAGAGCTGTCAGAGCTTGGCTCTCACTGGAGAAATCTAAAATTTATATTTTTTCCCTTTTTTTTTTTTTTTTCTTCTTCCCCCAAATGTGCAGAAGCTTTTTGTCATTTCTTACAATTCCAAGGCAGCTTTAAAAAAAAAAAAAAAAAAAAAAAATCTCGATTTGCCACGTCCTGGGTGCTGTGCTCCTGCTGTGCTGCCATATGGTGGTGACCCAGGTGTCCCTGCCTGGTGCCAGTCGTGGGGAAGGAGGGGGAAGGATGGAATTTTAACGAGGAGCTGCCCCCTCCTTCCCCTGCCCTCCCCAAGGCACAGACCATTAACAGACTGAACCCTTCAAAGGTGCCATCCAAGGTGTGATTTGTAACGTTGTCACATCACTGCAGCACTCAGTTCTCTCCCCTTGGCCTGAAAACCTTAATAATCACCCAAAGCTCGGGGTCTGTAGCTGCTTTTTTTATGAGGGAGAAAGATAAGCCCTTCCCCCCCATCCTGGAAATTCAGTTGCATGTTTGTTTTGAGACAAAAGTTGCCAAATATTGGGTGTTGATGGCCTGGATGAGCCACACAAAGAAATCCTGGGTCAATATTTTTGTGGTGTTGTGGCCAGTGATCTCATGATCCTAAAATTTCCTCCCAGTTCCCTTTGAGATCATCTTTGCTGTTGATCAACAGACACAAATTTATTCTCTCTAAAAGCCTCTTGTTGCCCAGTGTGGATGCCAAGTCCAATTCTCATTTGCTGGGTTTAAAACTGAAATAAAAAAGGCAACATCGGTGTTTGTGCTAAGAAAGAAAAGTTTTTCTGAGCACATGAAAATAAAATGAGATCCTGAGCTGTCACTGAAACGATGACAGAAATCCGTGGTTCCTTTTGCTTTTCTGTGGGAGACTCGGTTCCCACAAGGATTTAATCTTGGTTTGGATAAATCTGGACAAATTCTGGCTGAAATCATATTCTGGAAATGTGTGATTTCCATTAGTGAGGTCTTTGGGATGCACTGATGGTGACAGAGCAAACGAGGAGCCTCAAATCAGCTGAGCCATTCCTGCCTCTCATCTCCTGCCTGGATTTGCCATCCTAATTAATCACAATTAATTATTGAGGGGAAACATCCTCATCATAGAAAACAAAAAGCCCAGGTTGGAAGGGGCCCCAAGGATCATCAGATCCAAATTTTCCTGGCAAAGCCCAGCCTGGACAAGGTGGCCCAGCAGCCTGTCCTGACCAATCTTGAAATTCCCAACCTGGGGAATCCACCACTCCCTGGGGAGAAGATTCCAATGGCTGCTGGTTCTCCTTGAGAAAAATGTTCCCCTTGTGTGCCACCAGAATCACCCCAGGAGTAACTTGTGCCCATCAACTCTTGTTTTATCCACGTGGCTCCTGGGGAAAAGGGATTTTCCTTCATTCCCAAGAAGGCATTCAGCTCGGGATGGTGTTTTCCAGGAGATAGCTGGGTGCTGGAAATGGGTCACCCAAAGCCTGTGGAGAGGTTTCACAGAATCCCAGGATGGGTGAGGTTGGAAAGGACCCCAGTGGGTCACTGGTCCCACTCCCTGCTCCAGCAGGGCCATCCCAGGGCCCAGGGCAGTGTCTGGGAATGTCCCCAGGGAGGAGACTCTGGGCCCTGTCCAGGGCAGCACTTCTGGGCCCCTCAGGGTGGGAAGGACACTGAGATGCTCGAGCCCATCCAGAGGAGGATGAGGGGCTGGAGCACAAACCCTGAGAGGAGCCCCTGGGGGAGCTGGGGGTGCTCAGCCTGCAGCAAAGGAGACTCAGGGCTGCCCCCAGCCCTCCCTGCACTCCTGAAAGGTGCCTGTGCCCAGCTGGGCTGGGCTCTGTCTCCAGCAGCACTGACACAGCCAGAGCTCACAGCCCCGAGCTGGGCCAGGGCAAATCCAGGCTGGAGAGCAGGAAAAAGCTTTTCCAGCAAGGGGGAGAAAGTTCTGCCATGGCTGCCTGGGGAGGGGGTGCAGTGCCCATCCCTGGGGGTGTTTGACCAGCCTGGATGTGGCACCGGGTGCCAGGCTCTGGCCGAGGTGTCAGGGAACAGGTTGGACTCCATGGGCTTGGAGATCTCTCCTAACCCAGGGATTCTGTGAAGTTCTGCCCCACATCCCAGGGGAATTCCTGGGCTCAGTCCCTGCCCGTTCCCCTGGTGCCACCACTGGGCCCAGAGCAGAGCCTGCTCCATCCTCTGGGAGCTCCTGTGGCCATGGATCCCCAGGGATGGGCTCCTGTGGCCATGGATCCCCAGGGATGGGCTCCTGTGGCCATGGATCCCCAGGGATGGGCTCCTGTGGCCGTGGATCCCCAGGGATGGGCTCCTGTGGCCATGGATCCCCAGGGATGGGCTCCCTCGGCCGTGTCCCCCTGCCCTGAGCAGCCCCAGCTCCCTCAGCCTCCCCTGGGCACAGAGATGCTCCAAGGCCCTGATCCATCCTCACATCCCTCCTTAGGGCCTGCCCCAGCAGCTCCAGGTCCCTCCTGTCCTGAGGAGCCCACAGCTGGACATTCCAGATGTGCCTCACAGACCTCCCTGTCCCACCTGGGTGAGGATCTGGAGCCCTGGAACCAAACACCATTTTGAACCAAACACCATTTTGAATTAGCCCAGATTTGCAGATGTCACCACAGTACTGAGCAAAATTTCCTGCAAATTCCCATTTTCTTCGGGAAAACCTTGCTAGAACTTGTTTAGCCAGACTATTAATAGCAAAATGCCCCCAAATTAAGGTATTTCTGTTTGATCCCTCAGTAATGCCACTGCTGCTTTGACTTGCTAATGTCTCTCCACGCTGCCCTAAACTCCTGCAAGCCAAACTAAAATAACTAAAACTGCTTTTCTGTGTGTTTAGGATGCATTAAGGTTTTATAATCTGTTACACAAACCCTTCCTCGCTGCTGCAGCTGGATTTGCTCTGATCACCTCTAGTCCATCCCTTCAGAAAGCATCCTTGATCCAAAGAAAAAGCCTTTTATCCCCTTCTCTGATCATCTGTTTGCTCACAGTAGGTAAAACAAAAGGCAGAACGCCACCCCAGAAATCCTTTGTGCCTTTTCCCCATTTCCAATTCCCTGTCAGGGATTTCTCCCAGGATAAGCAAGCGTTAAAATCCTGCTTTAGCCAGGCTGTGGTCGGGTTTTTCTCCCAATATCTTGAGCTTTGCAGGCAAGGTGGCGGATGCTGCGTTCAGAATTCGATTGTTTCCGAGGGAAGATTTGATTCTGCTGGAAGTTATTGAGCGTAATAACATTTTATTGCTCTTTTTAAGCAGCTCAGAGTTTCTTGCAGAGGCTTTGACAGGAGGAAAAGTGAGAGGAAGAGGGGGTGGTGGAAAGCAGGGGGCAGCTGTGGAAAAAAGGCAAATGGGATCTAGGGAGGAGTTTAATTAGGAAATGAACGAGGTGTTAATGAGGAGGGTTAATGTCGTAGCACTGGACTGGTCTGGAACTTTCCCTGTGGTACCCGGGGCTGGTTCTGGGTGTTCAGCTTCACAAAAGGGCTGAGAAGAGCTCTTGGAAAGAGCAGAAACTCCTGCAGGAGCAGAGGGAAATGAAAATATTGAGTGGCTTCTGTTAGGAAAAGGGAAAGGTTGGATCTGGGCAAGCTCCAGCCAGAAACAGGAGAGGAAAACTCCAGGCCAAGAATTGGAGAGGGAATCCCCTCTCTGCACAAAAACCATTTGGGGTTTTGCCCAAAATGTGCAATTTCCCTCCCAGATTGTGGCTGTGCATCACAATTTTTCTGGTACCAAAGTCAATGAAATTGAAATTAGGGAATTAGGGTCCACCTGAACCTGTGCCCAAGGCAGGTTGGTTGATTTTGGATCCTGATTCAGTCTGTGCTGCTGAGTAAAACTTGTTTTGTGGAATAATCTGAAATTTAGGATCTTGTGCAGGATAGGACAAAGGTGGGGGAAAGAAAACACCTTCCAGAGGTTTCCATCAGCTGGGATGGAGGCTGAATCCTGGTGCAGTGATGATGCTAAATTACCCACTTGGACATCCAATATCTTATTAAAATATCATAAAAAGAAGTTTTATATCCCATTTCTGCTGCTGTTTTAATTTAATTGGAGACGATTCCCTCTAAACCAGCACTGATTACACAGCTGCACCTGTGTTTATATTATCCAACTTATTACTTTTATTTGGAATATTTACTGTGCCTCAGATGAATTCTCTGTTGTTTAATCTCTCATTTCTTTGGGAGGTTTGTTTGCAAGATTTCCTTTCTTCCCCCACATCAGGCTCCTTTAGGTTTCCTTTTCCTTTCTCCCTTTCCTTTCCTTTCTCCTTTCCTTCCTTTTTCCTTTCCTTTCTCTCCTTTCCTTTCCTTTCCTTTTCCTTTCTCCTTTCCTTTCTCCTTTTCCTTTCTCCTTTTCCTTTCTCCTTTTCCTTTCTCCTTTTCCTTTCTCCTTTTCCTTCTCCTTTTCCTTTCTCCCTTTCCTTTCTCCCTTTCCTTTCCTTTCCTTTCCTTTCCTTCTCCCTTTCCTTTCTTCTCCTTTCCTTTCTCCGTTTCCTTCTCCCTTTTCCTTTCTCCTTTTCCTTTCTCCCTTTTCCTTTCTCCCTTTCCTTCTCCCTTTCCTTCTCCCTTTCCTTTCTCCCTTTTCCTTTCTCCTTTCCTTTCTTCTCCTTTTCCTGTCTCTCCTTTTCCTGTCTCTCCTTTCCTGTCTCTCCTTTTCCTGTCTCTCCTTTTCCTGTCTCTCCTTTTCCTGTCTCTCCTTTTCCTGTCTCTCCTTTTCCTGTCTCTCCCTTTTCCTGTCTCCCTTTCTCCTTTTCCATTGGATGGAGCTTTGAGCAACCTGATCCTGATAAAGACGTCCCTGCCCATGACAAAAAGGTTGGATCAGGTGACCTTTAAAGGTCCTTTCCAACCCATTCTGCGATTCCAGGAATCAGGAAATACCTCCATAATCCTCATTTCTGGTTTTAAAGACCAAGTTCTTTGGGGTAGGGTGGAGATAATAATAATCTGGAGATTATTTGTGTTAAGACCCAGCTTTTTTTGGGATTCTGTGGGTGTAACACAAGTGGAACTGGAATTCCAGAGTCTCTGGGATGTGTGTGTCCATCTCTTCCTTCAGTTCTCTGGGCTGTTGGGGCTCTTGTGGTCATGGACAGCAGCCTTTCATTTCAGCAGCTTTTTAATTTTATCATATTCTTCATATATTCTCCATCCTCTTAATCACACAGATGCTGACATGGCACATGTGGCCATCAAAACACACCAAAAAAACAAGTTTAAAATGAAATAAAAAAAAACCAACTTTCCTGCTTTAGATCTAAAGATCTTTGACAAGGACAGAGGGGAATGAAAACATCCCATGGTGGGAAACACCCCCAGAGCCCTGAGCAGACTCAGTGCCTGCAATTCCAGATCACACCCTGAGCTCCTTCCACAGGAAGAAGCCTGATCTCCCAGTTTATCCCCCAGAAATGAAATAAAAAACAAAAAGAAAAGGGAAGCTGTGGCTGAATCCACAGTGCTCCTCGAAGGCTGCAGGCACCGTGGTAATACAAATCATAAATTGGGAAATAATGAAGAGCAGAGTGGTGGTGAGGAGCTTCGGGCTGAGAACACGACTGATAAACACAGAGTTTAACATCAAGGAAAGAAATCCTCTGGGGCTTCAACCTTCAGTGATTGTGGAGTGTCAGGAAAGAAATTACCATTTTTGTTGTTGTTGTTGTTGTTTACCTCAGAAAATTTGGGAAGAGGTTGAGAATGGAAGAAAAGATGCTCCAAGGAGCCCTCCTGGAAAAAGTCCAAGCATTGCAAAGTTCCACAGATGAATTGATTTAATTAGGCTGTATCAACACTGCTGCTGCTGCTTCAGAGACAGACTCATAAAAGATATTAAAGATGCAGTTGGGGTGTTGCATTTTTTGTTTCAGAGATGCCCACGAGCTCCCCTCTATTCCTTTCCCTTTATTTTCACTGATGAAAAATGTCATTACTGGCTGGAAATACTTAAACAGGGACAAAAACGAGGCAAAATAAAATAAAATCCTCATTTTTGTGCTGCATAAATTATTTAGGAGGAAATTACAGCCTTAAAAGATTGAGGATGAAACTGGTGTGGGGGAAATGGTGTTGAGCAAACAAAAAGGGGTTGTTCTCCTCTCTGGAGGATCTGTGTTGGTGCCAAGGTGTCCATCCAGATATTGGGGAATATTTAGGGTGGGAGGAACTTCCTTCAGATTGTTGGTGATCCAGCAGGGATGCTGAATTCCCTGGAGTTCATTCCACAGGGACAAGAGGGGTTTTTGGGAATTTGCAGGTGAATTTTGAGCCTTCATCTCTCTCCTCACAAACCCAGGGATGGATAAAACCCCTGAGGGAAAGGAGGGTGAGCTGGGAAAAGGGGAGGTGTAGGAACTTCCACACCTTGGGGTGAAGGACTCAGAGTCATGGACAAACCTCTGCTTGACTCCAGGGATCTGTGGGAGAACCATCTGGTGAAATCAGAGGTGTGTCTCAGAAAAAAATTGGGGTTTTTTTCTGGAATAAACCACTTCCAGTTGATCATGGAAGTCTTTGTGAGGGAACTTTCCAAGTTTTTTGGGGGTTGTTGGAGACACTTTTTGTCCAAGCACTGATAGGACCTTGGGAATTATCCCATGCTGTGCTGGAAGAAGGATGGGAGAATCCTTCTCCATGCAAACTTTCCAGGCTTATTGACTGCCAGAGGGAAAATGCCAGGAAAATCCAAGTTTTCCATGCTCAGTGCCTGAAATCAGTGACTGAAGTCAGGACTTTCCACATCAACATGAGGGAATTCCACCTGGACACAAGGGAAATCTTCTTTCCTGTGCAGTGACAGAGCACTGGAAGTGACTGTCCACAGAGGGGGTGGGATCTCCTTCCCTGGGGACATTCCAGAGTTGTCTGGATGCAATTCTGGGCTCTGGGATGGCCCTGCTGGAGCAGGGAGTGGGACCAGATGATCCCACTGGGCTCCTTTCCATCCTGGGATGCTGTGAAATGTGACTTTCCTGTCAGGGCAGGTGGCCCAGGGAGGTTGTGGAATTTTTATCCTTGAAGATCCCCAAACCTACCTGGACTCAGTCTTGGACAATCTTGGACAATCCTGGACAATCTTGGACAATCCTCCACCTTCAGCTCTTCCATGCCTCGACCTCAGGGTGCATTTTCCAGGCTGCCAGAACAAGAGAAAGGGTTGGAGATGACAAATTGATCTTTTATTTTGTTTTAATGCAGGGAATTGGGAATGTTCCTTGACCCTGAAACCCGTTCAGAGTTTTTGTGGGAAATCGTCAGGGATGGGGCAATGCAGGGAATATTCCAGGCAGTGCAGGGAATTCCTCAGCATTTCCTGGGCTCTGTGTGTGTTTCAGAGGGGCTGGGCACAGCCGGATTTCTGCTCTTCTCTACCCAAAATTGTTTTATCCTCTGTAAAAAGAAAAGCCACGTCGGCGAGGCGCTGCACAATTCCTTTGTCCCGCGTTTTGCTGTGCTGGTGTATTTGTTTAATTAAGTTCCTCGCTAATTAGAGCTGTATGTACTTGTGTTAATTATTATTTGTCTAACACAATCAGCAGTGTAATTCTTTCCTGAGAAGCCACACACTTTCCAGTTCAGCTCAATTACTGATTCCGTGGGCTCTCCAAAAGAATAGTTGCTCTGTTTTTGTCAAATGAGAGGTTGCATTCTTTAATGTGAATGAAATTCAATTTAGATTACCTGAAAGTTCACATAATATATTGTATTTTTAATTGGTGATTAAGCCAAGAAAGAAAAAGCTGGTTTGATTTGTACCTCGGCACAAAGATGTCTATTTTTTCTGACTGGATTACAAAATTGGACAGCTCTGCTATTTATCACCCTCCAAGACCTTTTTCTGTCTGACAAAGAAAAAGTACGTTTGTCTCCAGGCTTTGGAAAGAAACTGCTTTCTCATGCTTGAAAAATGTAACCCTGTGCAACTTCTGACCTTTTACCAAGATTTTAATTAATTTTTTTAAAATGCAGAGAGCTATAAACACATTACACAGCCAGAGCCCTGTCAGGGTTTTAATGCTGTGCCCGTTCCAGGGGAGAATTTCTGTTCAGTTCCTAAAAGAGAAGGAAAAGTGATGCCATAAATATCCTTCAGCACATTCCAGGAGGGAGTTAATAACCAGGTATTGTTATTTATCAGTAGGGTTGGTGTTCATCCACACATCCCCACCCTTCTGGGTTGTGTCTCTCTATCTGGGAAGTCTTTGGGGCTTTGATTTCTGCAGGTCGTTGCTTAAAATTTGAGTTGCTGGTCAGTTCTGCAAAAATGTGTTTGGTATTTGGGGGATGAAATACCAAACACCAATGAAATACCAATCCAATGTGTTTTATTGGGGAACAACAGGACAGCAGGAAAAGGAGGAAGCAACTCCTACAGGAGGAGCAGGTGGGGGAAATAATTCTCCTGAAGGAAAATATAAACATGGCCAGGATTATGGAGGGGAGACAGGGAGGATTTGTCCTCATCCCTGGAAGGCTGGGGATGCTTCTTTGCATTTTTCAGGAATTGTGGCATTGAATGGGAACTTTATCAGCAGAGGAGCAGAATATTAACGAGTGTGTGGAAGCTAAAAAACCCTTCCTAAACTCTGAAATAAAACTGGGTAGGAAATGCAGACTCTCCTGGAGTCCTCTGTAATTCACACACCAGCCAGTTTATTAAACATTCACTAATTGCAGCTGTTTTCAACTCTGCCACAAAGCCAGCAGAAAGGTTTTGTTCAGAAAGACAAATCCAGAGCTTGGCTGGTGGTTATGTGCATCCAGTGGTGGCATTTTCCACCTGTGGTTTGAATTCTGCCCCGTGAGTGAGTTTCCTTGGGAATAGAGGAGTGGAAGCAGCCAGAACTGCAGAGTGCTTCCAAAGAATGGCCCCAAATGCTTTGCTGAGCAAATGTTCCAAATGCACCTTGTCTGCTCATAATCACCAGGGAAAATGTGCTGGGAAATGGGCCTTTCACAGAAATGAGGGATTTGCTCCTCCACACAGAGCGATGGCACCAGGGCACTGGTGGATTTTGTGATTGAAAAATCACTGGGGGGAAAAAAAAATCCATGAAGGACATTGAGGAATCACAGGAGAAAATAGAGAGAAGTGGAAGAATCAGTAATGAGGTTAATGAGAGCTGCTGGAAATGCCTGTTAGTGGGAATCACTGCTTCAGGAATCATTTCCCTGTCAGCCCTGTTGCCTTCCCACACGAGGAGCACCTCAGGGATGTGAGCCAGTTCCCAAAATTCCCAAAACCATCACGGTTCACTGGAGGATTCTGCTTCACCTCGATGTGTTTTTCTCACAGGGGTTGTGTGGAAAACATCAGGTGTTCCCTCAGTCCCTTGTGCTGTCCACCTGGAGAAGGGGATGAGAACATTTCACTGTATAAGCGTGAAGGGAGAGTCAAATCAAGATTTCTTTGGTGGAATCTTGCTGATGGTACCCTCAGGAGGGAGGGATTGATTCCAATCACTCGTTCCAAATCTGGAAGGAATTCCAGAGCCGTTGGCAACAAGGGCAGAACATCCCATGAGCATCACAGGTGTCCACAGTGAATGAAGGGTTAAAACTGATACCAAAGAATCATGGAATGGTTTGGGTTGAAGGGACCTTAAATCCCATCCAGTGCCACCCCTGCCATGGCAAGGACACCTCCCACTGTCCCAGGCTGCTCCAAGCCCTGTCCAACCTGGCCCTGGACATTCCGGGGATCCAGGGGCAGCCCCAGCTGCTCTGGGAATTCTCTCCCAAGGCTCCTCACCCTCACAGGGAAGAATTCTCTTTTACTCCCTTCATTTTACCTGAATCCATAAATTTGTCTTCCTTCAGGTGACTCTGTGCAGCAGAGGGGTCACTGTCACCAGGAATCCCACGAGGAGGTTCCCATCCAGCTCCTCTGCTGTGCTCCCCCTTGTGCCTGCAGAAACAGAGCTGGATTAATTTAAACCTGCTCTAATTAACGAAAATGAGACAGAACTAAGGTCTGACTGTGCAGAAAGCTCAGCTCCACGTTCGGTCTGGTTGTTTGGATGGAATTGTTTCATTTGTGCCCCCCTGGCTCTGCAGAGCTCCCACTTTCCCCTGGGTCTGGTCTAATCCTTCTCCTCAGGGCTGCCCACAGCAAGGAGGAAGAAAGGAAACACTTTTAATCCATCACGGATTCCAAACAGGAGGGTTTAGGAATTGGGGAGGTAGGGAATGTTTAATAAGACAACAAAGCTCACTCACCAGCTCGTCTCAAGGCGGTTTTTAGCAATCTGGAGGAAAATAACAGATCCAGCACTGGCCTGGGCCCTGACATGTGTTTGCTAATGACAGTTAATTAGGGGCTGTCTGCAGCAATCACGGGCTGTCAGCCTCATCCCGCCTCATCCCGGCTGGAAACGTGAGGGACACCAGAGCTGCCTCCCCCCTCCTCCCCTGACTGGGGTGGTTTGCCAGGATTCACTGTGAATATCCAAATATTTGACCCTGAACCTTTCCCACATGGTGGGCACGGCTGGAATTCCTGCTGGGCTGGGCGTGGTGAGAGGGATGTGATTTCCTGGGATATTTCTGAATGTCTCCCATCTCCAGCCTTGCTCAAGGATTGCTTCTCAGGATTCCCTATAAAAACTGGGAGATGTTTAATCCCACACGACTTTGGCAGTGGTGCTCTCCTCTCCTCTCCAGCATCTTCATCCCATTGTCTGGGAAATGGGGCTCCAGGAGGGAGGTAATCCTCCTGTCACTCATTCAAGCTTTTGTGGAATTCTGGAAATCCTGATTGCCAGCAATTCCTGGTGCTCATTCTGGTGTCTCAGGAAAATTTGCTTTGGAGCAGCTGCAGTGTAGAACCAACATCTCCTCCCACTTCATTTTCATCTCAATAATCACAGAATGAGATGGAGGGACCTTCAATCCAATCCCATTCCAACCCAAACCATGGGCAGGGACACCTTTTACCATCCCAGGCTGCTCCAAGCCCTGTCCAGCCTTTCCTTGGACATTCCAAGGATCCAGGAGCAGCTTCTCTGGGCACCCTGTGCCAGGAGAAGAATTCTCCTGAATTTTACCTCCCCAAGGCAGAATCTCCAGATTTTCCTGATTTTCACCTCCCCAAGGCAGAATTTCCAGATTTTCCTGAATTTTACCTCCCCAAGGCAAAATTTCCAGATTTTCCTGATTTTCACCTCCCCAAGGCAGAATTTCCAGATTCTCCTGAATTTTACCTCCCCAAGGCAGAATTTCCAGATTCTCCTGAATTTTACCTCCCCAAGGCAGAATTTCCAGATTTTCCTGAATTTTACCTCCCCAAGGCAGAATCTCCAGATTTTCCTGATTTTCACCTCCCCAAGGCAGAATCTCCATATTTTCCTGAATTTTACCTCCCCAAGGCAGAATTTCCAGATTTTCCTGAATTTTACCTCCCCAAGGCAGAATTTCCAGATTTTCCTGATTTTCACCTCCCCAAGGCAGAATTTTCAGATTTTCCTGAATTTTACCTCCCCAAGGCAGAATTTGCAGATTGGCCACCTATTTTTGGACGTGTTGTCCCTTTGCTCAGCCCCACACTGCACTTGGAAGTCCTTGGAAGTGAAGTTTGACGTTGGCATTTCAAGATTTAGGGAGTTCCTCTTGGTTTGTGTCAAATCCTGGTTTGCCAAGTTCTTTGTCTGCTTTTTGCCGACCTTGAGGTTCGGTGGGACAGAGTTGTCACCTCCAGGTGATGTTCTGGAGGCACCTTCAGGGGGTTCAGAGATTTGATTTCAGAGTTGGACTTGATGATCCTTGTGGGTCCCTTCCCTCTCAGAATATTTGGGAATCCTCACCCTCAGCTGCCTCTCGAGGCCCAAGTAGGGGAATCCCAGAGTGGGGAAGGTTCTTGGTTTGGTTGGGAATTCCAGAGTGACCTGGAAATCACAGCTGGATCTGGAAGAAAGACACTGAACTGGAAAATCTCTCCCAGGAAAATTCCCCTGGAATTTTCAACACTCCTGGATTTCTCAACACTCCTGAACACCAGCACTCTTGGCAAGAGTCCTGCAGCTCAGGGTCACTTGGAATTGTGGCTCCAGAGCAGTGATGGTGACAAACTTTGGGTCTTTTTACGTCAAATTTCGCTGTCGTTTCTCCATCTAATCCCTTACTGGGCTCTAATATTGCTCGTGTCATGTCAGACTTTTTCAAAGTTCATTTAAATAAAGTGCTGACAGTATTTTCCTTCTAATCTTCCCCTTTCCTGGCTGCTTCAGAGATCCTTGTGGCAATAATCAGGATTTCATGGCCAGCCCCTGCTCCTCCATAGCAGTGATGCAATTTTGCCCCCGCTGTGCCTTCAAACAAGGAACCTCCAAATATCCCTGGGATGTCTCCCACTGCTCCAGAAGATTTGATAAAATGGAGAGCTGATAAAATAATCAAACAAACCCTGTTTATGCATCTCTGAGAGGATAATTCATGCACTGGTGAGCGCCAGCAAATGGAAATTACCCTTGGAGCTGAGATTTCCATTCCAAAGTTGCATTGTACTTTTGTTTTTGCAGGCAGTGAGTTTCTGCTTGAAATTTATATCCAGTTGCCACTTTTACTGTACAAGCAAGGAGCTTGAATACAAAATATTTAATGCACTTGTCTATAAATTGATATTTTGTAATAGTTTACTCGATGCTGCTGAATTTTACATTTTGTCTCTGGCTTCTCAATAGCTCAGACGTACAGTCCTTTATGTGAGGGGTGTTTTTCTTAAATCTAAATAACAAAACCAGCAGTTGGAAATTGATTTTCTGGGCATTGTTCAACATCCTCTCGTCCCCTGTACTCTGTCATCGTCCCTCGCTTTGGGCTTTATTTGGAATATAAAAGAGTGGGAGATCAAGCAGGAAATTTGAGGTCTGTTTTTTTTTGCTGGATTCTTCATGGAAAGGGCTGGAAGAGGTTGGAAGGAGCTGCCCAGGGCAGTGGGGAGTCCCCATCCCTGGAGGGATTTCAAAGCCATGTGGATGTGGCACTTGGGGACACGGCCAGTGGTGGCCTTGGCACTGCTGGATCTTCCAGACTTCTGTCTTTGCTTCTTTCTTTTTTTAATTTTGGGCATCTGTGCTGGGTGGGACCCTTATGTGCCTTGCATCATTTTTCCTAATAATCCATGAGATATTTTGGAAAGGAGTTCGTGTCCAAATTTTACCAGGAGGGTTTGTGCAGAACCACCCCGAAGGTCAGGAACAGGTTCAAAGCTCTTGATTTCTCCTCCTGCTTTGGGGGTTTGACCTTCATGAAACCTTCAGAAATCCTCTTTGGGAAGTGCAGGAATTCCCTGTGTCTGGAGGGGTTCAGGGGAGCTCCATGGAATGTTCCAGGCCAGGCTGGACAGGCCTTTGAGCAACCTGGGGCAGTGTTAGTTGTCTCTCTCCATCCTTCTCTCCATCCTTCCCAAGCTGCCTTTGAAACCTGACCAAGCTCTGGCAGAGTTTCAGGTTTTTTAACTGTGACCACTTTCTGTTCGGGTGGGATAATGGAAGGAAACTCCTCTCTGGTGTTTCCTGAGGATGCCTTTCCTTGCCTTTTATCCCATTAATTTAATTTTGGGTGCTCAGTTCTTTGAGCAAACCAAGGAGAGCACAGCAGGAGGGTTAAAGTACAAGGGGCATTATCATTATTATTATTATTATTATTATTATTACTATTATTATTATTATATTATTATTATTATTTATTATTTATTTATTTATTTATTTTATTTATTATTTTATTTATTTATTTTTTATTTATTTATCTTTTAATTAACTTTTCCTGACTTCAATCAGACCCTGCTCCACTATCAACATGAGGTTTTTGAATCCAAGGAGTGCTGAGGATGTTTTTGGATGGAGATCCAGTGTGGGGCCTTTTTCATGCTGAGTGCATCTGTTGAGATGCAAATCCATTGCTTTTCCATATTCCACACCCTGATCCTAAAGCAGAGATTAATTAAATGGGTAAAGAAACACAGAAGGTTTTCTTTTCTATTTTGGGTTTTTTCTATTTAATCAAAACCTCCAATCAAATCATTTTTTTTTCCTTAGGTCTTCCACAGGTCCAGGACTCAGATTTTAGGCTGATTTCTTTAACATGATCTTAAACTTTTGCAGTAATTTTTTAATCAGAGCATCCCTGAGCTCTGCACATCCTCAGTTTTCATCTAATCCCGCTGAACTTTGTTAATCACTTTTGGAATTTGCTTCCCACACCACTCTTCCATGGAATTATGTATTCTGTGCTTTGAATTCTCTCTCCTCATCCCCATCCCATCGCTCCAGCCTCACATCCCATAAATATCCCCACTGGTTTCATTCCCACAGCGCTGGGGGACTCTGGTTTGTGCTCGCTGCTGGATGGAACTTTTGGGTGATTTATGGGATTTTCCTTCCTTTTGGTGATTTATGGGATTTTCCTTCCTATTGGGTGATTTATGGGATTTTCCTTCCTTTGGGTGATTTATGGGATTTTCCTTCCTTTTGGGTGATTTATGGGATTTTCCTTCCTTTGGGTGATTTATGGGATTTTCCTTCCTTTTGGTGATTTATGGGATTTTCCTTCCTTTTGGTGATTTATGGGGTTTTCCTTCCTTTTGGTGATTTATGGGATTTTCCATCCTTTGGGTGATTTTGGGGTTTTCCTTCCTTTTGGTGATTTATGGGATTTTCCATCCTTTTGGGTGATTTATGGGGTTTTCCTTCCTTTTGGTGATTTATGGGATTTTCCTTCCTTTTGGGTGATTTATGGGGTTTTCCTTCCTTTTGGTGATTTATGGGATTTTCCATCCTATTGGTGATTTATGGGGTTTTCCTTCCTTTTGGGTGATTTATGGGGTTTTCCTTCCTTTTGGGTGATTTATGGGATTTTCCATCCTTTTGGTGATTTATGGGATTTTCCTTCCTTTTGGTGATTTATGGGATTTTCCTTCCTTTTGGGTGATTTATGGGATTTTCCTTCCTTTTGGGTGATTTATGGGATTTTCCTTCCTTTTGGGTGATTTATGGGATTTTCCTTTTTTTTGGTGATTTATGGGATTTTCCTTCCTTTTGGTGATTTATGGGATTTTCCTTCCTTTTGGTGATTTATGGGATTTTCCTTCCTTTTGGTGATTTATGGGGTTTTCCTTCCTTTTGGTGATTTATGGGATTTTCCATCCTATTGGGTGATTTATGGGATTTTCCATCCTTTTGGGTGATTTATGGGATTTTCCTTCCTTTTGGGTGATTTATGGGGTTTTCCTTCCTTTTGGGTGATTTATGGGATTTTCCATCCTTTTGGTGATTTATGGGATTTTCCTTCCTTTTGGTGATTTATGGGATTTTCCTTCCTTTTGGTGATTTATGGGATTTTCCTTCCTTTTGGTGATTTATGGGATTTTCCTTCCTTTTGGGTGATTTATGGGATTTTCCTTCCTTTTGGTGATTTATGGGATTTTCCTTCCTTTTGGTGATTTATGGGATTTTCCATCCTTTTGGGTGATTTATGGGATTTTCCTTCCTTTTGGGTGATTTATGGGATTTTCCTTCCTTTTGGTGATTTATGGGATTTTCCATCCTATTGGTGATTTATGGGGTTTTCCTTCCTTTTGGGTGATTTATGGGATTTTCCATCCTTTTGGGTGATTTATGGGATTTTCCTTCCTCCTGTCCCTGTTTCTGTACCAATCCAGGGCTCCCTGAGCCCCCTGGATGGATCTGTTGGGAATGCCAAAGGTGCCTCTCCCCCAAGCCCTTTCTTCCTCCTCCTTGATTTATTTTCTCCACTGACCAGAATCGTTCCATTGCCATTCTGCCATTTCTCCTTTTTCCTCTCTTTTTGTCCCCTTCCCTCCCATTTTTTGCTCCTCCTGAGAAGTTCCTGTCTCCCAAATCCCTCCGCTTTCAAAGATAAGCCGAGATCTGGAGCCACTTAGGTAGAGCCTATCTCAAATAATGCACGTTTGTGATAGGGAAAGAAATATTTATAAACCATTGAATTCTCGGGATTGGCAGAATCTGGGGGTTATTTAACATTTTCCATGGGCCCATCTGCTGCTGCTGTGCTGCTATCAGTGCAATTATGATTTCATTGATAAGGGGATGGGGGTGGAAATAAATACACAGAGAGAGGGAGGAACTGAGAGGAGTTTTTTCAGGTGTTATTTCATTGGGGCTGGGCGCTGAATGCTGATTTCAAAGGGGGAAAATCCAAGGAGAACAAAGCTCTTGGATTCCTCTTCCTGCCCTCCTCTGCCTGAGGAATGTGGCAGAGGTTGGGATTCCATCTGTGCTCGGCTCTCTCCCCTAAATTCTGTAATTAAATGACATCACAGAGGTTTAAATCCATCAGCTGAAGGCCGGAAAATCCCATTAAAATAAAGGAATTTGAAAATCACCTAATTCCGTGGGGAGAGGCTCCTTCCACCATCCCAGGTTGCTCCATTAAAATAAAGGAATTTGAAAATCACCTAATTCCGTGGGGAGAGGCTCCTTCCACCATCCCAGGTTGCTCCAAGCCCTGTCCAACCTGGAACACTTCCAGCTAAAATCAATATATTCTGAAAATGTATTTCTTTACAAGAAAAAGAATCAGCAGGATCATAAATTTGGCCGAATAATAAATTATTCACAGCATTCAAGCACTATTAGTTAAGGGAAAAAGATGAAATATGCAGAGGACTGAAATGATTCACACAGGGCTGGATGAGTTAGGACAAGTATTAGGATTCCTGGTGCAGTCTTTACAGTGCAGGTCAATAAAAATTCATGGAAAAAATCCAAACTAAAACTGCTGCAGCATCCATCATATCTAGGAAGCTGCATTGCTACATTGTACACATATTTTTTCCCCCCTCTTTTTGGTAATTGAAAAGAATTGGGAGTTGTAAGGAGAGAGTGGGAGGAAGCTGAGCACAATTTACAGGCAGGTGGCCACAAAGGCAGAGTTTATATCAGAAAAAGCCACTCGTATTTTCTCAGATTGCTGCTGGATGTCTTGGTGGTTCCCAGGATTTATTCCCACCTCTTCCAGCTTCCCAGCTCAGGGCTCTGTCGTGCCCTGAAGGAATATAAACACAGGCATGGGGCTTTATTTGCAGGGAGATTTGTGAATTCAGACTGCAGGAATTCCCACCCTGGGTGCTGTGAAATCCTCAGAACCCAATAAATGTGGGGGTTTGCCACATTTATTGGAAAAGCACTGGAAAACCACGAGCTCAGACTGACCCCGTGCTTGTGGGATTGTAACTGGATTAGGAACTGACTTTGATTGACAGGAGAGAGTTAATTAGGCTAACGACTTCCTGGCGCTGTGCCTCTGGAGTGTCCCTTTGGAAAATCCTGAAGTTCTGAGTGTGACCCCCAATCCCATCCCATCCCATCCCACAGATCCCATCCCATCCCATTATCCCATCCCACAGATCCCATCCCATTGTCCCATCCCACAGATCCCATCCCACAGATCCCATCCCATCATCCCATCCCATCGCAGCAGGAGTGGCGCTGCCTGGCAGGGCAGGGTGTGGATGAAATCCTGCTAAATCAGCCCATCTGTTCCTTTCCTAATTAGTGTCAATCCTGTCAGGAATGGGAGATTCCCCATCCTTGATGTGATTATGGACACGTTTCACTGGAGGGTTCCTCTTCCAGTGGGTAAAGATGGGAGAGCTCAGAGTCCGGGCCTGGAGGGGCTCCAGGAGAGCTGAGAGGGACTGGGGACAAGGGATGGAGGGACAGGAGCCAGGGAATGGCTCCCAGTGCCAGAGGGCAGGCATGGATGGGATCTGGGCAATGAGGAATTCCTGCCTGGGCTGGAACTGCCAGAGCAGCTGGGGCTGCCCCTGCATCCCTGCAGTGTCCAGGGAATGGTTGGACAGGACTTGGAGCACCTTGGGATGGTGGAAAGTGTCCCTGCCTATGGATGGGGTGGAACTGGATGATTTTCCAGATCCCTTCCCATCCATGAAAAGTTCCCAGATGCAGGGAAGTGCTGTCCACGTGACCTTAATGTGGAAAAGGATGGGACCTGTCCCTTTCCAAGCACTGATTTGTGGCAGGGAGAGGACGAGGACAATGGCAGGGTCACCACTTTGTGCCTCTCATTATGGGCTGGGAATTCTCTGCAACCTCACAAATACCTGAGCAGCCTCTTCCAGCTGGATGGGAGAGGAATATTCCTGGTCAATACCCTGCTCTGGATCTGTGTGTAAAGATAATTTCTTGTCAGACCAAAACACCACCCTGTGATCTGATAATCTGTAATTAAGAGCCAGAGTGTGCCTCGCTCTGTCCTTCCATCTCATTTTCCACAATTCCCTGTTGGAAGAACCAAATCTGCTCCTCGTGTGCCACATGTCAGCCATGCACTGTGATTATGGGATAATCAACCTGACACACACGTGAACATCCAGGGACATTTCCCAGGGGCAGGAAATCCTTTTCCCACTGGCAGTAGCAGCCCTGGATGTGTCTGTGCTCTTGTTGTCAGCAGCTTTATTGGGTAGTGCATGAAGTGTGATTTGTAAGGATCACTCCGTGGGCAGGAGCCAAGTGTCTGGGCAGGAGACAGCAGCTGCCAGGAATTCCTCCTTCCAGGTTTGAGGATCAGGAGGTGGGGAAAAAAATGAAAAGTCAGCCACAAATGGGAATTAATGAAATTAGTTTGATTTGGAACAATGTAACTGCTGGTGTTGAGGCCATTGGAGCAAATGCCTTCCCTCTTTGGAGAAGAGGAATGGGATCCTGAATGGAGGCACAGCATCCAATTTGTCCAGATTTGCTGCCTCCAGCAGCACAGGGCTGTTGCAAATCCCTGCTCCTCGTTAGCCTGGCCCAGACCCTGCCTGCCAAATGAGGTGGATGATCCAAGGCAGTGCCAGATCCCAGTTTCTCATCTCTGTCTCCTCTGGAAGCTGATTCTGTTTTCCTCCTTGGAAAAGGAGCCCCCTGAGCCTCCTCTCAACCCTCCAGAGGAGCAATCAAATCCTGGTGGGGTTTCCTTGCCATAAATTCCTTCCTGTGGGGAACCTCCCGTCGTGTTTTTCAGCATTTTGAGCCAGAGCTGCAAACTCTGTGGCCAAGGTGTGAATTTATGAATGAGGAGAATTCATGTGAATTTATGAATGAGGAGAGCCTGGGGCACAGCTGGGTCTTTGATCACTGGTTCTTGCCTTCCTGAATGGCAATATTGGGGTGTCCCCTCTGAGCTCAGCCTTTCAGCCAATTAACTAATGGAGGTGATTACCTCGGAGCTGTGAGTAGGTTGAAGTCACCTGGCTGGATTTGTGATCTCCACCTCAAAAGTGCAGAATTGTTACCCTGGCAGCTCTTTGGAAACAGGATCTTTGTGTTGCTGTGCAAACACCTGGAGCTGAACACCACAGACTGGTTTGGGTGGGAAGGGACCTTGAAATTCATCCCATCCCACCCCAGCCATGGCAGGGACACCTCCCAGTGTCCCAGGCTGCTCCAAGCCCCATCCAGCCTGGCCTTGGGCACGGCCGGGGGGGTCCAGGGAATTCCATCCAGCCTCAGATGCTCTGGAGAACCTGCTTTTTCTGCTCTGTGGTGTTGTGTGCTCAGGGTTGGTGAGAAAGGAAAGTCCTCGTGTTCCCATTGATCCCTTGGGGTGTGGGATTCCTTACCTGGGTGTCCTGGAGGGATTTGGGTTGTCCCTGCTCTTCTGTCATCATTTCCATGGGATTGAGGGTGGCTAAAAGCAAACTCTTGTGCCCAGGTGGGCAAGAGACCGATGGCACCTGGGCTGTGCCAGCCCCAATGTGGGCACAGCCTCAGGGCTGGGACTGTCCCCTGAGGGACACCCTGGAATCTTGGGGACAGCTCTGGACAGCAGAGACCTGGAGGGGCTGGAGAGTGGGGAGAGAGCTGGGAAGGGTCTGGAGAACCAGGAGGGGCTGAGGGAGCTGGGAAGGGGCTGGAGAACCAGGAGGGGCTGAGGGAGCTGGGAAGGGTCTGGAGAACCAGGAGGGGCTGAGGGAGCTGGGAAGGGAATGGAGAACCAGGAGGGGCTGAGGGAGCTGGGCAGGGGCTGAGCCTGGAGCAAAGGAGGCTCCAGGGGGACCTTGTGGCTCTGCACAAGTCCCTGCCAGGAGGGGACAGCCGGGGGGATCGGGCTGTGCTCCAGGGAACAGGGACAGGAGCAGAGGGAACGGCCTCAGGCTGGGCCAGGAGAGGGGCTGGGGGGATTTTGGGACAATTCCTTCCCCAAAGGGGCTGTCCAGCCCTGGCACAGCTGCCCTGGCAGGGCTGGAGTCCCCATCCCTGGAGGGATTTAAAGCCCTGTGGAGGTGGCACTTGGGGACAGGGTCAGTGGTGGCCTTGGCAGGGCTGGGAATGGTTGTACTTGATGATCTTGGAGGACTTTTCCAACCTGAATGATTCTGGGATTGTCCTGTCCAGATTCTCGAGTCAGGCAGTAAGGTTTGGAAATTATTTGGGATCTTTGTTCTTCTACTCCATCCCATGTGTTTCAGGGCCACACCAAGAGTTTTGGGTACACAACTGAAATGTGAAAAAGAGGGTTACCTGATGAAAGAATGAACTTGATGTTGGCTGGGATAGAGGGAATTCCTGCTCTGCCAGAGATTTCTGAGGGAATGGTGTCTTACTTCCAGCTGTTAAATGAAACAGTCTGGGAATTCCACAGGCTTGTCCATGCACCTCTGTTTCTCCAAATCCTTCCATGGACACAGGTTATGGAATGTTCAACTGGGCCTTTTCTGCATGTTGGATGATAGAAAACCCAGCTGCCGTGGGAGCACACTCAGAATCTCTCCTCACACTGCCCCGGTGGTGCCTCAGGCTGTGCTGTCCCTAACAGGACACCTCAGCCTGTCCCAAGTCCTCCTGGAGCTCCACCAAGGCGCTCCAGCCCTGCCTCCAGGTGGCCTCTGGAGTTATGACCTTAATTTGGATTTTTCTTCACCCTGGTGTGTTTTTAGGATTTAACTGTCAGTCCCCACTCCCCAGCTGGGATGGTAATGAGGGATTGTGCCATCTGTCCACTGATTTATGGGGATGTCAGCACGAGGCAGACAGGACTAATTGGAGTCACAGGCAGACAGTGATGGGGCTCTTTGCTGTCTGGGCTGACCCTGGCTCTTGCAGGCTCACAGAATCTGCCTCACCAAACCCAGGGCCTTTGAAACCTCTGGCTGGTCCCAGTTGTTCTTCCAAAGCCACGCCTGCATTCCCATTCCCAATCAGAATAAAACAATGGAATAGCCCCCAGTTTGCCCCGTTTGTAAAGCTGCCACTGCAGCTCCTCTGTTCCCAGAGCCATTGGAAAGATTTATCCTCAGCATATGTTGCTTTTTAAAAGGGGCCAGATTGAGAGCTGGGGGGGGCTGGAGCACAAAGGATGAGCTGCCAGATCCGATTGAGGGGAAAAAAATAAAATAATGGGAATAACAAGTTAATTTTTACAGAGCTGTTGTGCTCGGGAGGAAATGTGAAGTTGTGGGGGGTTTCATTACATTCCAGTGGAGGTCAACAAACAGAATGGAATGGGACATCAAAGGAAATGGGATTTAATAATAGGGAAAGCTGAAGTGAGAGAACTTCATGTTTCACTTGGTTAACAGGGTGACATTACAGGGTGTACAGTAATTATTGCTGTGATACCCCGGTGTTTTACACACATTTAGTGCTGCCTGACAGTGTTTGTGTGGGATGGGCAGGAATTCCTCTGGAATGGTCAGGATTGTTTAAAATGGTTTTAAAGCAGGGCTGGGGGAAATTTCTACCCTGCACGGGGCAAAGTAGTGGAGAAATGGTTGTGGGGAAGAAAGCCTTGACTTTGCTTTTATATCACTTTAAAAAAGGAGAAATGGTGGAATGCCCCAGGTTTGGCTTCATGCCCTGGGCTCACAAAAACATCCCAGACCTTCAGAGAGAGGGATGGATGGAGCACTTGGGGCATTTATCTCCTGCAGGATTGGATTAAATTGCAAGTGGATGGAGGGAGGGTGATTTAGTCCAGCAGTCATTTTGGGTTATCATCTCCATCTCAGAGCAATCCTGTCACTTGCAGGCAGCTTGGCTCCACCTCACTCTGGTTTTGGGCTGGAAATGTAGGGATTCAAGGATGGGAGAGGAGAAATTTGGTACAGAGAAGCAAGAGGGTCCCCAAACTCCTGGCTGCTCCCCGTTGAGATTTCCCCCAGTTTGGGAAAGCCCCACCTGAGGATTGGCAAACCATGGGATTGCTGCTGGTTCCTGAATTTCCCTCCTGCCCTCACAAGAGATGAGAGGATGGAGAGCAGGAGGTCTGAGCATCCCTCCAACCACGCCAGGAACTTCCACTGGGTGGGTCTTGGGATATTTGGGAAGGAGGAGGGAGGAATCTGAGCTGCAGGGCATTGGTGAACACCTCCAGATCTGATTAATTCTGCCTCCACCTCTCCTGGCCCCAAACACAAGCCAACATTCCCCTCTGGAGACACCAGAAGAAACTGCACCTTGAGAGAGCCCCGTTACATCAGAAATTTGTGTCCTTCAGGTGGCAGCTGAGCATTAAAGAAACAATATTTTTAGCAGCAGTTGAGAGGTAAATTTTAATTTAATTTTTTTTTTTTTTTGGTGGGTATTTGCAGAACCTCAGAGACAACAGAACACTGATTTTTCTGTCACACCCGCAGGGGAAGGAGGCATTTCTTACCTCAATCTCACGGCTGAGCAACCACAACACAGAAATCGATTCTTTAAATCTTGTATTTTTTTAGCTGCTGTTAGAAAAGAGAAGTCCTGGGCTCTTTCATCTTCCAGCACTAAAGCTCTCGGCTCTGTGGGGACACAGAACCTTTTTACAGTAACCAAAAGAATTATCTGGAGTGGCTGAGCCTTTTTATGGTTTGGGAGTTTGTGTTTGTGCAGGGGAAGGACTGAATTTGGTGATTTATCCAAAATAACCCATTAAACTCAGCTTGGGGTTGTGGGAACAACTCTGGCTGCTGCTGCCAGGTACTTGTAATTAATTATTAATTAATAATTTAGAGAAAAACACCCCAAATGTCATGTTTGCTGTTAGCAGCAGTCATTCCTCTGGTTGTCACCTTCCTGGATGTTTTCCAGGCTATTTAATATTTGAAAACAGCAGAAAATTGATGCTTTTTGTCTGGTATTTGGTGGTTTTTTTGGTCTGGTTTTGTTATTATTTAAAACACACTTAAAGTAGCAAAACCTTCATTGAGTCTCCCAGAGCTGTGTACGCTTCTTTTGGTGATAATTTTAATTTTAATCACATTTTGGGGTCACCTAGACAGGATCTTAAATCTTTGTCCCTCTGTTTGGGGTGACTTTGTACAGAATCAGCTCTTTTACCTTGTATGGCCACGATCAGCAAAGTGTGAAACATCAGTCCTGGGGTGGCTGATCATGGACCAAAATAATTCCCTGCAGTAAAGTTTTTTGGCAAAAACATAAACAAAAGTGTGATTTTTGTTACTTTAGGATCTGATGGATTGGTCTTCAGTGGCAATGATCCATGTGCTGCCGTGGATTATTTGAATTTAATTGCATTTATTGTGTTCAGCACTTGTGGTGTCCCTGGGATGAGCTTTGAGGTCCCTTCCCACCCAAACTGCTCTGGGATCTGGGATTTGGGACACTCAGAATCCATCCCCAGGGATTTGGATGGAAAATGGGGAGAGAAAAGAGAGGAGAAGGGAAGGGAGACCCTTCATGGTTTCCTGAGATTCCAAGTGAAGCCCCTGGGTCCATGAATGTCTTGGGGAGGAGATGGATCCAATGTCAGCCTGGGAGAGCTGGGAACGTTCCCCTGGGGAAGGGAAGGGTCCAGGGAGAGCTTCCAGCACATTCCAGGGCCTGCAGGGGCTCCAGGAGAGCTGCAGAGGGACTGGGGACAAGGCCTGCAGGGACAGGAGCCAGGGAATGGCTCCCAGTGCCAGAGGGCAGGCATGGATGGGATCTGGGCAATGAGGAATTCCTGCCTGGGCTGGAACTGCCAGAGCAGCTGGGGCTGCCCCTGCATCCCTGCAGTGTCCCAGGCCAGGCTGGACACTGGGATGGAGCAGCCTGGGACACTGGGAGGTGTCCCTGCCATGGATGGGGTGGGATGAGAATCTTCCAGGTCCTTTCCAACCCAGCTCTTTCCATGATTCCATGGACCCTCTCCCAGAATTCCCACTGCTGAGCTGAGGTGGCTCCCTGAGTGTGTCATGGACAATGTGGGATCTTCCAGGCTCCTCTCTTGGTTTAATGTGCCCTCAGAATTTCCAGAGCTCACAATCCTGGGTATTTCATCCCTAATTTCCTTGATTCTGGAAAACCATTTTGGAATTTTCCATTCTGTCAGCAACTGGCATTCAGCTCGAGGGGTTTCTGATGTTCCTTTAATATTTCCTTGCTCTGTGGCAGCTCCCCAAAAGGTTCATCCCAGGTACTGGGATTTTTCCTGACTAAGGCAGAGAACAGTTCAGGATCACACCCAAATGAAATGTAAATTTGGGCTGAACGTCAGAAAAAAATTGTCTTCATAAGGTTCTGGAATATTTGATATTTTTTCCTGTCATTCATTAGTTCGAGGAGGGGATTTCAGATATCATTACCATCATCATTAAGGCGTTGCTGCTCTGCACTCCCAGTGCCTTCTGTTTCTTTTAATGATCCTTCAGAAGACATCTGAGAAGCAGGAGGCAGAAGAAAGCCTTGGGAAGGCAGGAGTTGTAGGTTTCTAAATCAATCCACGCAGCTTTTTTAGGTTTTATGCTTTTTATCCCACACTTCCAGCTTAGGTAAGACAGTGCTCACAGCCAATTAAGTTGTGAGTTAGAATGAATTAAATTTCCTGAAATGAGGCGCTTTTCTGTTTTTTTTCTTTTTTAATCCAAATGACTGTCATTTACCAAAAGCTGCTTCATTTCCCTGAAAGTGCTTTTCTGTCTAAGGGGAATGCTTAATTGCAGCCACAAATCACCTCAAATGCTTTTATAGGAGGATAAAACAAGTTGAAAATTGTGCATCGTTTCAAAAATGCAGGTTCTGAATTCAGGATAAGGTGCATATTTCTATTTTTTTTTTTTCCCCTTGGCTGCTCTGTTGAGGAACTCCATCCTCACTGTGACATCTCCTAAAAGTGTCCTTCAGAGCAGGGACATCCCTAAAAGCCTTTTTTTAGGATTTCAGGCAATTCCCAGGAATATCTACAAGAGACCATGATCCAAAATTTGGTGACACCCCTCAATTTGAATTTTTATTCAGACAAAGCATTTTTGTATTTTGAAGTTGGGACAGAATTGATGGTTCTGCAATCAGCCTGGGAGAGCTGGGGGTGCTCACCTGGAGAGGAGATCCAGGGAGAGCTTCCAGCACATTCCAGGGCCTGCAGGGGCTCCAGGAGAGCTGCAGAGGGACTGGGGACAAGGCCTGCAGGGACAGGAGCCAGGGAATGGCTCCCAGTGCCAGAGGGCAGGCATGGATGGGATCTGGGCAATGAGGAATTCCTGCCTGGGCTGGAACTGCCAGAGCAGCTGGGGCTGCCCCTGCATCCCTGCAGTGTCCCAGGCCAGGCTGGACACTGGGATGGAGCAGCCTGGGATGGTGGGATTGGAATGGGATGGGATTGAAGGTCCCTTCCCACCCAAACCATTCTGGGATTTGGGGATCAAGGAGGATTTTTATGGAAGGATTTTTATGGAAGTTGGGGATGGAAAAGGGAAGGGAGACCCTTCCTGGAGTCCTGAGATTCCCAGTGAAGGCCCGGATCCCAAAACTCATTCTTAGAGAGGAGTTGGGGTGGGGATGGATCCAACCCCAGGCTGGGAGAGCTGGGAATGGAGGGAATTCCCTGGAAAGGGAGAGTGGGGTGGGATTTTGGGAAGGGATTCCCAGAGCAGCTGGGGCTGCCCCTGCATCCCTGCAGTGTCCCAGGCCAGGCTGGACACTGGGACTGGAGCAGCCTGGGACACTGGGAGGTGTCCCTGCCATGGATGGGGTGGAATAAAACCCTTGAGGTCTCTTCCAACCCAAACCATTCTGGGATAAATAACTGAATTCTGGGATAGCTGTGGGTCAAATTCCCTTTTTTTTTTTTTTTTTTTTGACACATCAAAGTCCCACGGATGGCTCGGATGAGTGACAGAACGTTTCTGGAGAGGGCTCCTAGGATGTATTTTTTTCCATGCTGTTAAATACTTTCTTGTTCTGGATTCTGTTGGGAAAAGGCAGCCAGCAGCATTTGAAATTGAAATAAATAAATAGCACTTGAAATTGAAATGAATAAATAAATAAATAAATAAATAGCACAGAAATAGGGAATGAATGTCTGCCGGCTCCTTGGTGGCACCCAGCACTTCCAGCACTCATTTTCACTTCCTTGGCTTCGGCTGATCCTTTGTTGCCAACCGGGGCTGGGCTTTTGGAGAAATGTATCTGAGATATTTGGGTGTTTTGTGAGGAGGAGGAGAAATTCCGGCTGAATTCTGGTGGGAATTCCTTTGGGAATTTCCATCTCCACATTTCTCAGCAAGAGGAACTGTTGGATAAAGGGCGTGGAAAATAACCCCAAATTTGGCTCATTTGGAGCCCTGGAAAGAAGTGAAGTGCTCACACTTCTGCTCCATGGCAGCCAGAATTCCCAATGGACACAATTCCAGCTGAAATTCCCAATGGACACAATTCCAGCCAGAATTCCCAATGGACACAATTCCAGCTGAAATTCCCAATGGACACAATTCCAGCCAGAATTCCCAATGGACACATTTCCAGCCGAAATTCCCAATGGACACAATTCCAGCCAAAATTCCCAATGGACACAGATCCAGCTGAAACTCCCAATAGACACAGTGCCTGCCAAAATTCCCAATGAACACAATTCCAGATGAAATTCCTAATGGACACAATTCCAGCCAGAATTCCCAATGGACACAATTCCAGACAAAATTCCTAATGGATACAATTCCAGCCAAAATCCCAATGGACACAATTCCAGACAAAATTCCTAATGGATACAATTCCAGCCAAAATCCCAATGGACACAATTCCAGCTGAAATTCCCAATGGACACAATTCCAGCCAGAATTCCCAACGGACACAATTCCAGCTAAAATTCCCAATGGACACAATTCCAGCCGAAATTCCCAATGGACACAATTCCAGCCAAAATTCCCAATGGACACAGATCCAGCTGAAACTCCTAATAGACACAGTGCCTGCCAAAATTCCCAATGAACACAATTCCAGATGAAATTCCTAATGGACACAATTCCAGCCAGAATTCCCAATGGACATAGTGCCGCCAAAATTCCAATGAACAATTCCAGCCAAAATCCCAATGGACACAATTCCAGCTGAAATTCCCAATGGACACAATTCCAGCCAGAATTCCCAATGGACACAATTCCAGCTAAAATTCCCAATGGCACAATTCCAGCTGAAACTCCCAGTGGACACAATTCCAACCAGAATTCCCAATAAACACAATTCCAGCCAGAATTCCCAAGGGACACAATTCCAGCCGAAATTCCTAAGGGACACAATTCCAACCAGAGCTCAGCGAGAGCAGCCGAAATTCCAGGGCTGGTTCCTGAGCTGACAGCTCTCTCCCCTCTGGTGATTTTTGGGTTCCCAAATCTGCTGGGCTCCTGGCAGAGAAACACAGGATAACCAAGTGGGATTGGGAATCATGGAAAATAAGAGGGTTTTTTTAATTATAGCTTTTTTTTTTAATTTAGCTGCAGCTAGCCCTAAATTTTCTGTTCTTTCTGTTTTAAAACCTACTTTCCCAGCTTTCTAAAAATCTTCCTACCTTCTCTAATTCCCACAAACTGGTGGTGAAATTCCCACAAACAGGAGGGATGTGACGGGATGACAGGGCAGGAAGAGGGAAGCTGGGAAGCAGAGAGCCCTGTGGGACTTGGTGGCAGAAGAATCTCTCCTGGTGTCACATTTATTCAGGTGACAGTTGGGCTTTGCATCCCTAATTCATGGAATCCTGGAATGGTTTGGGTCGGAAAGGACCTTAAAGATCATCCAGGTCCAACCTCAGCACCTCCCACTATCCCAGGGTGCTCCAAGCCCCATCCACCCTGGCACTGCACACTTCCAGGGATCCAGGGGTAACTCTCACTTCTCTGAAATACAGAAAAAAACCTCATGTTTTCCATTTTTAATCTCTTCTTAATGGAATTCTGAGTAACCCTCCCAGTCCAGGACACAGAGGGTGTTGCCATTCAATGTCCCAGAAGGATTCCTGGTGGAAATCTCACCTGCACCTGGAACTTTGTGCCTCATGCCTGAGCCCCCTGGTCCTATGCCCGGTGGGATTTTGAAGGCTGAAGCTCCAGAGTGGCTGCCTGGGGTGCAGAGCAGTGTGGTGTGGCTTTCACATTCTCTGGAAAAATCCCTTTGCCAAGGGTTTTCTCCTGGGAAGCTGAGAAGTCTCAGAGAAAAAGGAAAACAATTCTTATCTCATTTGCTTCTCCTGTGTTTTGCTGCTTTGGAATGTGGTTGGAGATTGTTTATCCACAGGTGATTGTTCCATTGGTTTCAGGGGAATTGTTTTAATTCATGACCAAGCTGTGTTGGGACTCTGGAGAGAGTCAGGAGTTTTCATTATTATATTTTACCCTTCTGTCTGTATCCTTTCTCTATTCTTTAGTACAGTTTAGTTTAGCATTCTTTAATATAATATATAACATAAAATAATGAATTAGCCTGCTGAGAACACAGAGTCAGATTGATCATTCCTTCCTGCCACGGGGCATCCCAGCAAATACAATGGTGTGGGACTCACTCTGCCTGCTGGAAATTTGGAGAGGTCATCTCTGAGCCCAGAAAATGGGATATCCCAGCTGTCCCCTGAGGCAGTGAAAAGTAACTTGTCCCACTGGATTATCACATCCAGGAACTCCTGGGCCGTTCCCTGCTGGAAGCCACACTCTGACATCCATAGTTCCTTTTTCTTTACCTTTTCTCTGCTCCCATTTCCCTCAGCTGAGATCTTTGGGATGAAATGAGGACTTCCCTGGTTTCCATTCCCACAATCATTTCACCAAGCTATCCTTGAGCATCCCAGCTGAAGGTCTCCCATCCTTATCCTCCAGTTCTCCGTGCCCTGCACGGCTTCATTTTTAATAACTTCCTGCTGCTGTCGAGTTGAAATCTGCTCCCTGAGCTCCTGATCATTTGTTCTTTATCACAAGTGATGCTGAGCAGTCACAAATCCCCCCTCAGTCAGGGCTGCCTGGCAGCTCCCTCCTAATCCCTGATTATTTTATGGCTCCTATCAAGGAAAACAGGGATAGGGTTTGATCCTGACCAGCATTAGGTGAACTCTCGTCTTGTCTGTTCCAAAACGTTAAAACTTCACAGGACACATCAAGGAGAAGTTTTCTGGGGATGAAGGCACGGATCTCTAGGAAGGATCTGGATTGGTGATTAATGCCAGGCACTGGGAAGCAAAAATTCTTGATGCCAGCATTTTCCAGTGCTGCCCTTTAGTGTGTGGGGCACTGGGGAGCACCATCGGGGTGCTGTAGGATGAGGAGATGCCCCTCCTGTTGCAGGTCAGCACATCTGAGCTCTGGGGGTTTGCACCTGGCCATTCTCCTTCTAAAAGGGTTTTTTTAACTTATTTTTCAGCATTTTCTGGATTTTAGAAGTGTTTAGAAGTTGTTCCTGATACTTTGCTGGATGCCCATCGATCCCTGACTTTTAAAATCCAGAAAATGCTCAAAAATGGCTAAACCAAGTTAAAAAAAAAACCCTTTTAGAAGGAGAATGGCCAGGTGCAAACCCCCGGAGCTCAGATGTGCTGACCTACAACAGGAGGGGCATCTCCTCATCCCACAGCACCCCGATGGTGCTCCCCAGTGCCTCCTGCCCCACACACTAAAGGGCAGCACTGGAAAATGCTGCCACCAAGAATTTTTGCTTCACAGTTTGAAGTAAAATTGGATCAGTGTGAGCTTATGAGCTTCTCCTTCCTGCCTGAATGGGGTTTAATAGTAAAATTCACATTTTGGGGGAGTTTTGTGCTCTGTAAATAAACTTATAAAGGAAGAGTGAGAGATTTACTGACAGCCATGAAAGGACACAGTAAATGAGTTCAACACAGTCCCATGACCCTGGCAATGTCCCCTTGAGGACATGAGTGGTGCCACTCAGAGCTGGTGACATCAGCTGTGATATTTCTGGGATCAGCTCCGAGGGGTCTCTGCTCTCCTCCTGGAAAACTCCACTGTTCCCTGTTTCACAAAGCTGATTCCCATTCTCACCCTGTGCCATCCAGGGAATGAAGGTGATTCCCATTCTCACCCTGTGCCATCCATGGAATGAAGGTGATTCCCATTCTCACCCTGTGCCATCCAGGGAATGAAGGTGATTCCCATTCTCACCCTGTGCCATCCAGGGAATGAAGGTGATTCCCATTCTCACCCTGTGCCATCCAGGGAATGAAGGTGATTCCCATTCTCACCCTGTGCAATCCAGGGAATGAAGCTGATTCCCATTCTCACCCTGTGCCATCCAGGGAATGAAGGTGATTCCCATTCTCAGCCTGTGCAATCCAAGGAATGAAGGTGATTCCCATTCTCACCCTGTGCCATCCAGGGAATGAAGGTGATTCCCATTCTCACCCTGTGCAATCCAGGGAATGAAGCTGATTCCCATTCTCACCCTGTGCCATCCAGGGAATGAAGGTGATTCCCATTCTCACCTTGTGCCATCCAGGGAATGAAGGTGATTCCCATTCTCACCCTGTGCCATCCAGGGAATGAAGGTGATTCCCATTCTCACCCTGTGCCATCCAGGGAATGAAGCTGATTCCCATTCTCACCCTGTGCAATCCAGGAATGAAGGTGATTCCCATTTTCAGCCTGTGCCATCCAGGGAATGAAGCTGATTCCCATTCTCAGCCTGTGCCATCCAGGGAATGAAGGTGATTCCCATTCTCACCCTGTGCCATCCAGGGAATGAAGGTGATTCCCATTCTCACCCTGTGCCATCCAGGGAATGAAGGTGATTCCCATTCTCACCCTGTGCCATCCAGGGAATGAAGGTGATTCCCATTCTCACCCTGTGCCATCCAGGGAATGAAGGTGATTCCCATTCTCCCCCTGTGCCATCCAGGGAATGAAGGTGATTCCCATTCCACCTGTGCCATCCAGGGAATGAAGGTGATTCCCATTCTCAGCCTGTGCCATCCAGGGAATGAAGGTGATTCCCATTCTCCCCCTGTGCCATCCATGGAATGAAGGTGATTCCCATTCTCACCCTGTGCCATCCAGGGAATGAAGGTGATTCCCATTCTCCCCCTGTGCCATCCAGGGAATGAAGGTGATTCCCATTCTCACCCTGTGCCATCCAAGGAATGAAGGTGATTCCCATTCTCACCCTGTGCCATCCAGGGAATGAAGGTGATTCCCATTCTCAGCCTGTGCCATCCATGGAATGAAGGTGATTCCCATTCTCAGCCTGTGCCATCCATGGAATGAAGGTGATTCCCATTCTCACCCGGTGCCATCCAGGGAATGAAGGTGATTCCCATTCTCACCCTGTGCCATCCAGGGAATGAAGGTGATTCCCATTCTCACCCTGTGCCATCCAGGGAATGAAGGTGATTCCCATTCTCACCCTGTGCCATCCAGGGAATGAAGGTGATTCCCATTCTCAGCCTGTGCAATCCAGGGAATGAAGGTGATTCCCATTCTCACCCTGTGCCATCCAGGGAATGAAGGTGATTCCCATTCTCACCCTGTGCCATCCAGGGAATGAAGGTGATTCCCATTCTCACCCGGTGCCATCCAGGGAATGAAGGTGATTCCCATTCTCACCCTGTGCCATCCAGGGAATGAAGGTGATTCCCATTCTCACCCTGTGCCATCCAGGGAATGAAGGTGATTCCCATTCTCAGCCTTGTGCCATCCAGGGAATGAAGGTGATTCCCATTCTCACCCTGTGCCATCCAGGGAATGAAGCTGATTCCCATTCTCACCCTGTGCAATCCAGGAATGAAGGTGATTCCCATTCTCACCCTGTGCCATCCAGGGAATGAAGGTGATTCCCATTCTCAGCCTGTGCCATCCAAGGAATGAAGGTGATTCCCATTCTCAGCCTGTGCCATCCAGGGAATGAAGCTGCCTGCCTCTGTGATTCCCTCCCTGCAGCATCTCTCTCTCCCTTTGGAGAGCCAATCTTCCATCTGAGCTCCAAAGGGATCCCCCCAGGGGAGCTGCATGTCCAAAGGTGTCACTGCAGACCCATGGAGCCAACAGGGAGAGGATTTAGGGAGAACAGAGCTCAGATTGGAAAGAAATCATCCATGGGAATTGGCTCCTCAGTCAGTGCTGGGAAGGGAAGCAGCTCCTCTGGAGTGAGGAACGTGGAGGTAGAAAACGATGGATGGTTAAGCAGATCTCATTGAAGGGCTTGGGAATAAGGTCAGTGGTGAGGAATAAAATCATGGAATCCTTGAGGCTGGAAAAGACCTCTAAGATCATCAAACCCAGCCATTGTTCAGCACCAAACCATGTCCCAAGTGTTCTTTGTCAGGGCTGGTGACTCCTTGCCGCTATGGAACACGGAAGAGCACAGGTGCACACTGCTGCTCTCAAGGTGAAGAACAAAAAAGGGAAGTTTATTTTCTGACTCCGACATTTGTAGATTTCCAAAAGTGACAGTGGATTGGAGGGTGGCAGTGCCACCTCTCCAATGGCACTGGACAAACCAACAGCCCAACAAATTTCTCCTCCTCCATAAAAGAATGCAAAACAATGAGTTATTTACAGAAAGGGTGTGAGAAAATTCTCTACAAGAATGTCAACATCAGAAGGCTCAGAAAATCTTAAAAAATCAGGGCGACAACTCCACACTTCCCTGCTCTGCTTCCTGACCACTTCTCAGTGCCTAAAATATTCCTAATATCCAGCCTAAACCTTCCTCAGCACACCTTGGGACAGCAAATCTCAATCCATTATGGCTCCTGACACTCAGTCCCTAATTGTTTTGCAAGGAATACCAATTCCACTGCCTCAGATGTAGTTAAAGACATGACAAGGTAATTTCTGGAATAAACTCCTCCGTGGTAAACCAGATGGCAGCACAGGAATAAAGAGAGTTTGCAGGAGATGGCAAACATTTGGTGCTAAAATATTCCCAGAGTCATCCTGCTGCTCTGCGTGCTCAGGAATGGGATCCTGGGATGGAACAATAAAGGGTGGTAAAAATACACCATAACACAGGCACCCATCACGCAGGAGGATAATGCCATCATGCACAGAAATTGCTTTTTTTCCATGGTTTTTCCTGGATTTTGAGCTGGAATATTCTGTTGTTCAGTTTAGAGGTGGGGGAACCCACCTGTGGGAATCAAGTGGCCACACCCAGGAGGAAGCTTGGCTTTTTGAAGGGATTTGTGGTGTCTTGGCTTTTTTAATGGTGATTTCATTTTTATAAGGACATCTTCCCAGCACATCCCAAATGGAAAAGCCAAATTTTTTTATAAGGACATCTTCCCAGCATATCCTACATGGAAAAGCCAAATATTTTTATAAGGACATCTTCCCAGCTTATCCCAAATAGAAAAGCCAAATATTTTTATAAGGACATCTTCCCAGTGTGTCCCAAATGGAAAAGCCAAATTTATCTACAAGGATATCTCCCCACAATGTCTTATATGGAAAAGCCAAATATTTTTATAAGGATATCTTCCCAGCATATCCCACATGGAAAAGCCAAATTTTTCTATAAGGACATCTTCCCAGTGTATCCCAAATGGAAAAGCCAAATTTTTCTATAAGGATATCTTCCCAACATATCCCAAATGGAAAAGCCAGATTTTTTTAATAGGGACATCTTCCCAGCATGTTCCAAATGGAAAAGCCAAATATTTTTATAAGGACATCTTCCCAGCTTATCCCAAATGGAAAAGCCAGATTTTTTTAATAGGGATATCTCCTCACAATGTCCTATATGGAAAAGCCAAATTTTTTAATGAGGACATCTTCTCAGCATATCCCAAATAGAAAAGCCAGATTTTTTTAATAGGGACATCTTCCCAGTGTGTCCCAAATGGAAAAGCCAAATTTTCTTGAATGAACAAACAGGAATTGTGCCTGGGATGTGGATTTTCTCTCATTTTATCTATGCTTCTCCAGCAGTTTAGTGTTTGTTTCACCAATTGTTTGTATTTTATCTTTTTCTTTTTCCTAAAGCTGCCTTGTGGAACTTTTCTCCTCTTCATTCCTCAAGGTGGGACAGTCCATGGTCATTCCCACACTGCTCGTGTCTGAAATGTTGGGGTGGCAAAGGCAACCCCAATAATCTAAAGCATCCTCATGCTTTAATTACAATTGATTTAATTTAATTGCTCCTTCCCCTTTGTGTGCCCCAGGTTCATCCAGGAGATCGAGCTGGCCATGGAGCTGGGCCCAGCCAAGCAGTGCCCTCTGAGGGAGTTCCTCACCATGTACATCAAGAACATCTTCCTCAGCCAGGTCCTGGCCGAGATCAACAAGGAGATCGAGGGCGTCACCAAGGCCTCGGACCCCCTGAAGATCCTGGCCAGCGCTGACACCATGAAGGTGCTGGGAGTGCAGAGGCCTCTGCTGCAGGTGGGAGCTGAGGGACATCCCTGCTGTCCATGTCCTGGTGGTGTATCCAGTAGGGAAAAATGTGGAGCTGCTGGAGCAGGGGCATGGAGCTGCTCCAGGGCTGGAGCCAGGCTGGGAGAGCTGGGGGTGCTCACATGGAGAGGAGAAGGCTCCAGGGAGAGCTTCCAGCACATTCCAGGGCCTGCAGGGGCTCCAGGAGAGCTGCAGAGGGACTGGGGACAAGGGATGGAGGGACAGGAGCCAGGGAATGGCTCCCAGTGCCAGAGGGCAGGCATGGATGGGATCTGGGCAATGAGGAATTCCTGCCTGGGCTGGAACTGCCAGAGCAGCTGGGGCTGCCCCTGCATCCCTGCAGTGTCCCAGGCCAGGCTGGACACTGGGATGGAGCAGCCTGGGATGGTGGGAGGTGTCCCTGCCATGAATGGGGTGGGATGGGTGGGATTTAAGGAGAAGGAATATTTTCATGTGTGTCTCCCTGAGAATTTCTGGGGACACCTGCCAGTCACAGAGCTGTGCCAGCAGGGCAAATACCCATTCCAGGAGGAGCAGGGATGGGATCCAGTCCTCCCAAGCACGTTGGTGATTGATGTGGAGCCCCACAGCTCCCTCCATCAGAAAAAGCTGTGAGGAATTTGGGTTGGAGATGGAGCATTTGGAGAAGTCTCCTTTGAAACCTTTTTTAAACTCCAGTGATAAAAGCAGCAAGTTGTCACCCCAACTCCACGGGGAACAGAACAGTGTGGAATTGCACCCCAAAATTCTGAATTTCCTGTTTTGCCTGGGACTGCAAGGAATGGCCAGGCTGTGGGGCTGTGCCTCAGTGCTGTGCCCAGCTCTGGGCACTGGGGAGGGCACACCTCAGTGCTGTGCCCAGCTCTGGGGGCACTGGGGAGGGCACACCTCAGTGCTGTGCCAGCTCTGGCACTGGGGAGGGCACACCTCAGTGCTGTGCCAGCTCTGGGGGCACTGGGGAGGGCACACCTCAGTGCTGTGCCCAGCTCTGGGCACTGGGGAGGGCACACCTCAGTGCTGTGCCCAGCTCTGGCACTGGGGAGGGCACACCTCAGTGCTGTGCCCTGCCCTGGCACTGGGGAGGGCACACCTCAGTGCTGTGCCCAGCTCTGGGCACTGGGGAGGGCACACCTCAGTGCTGTGCCAGCTCTGGGGGCACTGGGGAGGGCACACCTCAGTGCTGTGCCCAGCTCTGCCCCCCAGCTCGGGCAGGCCCTTGGCACACTGGGCAGGGCCAGAGGGGCAGCGAGGCTGGAGAGGGGCTGGGAGCACAAACCCTGAGAGGAGCCCCTGGGGGAGCTGGGGGTGCTCAGCCTGCAGCAAAGGAGACTCAGGGCTGCCCCCAGCCCTCCCTGCACTCCTGAAAGGTGCCTGTGCCCAGCTGGGCTGGGCTCTGTCTCCAGCAGCACTGACACAGCCAGAGCTCACAGCCCCGAGCTGGGCCAGGGCAAATCCAGGCTGGAGAGCAGGAAAAAGCTTTTCCAGCAAGGGGGAGAAAGTTCTGCCATGGCTGCCCGGGGAGGGGGTGCAGTGCCCATCCCTGGGGGTGTTTGACCAGCCTGGATGTGGCACTGGGTGCCAGGCTCTGGCTGAGCCCTTGGGGCTGGCCTGGACTCTGTGACATTGAAGGTCTGTCCCAATTCTGTGATTCTGTAACTCTGTGATTACTCTGGCTCTTGGTCATGTCAAGCTCTTTTACTCCTTTGAAGTTATTCCCTCTTTCCTGGGAAATCCTCTCCTCAGGGATGGATAATACTTGCAGAGTCCTTAGGAAGCAGCACCTTTATCCCAGGGTTTAGGTGGCCATTTTCTATCCCAGTGTACAGTTGTAAATTATTATTATTATTATTATTATTATTATTATTATTATTATTATTATTATTATTATTATTATTATTATTATTATTATTATTATTATTATCCACAGGGATCTCATAATGCTATGCAACAATAGGAATAACTGTGTTATTGTTACCTTTTCCAGAATTTCTGATGGTCACCAACTGTGCCTGTCTGGGTGCAGCAGGGCTGGGTTGGTCCTTTCAGAGCCAAAACAAAATCAAATTCCAGAACAGCATTTCCAGAAGTCCCTGGAGGGGGGAACAGCTTCTTTAGAAAGGGGCCAAAATTCTCTTTGCAGGAGCTGAAATGATGTTTGGGGGCTGCACAGAACCCCTGGATTGTTTCAATCCCAATCTTTGCCAGCTGGATAAAGTATGGATACAGTATTTTTTCTGTGGCTCATGGCTTCATTTCTCATGAAAATGTGTTCTATAATATCAATATATTTCCTTAAAGCTCGTTTGGGGTAGAAGACTCAGAGTGGCTTGGAATTTTCTCATCCAGTTCCTACACTTTGTTTCTCTTGATGGATGGAAATTATTTTGAACTGGAATTATTCTTGGTCAAACTGCCTGTGGTCAGGAGGTCTCCCTGTTCCCGACATCAGAGAAGGGTAATTCTCTGAACAGAGAAGAAAAATTGCTGCCTCTTTGAACCAGCTCATCCAAACAGCTCCCTAAAATAATCCTATTGATTTTCCATTAAAGGGGCTAAAAAAAAGGGCTATTTCTGCATGACAGTGCTGGAGCCTGGAGTCTTTGCCCCCATCACCTCGTGGAGATGATGGAAATGTGGGGAAGGAAGCTCTTCCCCTGTATTTCCCTGTTCCTGCGTTCCTGGTTTAACCACTGTTGGGAAGGATGAAAGTTTGGCAAGAAGGTCTCACAGCTATCTGTGCTTGGCAGAAAGATTTTGGAATGTGGAGTCTGATGTAGGAATAGAGATTGCCGCGCTGCTGCGTCGAGTGCACTTCACTCCCCTGAGAGCAGGGGGGGAAGGCGGCCGGGGCTAGCTGGGAGCACAGCAGCAGCTGGGGGCACTACCCGGATCTGTCAGGGACGTCTGGGCAGCACCTTCGGCAGGGCAGCGATATCGAGAGGAGCGGCAAAAGCGGAGAAGCTTGAGAGAAAAGAGGGTCTTAACTCGCCTGGTGCAGTCCAGAGATTTATTGTCTCATTGTTTCCAGGGGATCCAGGTGGGAAAAGGCAGGGAACAAAGAGTAACAGCAGTATATAAAGGGGGTGGAACATCAGTACAAGAACCAATGGGGAAACTGAGGAGGGGAATTGAATATAACTGATATGGACAAGAACTAATGATGTAAAAGTCAGGGAGGGGCTCGGAGCAGTGGCCCAATCACCCTCCGAGGAAGGGAGAAGTTTCTGGAAGGACGGGGGGGGTTTCAGGAGATGGATAGGGCTCTGGAGGAGGGGAAAATGTAACAAGGGGGGTGGTTGCTAAGGGAATGGAGGTGGAGACAAGGGCATGGCAGCCTTCCCAGAACAGGGGAGAAACAACTCAGGGAAAGGGGAAAACCAGGGCTGAACCATCAACATAGGCTTAGGGATGGAAAATGGGGAGAACATTATAAGATGGGGAGAACAACACCAACAGGGAAAGCAATACAAATGGAAACTGAACCCACACCACAACACCAGATGGAAGCAAGTTTGGATAGAGAAGAAAAGAATTGCTGAGCCAGCCTGACTGGCTGCCCAAGGAGCAAAGGGTGTGTGAGTGAGAAAGGGTTTTATGGCTCAGAGCAAAGATAAACCCAGCCCAAAGCAGAAGGTGTTTGTACCCAGCAGGAAGAGAGCACAGGCAAACAAGGCACAAATGGGGCAAGGAGAAAAAAGGGCTCAGGATTTTCCACTGCAAGAAAAAACTGAAAATCAACTTCTGGCTGAAACTGGGATGTCCTGACTGTGAGAGACTGGAGAGCAGGGCCATGGATGTGGGAATTACTGGAGTTATGATTGGCTGTAGGGAGCAGTTAAGGGATGGATTGGTTCTGCTGCATGAAGGTGCTCAGCAAAGAAAAGTATAAAATTCAATGTAACCAAACCCAAAGGGTCTCCAGGGCTGCCTGCAGCTGGAGCTGAGAGCTGTGGGCACAGCTCTGTCACCCACGGCCCTGGGCTGCTGGGACATCTTGGGTACAATAAATGCATTTTGGGTACAATAAACTGCACTTTGGATACAATAAACTGCAGTTTAGATACAATAAATGCATTTTATATACAATAAATACATTTTGGATACAATAAACTGCATTTTGGGTACAACAAACTGCATTTTGGGTACAACAAACTGCATTTTGGATAGAATAAACTGCATTTTATATAAAACAAACTGCATTTTGTATGTAATAAAGTGCATTTTGTATACAATAAATGCATTTGTATACAATAAACTGCATTTTATATACAACAAACTGCATTTTGTATACAATAAACTGCAGTTTGTATACAATAAATGCATTTTATATACAATAAATGCATTTTGGGTACAACAAACTGCATTTTGGGTACAACAAACTGCATTTTGGAGAGCAGCCTGGGTCCCACATCGCTCATTTCAGCTCTTACAAACCACCCCACCCTTTGGTGTCCCAGAGATCTCTCTGAAATCTCTCTGGCTGGGATTGGAGCAGCCCTGGGGAATTTATCAGCCCCCACCCACAAAGCTGCTTTGGGATCACTATCAGCACATGTTGGAGCTGAATTAGATGAGAGATAAAAGCTTTTCAAGCATTGTGTCCTCACGGATGGATCACCCACTCCTGGAAAGATTATCCTTAAAAAAAAACCAATTGTCCTCTCTAAATATTCCATTTCACTGCTTGTTTTCCATTCTTCCCACCTGGAGTGTAACACACTTGAAATCCTTTTCCTTTGCAGTGAAACTCATTTGTCTCAAAATTATTCAGCCTTAAATTTCAGGCCGTAATTGTTTAAATCGATCCTAAATCAGGCTACAAGTGCCTGGACAGCTTCTTGCAGCCTGTTCTTGTAGGGTTCTCAACGAGGGGATAAATCTTCCCACCCAGGTGGTCACTGCTCTTCAAAACCTGTTGCTCCATCTCCCAAAAAAATCCAAATTGCTTCACTCTGGAGCAGCAGGGTGGGATTTTTCCTTTCCTTCAAAGCCTCTGTTGCTTCTTATCTCAGCATGGTGTGGATGATGCTTCTGATACATTTTTTTGGCCAAACTCCAGCAGCTGAAAAATCCCCAAAAAATTAAAAAATCCCCCAAAAAATTTAAAAAATACTCCTTAAAAAGTCCGGGGGTGCAGCTGTTTTGGAGGATAACGAGTTGCTGCAGCTAATTACCACAGCACCCACTCCCTTGTGCCTTCCCAAGGAGACATCCCTGGGAGCTTCTGGAATGTTCTCCTCCCATCAGATGAGTGGTTATTAAGGAGAAGGATGGTGCCAGCCAGCAGCTTTCAGTGCTCAGTGATGCTGATGGCTCCAGGCTTTGATGGAGGCTGGATGTTGTTATTTATTAGTGTAAACAAATTAATTGTCTTTCCCGGCTGGCTCCCTGCCAGCTGCATCCATTAAGGAGCAGGCATGGCTGATCCATGGGGGTTTTTCCCATTCAAGGATCATTTTAAAGCAATTTTAATGGTTCTGAGCCTCATATTTCAATTTTTTTTTATGGTGTTACAACTGCTGTTTTCAGCTCTTGTTTGTGTGTTTCATGTCAAGAGGGTAAAACCCAGAATTTGTGCTAAATCTCCTTTTCCAGCTTCGAATGAGAGACAAAATCATCTCTTGGTGGGAGGCTGACTCTCCCTGTCGCTTCCAACATTTCTTCAGATGATTTCTCCTCTGGTGGGGGGAACATTCAGAGCAGTTCCTGCCTTTTGTGGGAGCTTTCAGAAGGCTCCTGTGCAAGTCAGCTGCACTTCTCCACCGAGGACTTCTGAGCTGCACAAAACCAATTGCTGTAGGCAGAGTGTCAGGGGCTCCATTCCTTTTAAAAACTCAACTTTCACTGGCACCTTCAGTGCCTCCCAGGGCAGGGCACTTCTGGGGGGAACATTTTCAAGGGCAGGCAGGATTATTTCAGAATTATTTTAGAATTATTTTTGTCCTCTTTAGATCTGCAGAAGCAGAGCCAGGCTTCACAAAGCCTCCCACAGGTGTGAGTGGTGTCTGACCTGAGGGGAGCAGCCCCGTGTTCGGGGTCTCTGCATCCCTGACATCCCTGACACCACTGGGTGTGCCGTGGAGCTGGTCAGGAACTGGACAACCCTCCTTTGCTCAGTGCTGAATCACTAAATTATGGATATTTTGGGTTGGAAGGGACTTTTAAAGGGATTAAATTGGGGGATAGTTTTGGGTTGGAAGGGACCTTTAAAGGGATTAAATTGGGGGATAGTTTGGGTTGGAAGGGACCTTTAAAGGGATTAAATTGGGGGATAGTTTGGGTTGGAAGGGACCTTTAAAGGGATTAAATTGGGGGATAGTTTGGGTTGGAAGGGACCTTTAAAGGGATAATTTAATCCCTTTAAAGGATTAAATTATCCCTTTTAATTAAATTATTATAAATTAAATTATTATAAATTAAATTACTATAAATTAAATTATTAATTAAATTAATTAAATTAAATTAAATTATTATCATTATTATTATTATATATTATAATTATATATTATTATTATTATTAAATTAAATTATTATTCCAACCCAAAACATCCCCCAATTTAGGGGGATGTTTTGGGTTGGAAGGGACCTTTAAAGGGTTGGAAGGGACAATTAAAGGGTTGGAAGGGAATTTTAAAGGGTTGGAAGGGAATTTTAACAGAATTTTAAAGGGTTGGAAGGGACCTTCAAAGGGCTGGAATGGAGCTTTAAAGGGATTAAATTGGGGGATGTTAAATTGGGGGATATTTTGGGTCGGAAGGGAATTTGAAAGGGTTGGAAGGGAATTTTAAAGGGATTAAACTGGGGGATATTTTGGGTTGAAAGGGACCTTTAAAGGCCTTAGGGCCACCTTCCACTCTCCTTGCTCCAAGCCCCATCCAACCTGGCCTGGAGCATTTCCAGTGAGATTTGGGTGCAAAATGTTGATGCTGGTCCTCTCTGGGGCCACCAAGGTGTTTTGTTGACCTCAGCAGGACTCTGCCACGTTCTCCCCTGGGAGGGTGGGCAGGCCCTGGCACAGGGTGCCCACTGAAGCTGGGGCTGCCCCTGGATCCCTGGCAGTGTCCCAAGACCGGGTTGGATGGGGCTTGGAGCTGCCATGGCAGGGGGTGGGATGGGATGGGCTCTAAAGTCTCTTCCAACCCAAACCATCCTGGGAGTCCATGAAGGAACCGGAACCTCACCCTGGCATGTGCAGTTTATTTTCAGTGCCAGCTCATCGAGCACTCCCCAGACCCATAAATTCCTTGCCTTTCCATTCCTTGTCAGTTACTTTATTTTCATTTTTTCCCCCCTCTTGCTTTTAGTTTTTCCTCAGAAGCTGGGAGTCAACCCCACTGGGTATCTGCCCCCAGCCTCCATCCCAGGCCTTGATTGATTATTTTAATTACCCTGAGAGCCCTGCCAGGCTCCCCCAGCAGCAGCACTGCTCTCATAAATCCTCATTTTGCCTCACAGGGTGGTGTCAGCCCAGCCCCTGTTACCTCCCTGGCCAGAGGAGAAGCCTTTCAGCCTGGCCACCCTCCTGCTCCTTGGAAGCTCCAGCTGCACATTCCAAACTCATCAAGAATCCCTGGCAGCAGAGCAGGGATGCTGAGGCAGAGCAGCTTCTCCTCCCCGCTGAAAATCCAGTGGGAAGTCACAGATCCAAGGGCCACAGGAGGGACCCTCACCCAGTTTTCCCTTTGTCCTCCAGCTCCTTTTTTCCTGCAATTTCAAGGCCGTGCTTTGCCTTCTCTGGGGTGGTTTTGGTGTTGGTTGAGCTGGAATTCCAGGAGGAAACTGGAAAGGCAAAGTCTGATAAACTCCATTTAAAGGAAGCTGTGCTGCTCCATCACCAGGATTCCTCCAGGAATGTCCTCCATGGAATCCCAGGGTGGTTGGGGTTGGAAGGGACCTTAAAGCCCATCCAGTGCCACCCCTGCCATGGGCAGGGACACCTCCCACCATCCCAAGGTGCTCCAAGCCCTGGCCTTGGACATTCCAGGGCTGGGACATCAAAACCTTCCACAAACTTCTCTGGGAAACCTGCTTCTCTCTTTTCCCTAGGAGAGTTTAATATCTGCTGTTCCAAAACACGCCAGAGCTTTAATTTGGGGCCTTGGCTGGGCTGGGCTCTTTTCCCTTCCCTCTCCTCGTTCCATAAATCCCAAATAAATCCTCCACTCCATGAATCCCAAATCCAGCCTGGAATAGTCTCCCATGAAACACTTGATGGATGGCTCCAGGAGAAGGAACTTCCCTGTGTTCTGCCAGGCTCCTCCAAAATCCCATTATTTTTTCTCCCCTCTCATTTTGAAGCCCATTTCGTTGAGGAAGAATAACTCTCATTCCCGGGTTTTGAAATGTTTTCCCAATCACAAGTGCTGCGTGAGAAGAGCCATCACATTTTGAATAATTGATGGCTACTTTATTGAGTTGTCAGCACTAATTCATCCTCCTTTTGAAGCCTTCAAAGGAGGCCATCCTTTCACAACGTGCTCATTTTTCCAGGAAAAGTTCATTTTTATAATCACTTTTTTTTTTTTTTCTTTTTCCCTCCCCCACTGTGGAGTGTAATTGTAGCTGAGAAGGAGGGATGAGGCACCTTCCAGCACCCTCGAAAATGCCTTTATTCCTGCTCTGGCTGCTCATTTCTCTGCCCCTCCTCTGGCTGAGGTTTAATTATTCCTGTTTTAAAAGCACATTTTGAAATGTGACACCCAGCTCTGGCGCAGAACAAAAGAGACATTAATCTATTCTGGAAAGGGAAGGGAAAAAGCTCTTTTTGGGTGCTGCCCCTCCCTGACAGGCACCAGTTGGGATTTGGGAGGCAGGGAATTGTGAAAGGAACAACAATGCAGGGACGCTGCTGTTCCACTGGAATATTCCTCCTGCCTCTGGAATCTTCCTCCTGGAGAGGATCAACTTTGCACTTGGAAGGCTCTCAGCTCTCTAATTGACATCTGGAAGAACGGAGGGAAGGCAGTAAATTAAAAGTTTCCCCCTCCTGATTCTAGTCTGTAAATAGAGCATTTCCATTAAAATAAAATAAAATATAAATAATAAAATAAAATAAAATAAAATAAAAATAAAATAAAATAAAATAAATAAATAATAAAATAAAATATGATAAAATAAAGTAAAATAATAAATAAAAATAAAATAATAAAATAAAAATATGATAAAATAAAAAATAAAAATAAAAATAAAATAAAATAAAATAAAATAAAAAAATAAAGTAAATAAAATAAAAAGTTAAATATTAATAAAATAACAAAATATAAATAACAAAATAAAATAAAATAATAACAATACATACAATACAGTATAAATAAAAATAAAAATATTTTTATAGAGCTTTCCATTAAAATAAAATAAAATTAAATTAAATTAAAATAAATTAAATATAAAATAAATAAAATATAAAAATAAAATATAAAAATTAAATAAAAAATACACCAAAATAAATTTAAAAAAATAAAATAAATAAATAAAATAAAATAAAAATATAAAAAAAATATAAAAATAAAATAAAAATAAAAATAAAAAAATAAAAATAAAAAATAAAATAAAAAATTAAATAAAAAATACAACGAATAAATAGAAAATAAAATATAAAAATAAAATTTAAAAATAAATAAAATGAAATATTAAATAAAACTAAAGTTAAAATAAAATAAAATAAAATAAAATGAAATAAAATAAAATAAAATAAAATAAAATAAAATAAAAATAAAACAAACAGTCTCTCTCTCACACACAAAGCTGTCAGAATAGTAATTTTTTTTTTTTTTTTTTTTGGCAAATAATTTGCTTTTGTGCTGGGATTTTGGCTTGGTGTGAGCTGCACTTTAAAGAAGGGAGAAGCTTTTCCCTCTCCCCATGAAGTTGTGCCAGGTCTGGTCTTCCTGGGGCTGATCCAGGGTTTCCTGGGGAATTCACACCACTGGGATGCACTCTTTAATTAAAATATTTAAGGACTTTGTGCCTGTAAAGAAAACTGAGGAGAGCCCTGGCCAGGGCTGGTTTAATTAACTCATTGATTAATTCTCTGTTTATTGTTTTCTCATTTAGGGGTGGTGTCAGGCGTGGTGTGGAGGGACAGGTTGAACCCTTGCTGGGCATTTCCTGTTTAATTCCTGCTCTTTTGAATTCCTGGTCATTTCCCACCACAAAATTAAAATGTTATGAATCCCTGTGCTCCCAATTAGCAAAGAGATGTTGGGGATGCTCCATCCCTGGAAGTGTCCCAGGCCAGCCTGGAGCAAGCTGGGGCAGTGGAAGGAGTCCCTCCCATGGCAGTGGGGCAGAACTGGGTGATCTTTAATTTCCCTTCCAACCCAAATCCCTCTGGGATTCCATGACTCATTTTCCTGGAATGTGAACTGCCAAAATGTGCAGGAGCTGGGGTTTTAGAGCTCCAAGTGCTGGACAAGTCATGGACCTGAAAATAAAAACTCGGTGGGAATAATTTGGGCTGTCCCTCGACGTGTTTTGATCAAAACCTTTGTGTCTTGCTCTGGAATTCCAGCTGATTCTTTTTCTTGAGCACTGGACCAACAAAACCTTTTTTGAGGTCGATGCTGATTTAGCAGAAAGCTGAGCTGGTTTGCAGAGGACTCAGGTTTATCACAAGCCAATTCCAACTTCTTTTCCCCCAGAGTGGTCTTGGCAAGGATGGTTTGGAAGGACTCAGGATCTAGCAGCCAGGAATGATTTATTTCTGTGGGAACTGAGCTGCTCAGCACCACCTCGAGCATTTCACCTCACTTTTGTACCCTGAGGTCTCCCAGAAAATTCTCTTTGAGTTCCTGTGAATTCCCTCTAAATCCTCAGCTCTGAATTCCTGTTGGTGAGGGAATGGTTCCTGGGACACGGAGGTGAGGATGGGATTTGTGTGACTGGGGGTGAAAAATCCTCCCTTTTCACACAGGGTGCTCCGTGGTTCTGCTGAGGGACAGGAGCTTGTGAAAGATTTTAGCCAAAAAAAAAGACTTCCTGAAGGGTGTTTAATTGGCTCTTCACCTGGGGAGAGTTCAGGAAACTCCTTTTGGGAAGTTGATGCAGGCACATCCCTCAGCCTCCTTCGTGCTGCTGAAGTGGAAAATCTGTAAACACAGATGGACCTCGTGTTGCAGCAACCACTGAAAATTTTAAATTCCTCTTTCCCCCACAAAAATTGCCTTTTTTTTTGCCCAGAGATGGACCCAAACTGTTTCCTGTGCTGCACAGACCCCAGGTGGGTGATTATCCCACTTCTCCAACACTTCCCTGTTTGCATGTTCCCCATCAGGCCGTGTGTTTTTCTGGGTCAGACAGAAATGTTTGTTCCACATAGGTATGAAACAAAAAGCAGTAACTGAGTAGTATCCTGGTAGTAACCCAGTAGTAACCCAGTAGTAACTGAGCTAGTCCAGTTTGCTGTTCCTGTGTGAAACTGAAACTCGCTGCCGTTAACTGCACCAACATCGGAGATGAATTCCCGCCGTTCCATCCGCGGGAGATCCATCTCTCCTCGGCTCTCTTTGCATTCCAAGGGCTCTCCCAGGAGCGATCTTGAGTGCCACCTGCCTGCCCAGTAAAGCCTGGAATTCATCCGTGGATATGACAACAAACACGACAACAAACACGACAACATTCCAGAGACAAACGATCCCCGCTCCGAGTTCATTCCCGTCTCCCGGCAGGGCTCTGCGGTGACCCCGCTGGGTTTGGAAGCTGTTGTTTTGTTAACAGATGAATGTTTTGTGTGGATGGCTCCATCCCAGCCAGGCTGGGCTCCCTGGCCTTCCCACTGAATGCCTGCATGGATTTATCCACAGGACAATCAGCGGAGCGTCGTTAGAAACGGGAAAACAGCGGGCGATGAAAGAAAGCGCTGCTCCCCCGCCATCCCTGCTGCCTGGGAGGACTCTCGGAGATGCTCTGGCTGCTGGGAAGGGGAAATGGCTCTGTCAGGAAATGGTGCACAAGTTCCACACGGGAAGGGACAATCCATGGCCTCATCCAGCCCATTTTCCAAGCAGGATTGCTCGTTACGGCGCTGGCCGGGGATTGAACAACGGCAGCACCGCCGATATCAGACATCCCCGTCATGAGCTGACCCAGTGGGTTTTGCACTTCCCAGTTTGATGCCTTTTACTCTTTATTCCTCCTAAAATGTGGTTTTTTGGTGGGGAAAGACGACTTCTTTCCCACGCTGATCTTTTGCTGGGTTTTGGGAGTGGGGTTGTGCCGTCGCACGGGGCCTTGGGATGACAGAAATCCTGAATTAGGAGCAGGTGGTTGCTAAAATGCTGAGTAGTTCCTTCAGGTATTTTTTCTTCTTTCCAGCAGGACAGGGAGTGGAAATACTCAGTGCTTAGTGTAGGAAACTGTGAAGTGCAGCCGAATAATTTTTGGGTCGTTTTGGTTTGTTTCTGTGGATGAATGGGCAGGAATTTGGGAAAATTGTGATAAAAATTAGTTGGGTTCTGAAGGAAGCAAAGGTGTCCTTGATGTGTGATTCAGGATTTGTCTTTACTCACAAGGACATGGAGGGAGAGGACACATGGAATGGCTCCCAGTGCCAGAGGGCAGGCATGGATGGGATCTGGGCAATGAGGAATTCCTGCCTGGGCTGGAACTGCCAGAGCAGCTGGGGCTGCCCCTGCATCCCTGCAGTGTCCCAGGCCAGGCTGGACACTGGGATGGAGCAGCCTGGGACACTGGGAGGTGGCCCTGCCATGGCAGGAGTAGCACTGGAGGGTCTTGAAGGTTCCTTGGAACCCAAACCGTTCTGGGATTGCTTTGGGAGTGTCTGTGTCCCATCTATGAGATTCCCAGAGAATCACAGAATCCCTGTGACTGGAAATTCCCTCCAAGACCATCCAATCCAACCTGTGCCCAATCCCCACCTTGTCCCCAGCCCAGAGCACCGAGTGCCACCTCCAAGCCTTCCTTGGACACCTGCAGGGATGGAAACTCCACCACAGGTCCAAGCGATCCCATTTCCACGCTGGTTTAAACTGGTGTGGCCGAGCTTTCCTAGTGGAGAAGGTCAGTTGGAAAGGGTCAGTCTGAGTGGTCAGATGCTGGAATCATCTGCCCAGGGAGGTGGTGGAGTCACCACCCCTCGATGTGTTTAAAACATGACTGGCTGTGGCACTTGGTGCCGTGTTCTAGTTGAGGTGTTGGAGCGTGGGTTGGACACCATGATCTTAAAGGTCTCTTCCAACCTAGGAATTCTGTGATTCTGTGATTCTGTGCCCTGCAGCCTCTGGCATTTTCCAAATCCACCCCTACTCCAGAAATTGGGACACATCCTCACACCATGGTTCCTCCTTGGAATCATCTTCCTTTGGGAACTGCCCCACCCTTGGACCTGCCACCAGGAGGGGTCTGGGGAAAGAAGAGACAACAGAAGGAGAATTCACTGGGTTAAAAATGTTCCAGTTTGGCTCCCAGCCCACGGATCTCTTGCTGTAATTCCTGCTTTTCCTGGCAGGATCAAAGGCTGGTGTTGCCTGTTCTCCCCCTCCCCAGCTCCGAGCCTGTCATTCCCACATCTCCAGGGGTTCAGGGTGGTCACTGAGGTTTGATGAGTTCCATGTTAACACGAGCTGCTGGGTCCTGGGAGCTGCCTCCACGCGCGAGGAATTCCCAAATATCCCTTTGGAGCTGTGATCTCCTCGGGCTTTGATGTGTGAGCACAAGGCTGAATTTACTGAATAAATCACCACTGGTGCTGGCACGTGCAGCTGCCCTGAGTTTTCTCCTCTCTGTGCTTTTTTGGGGCAGGATTCAGGCTGGATTTTCCCTTTTGGGATGTGCAAAGGACCCCCCTGAATCACCCTTAAATTGATCAATTCGACCCGAGCTCATGCCACGATCCAAAAATGCAAAATTGGTTTGGTTTTTTGCTTTTTTGGGTTTTTTTGGTGGTTTTTTGGGTTTTTTTGTTTTGTTTTGTTTTGTTTTTTGTTTTTTTTTTTTTTAGATGCAAAAATAATATAAACCAAGAGACTAAGTGAAATTACAGATTTTTTTTCTTTTGTAATCTGCTTCATTTTGCAGCACACGAGGCAATTCTCTTCGTAGCTTCCAGCTTGGGAAACTCTGCCTAATCCCAAGGGTTCCATAACATTAAAATTCGGCAGGATTAAGGACATTTGGGTTCTGTTCTTGTGTGGAGACCTCCATCACCTCCCACTTCCAAGTGGTTTTTCTTTTTGAGCCATTCCTGGCAGGAGGAGCAGGGAGGAGCCCTCAGCTCTGCTTGGGTTGAGCCTGGGGGTGCTTGGGAGGCCCCTCCTTGCTGAGCTGCCCTGGGATTTCTCCATCCCAGCCCTGGATTGGTTTGAAATCCTTTGGAATCAGAGGAGGTGGAGATTGGGAATTCCAGTGTCTTGCTTGTCTTGGAGTTCAGTTGTTCCTGTGCAATAAAATATTGAAATTCAATATTTTATTCTGCTGAAAGAATGATCTGGGGGAAAAGTTTTTCTCCTTCCTGTCCTTTTTCTAAGCAATTCCTCTCTTTCCATGATTTTATGTATAAATTGCATTCCAGCACTGGGATTTCCTCATGGAAATGGAAATTTCCCCCTGGAAATGGGAAAAATTTTGCCCAATCTGTTGAGAAACACCCGAAGAACCAAATTGTCAAATTTGGCCACCTCTGGCTTCTTGTATGGAAATTGGGGTGGAAATTCCCCTTGGAAATGATTTTCTCCTTTAAATTTAAGACCAGTCTTAGTCCTGTATAAATCAATGCACAGAAGATAAAATTTCACCTTTCTATCCCTTTCCTGAGCAATTCCTAACCAATTCCTCTCTTCCCAGTGATTTTATGTATAAATTGCATTCCAGCTCTGGGATTTCTTAATGAAAATGGAAATTTCCCACTGGAAATTTGGAGAATTTTGCCCGTTCTGTTGAGAAACACCCAAAGAACCAAGTTATCAAAATTGGCCACCTCTGGCTTCTTGTTTGGAAATTGGGGTGAAAATTCCTCTTGGAAATAATTTTCTCCTTTAAATTTAAGACCAGCCTTAGTCCAGCATAAAATCAATGCACAGAAGATAAAATTTCACCTTTCTATCCCTTTCCTAACCAATTCCTCTCTTTTTATGTATAAATTGCATTCCAGCACTGGGGTTTCCTCATGGAAATGGAAATTTCCCAACTGGAAATGTGGAAAATTTTGACCTTTCTGTTGAGAAACACCCAAAGAACCAAATTATCAAATTTTGGCCACCTCTGGCTTCTTGTGTGGGAATTGGGGTGGAAATTCCCCTTTGGAAATATTTCTGTCCTTAATTTAAGACCAGCCTTAGTCCTGCATAAAATCAATTCAGGGCTAAGGCTGGTCTTAATCAGAAGATGAAATGGTGAATTTAATCAGAAGATAATTTAATCAGAAGATAAAAGGGTGAATTTACCATCCCAATCCCTTTGGGATGCCTCAGAGGATGAATCCGTGGCAAGGCCTCTGCTCTCTCTCCGTGTTTGCCAGGGATTGCTTTGGGGAGCCAAGAATTCTTCCTTAATTAGGGTTAAGGAGGGATGAGGCAGAAATGTGAATTTTGGTGCATAAAGGTGAATTTTGGTGCATAAAGGTGAGGTTTGAGTGGCTTTTGGGATCCCCCCTGTAGCAGAATGTCACTGCTGGTGGCATTGGCCTGGTCGCTCTGTGTTCTGTCACCCCTACAAATGAGACTTTTAGACAAAAATCTGACAAATTAGCCTCTCATTTCAGTGAATTGAAATCTTTGTGAGCCCAGGAGCTCAGCCTGGATTAGCTCTGGCTCCCTCTGAAACCTTTCCCCTCATTCCTGGATGTCACCCTTTGTTTTCCTGCGATCTCTTGCACTTTCACTGATTTTGTTGAATTTAGTTCATAATTGCAGCCTTTGCACTGGACAGCCCCAATCCAGGGGCACAGCAACGATTTCTTTGGGGACCTCAGCCCTGCTAAACCTTTCTCAATTGTTTTTTTCCCCAATTTATTTTAGTTTTTCATCATCCACCTGCCTTTGCTGTGGTCACTGTGTCTTCCCATGAGCACCACTGAACATTCATATTCACCATCTCCAGCAAGACATTTTTAATAGACAAATATATTTTAAATAGTGGCATTTTTGGGAAAAAAAAAATATATATGTATCTCAGAGCACATAAAAATAACACTGAGGGGTTTTATTCTCCACACTGGGCCAGCTGTATGAAAACATTTATTAAAAACCAGCTCCCAAACAGAGGGCTCTGCTCCTGAGCATCATTAATTCCGTGCTCCACGTCCCATTTGTGCTAATGATGTTCTAGAGCAGGCAGGACAAAGGAGAGGGAAAGCTGCCACTCACCACGGGGGAAAGGAATTTGTCACCTTGCCACCAGCTCACCTGTAATTGGGGCAGTTGTGTAAAAAAACCCTGAGTAAAAGCAGGGTTTTTTTGGGAATGTTCAGGGATGGGGGTGGAAATGTCAGGTTTGGGGTTTTTTTCCCAGCTCCTACAGCACAAACCAGGCTGGGAATCACTGGCTGCCAGTCCCTTTTCCCTGCACCAATGTTTATTGATTAATAAAGGGGGAGCCTGGCCCGTGCTGGCACTTGTAAGTGATAAACAGCCCTGCAGCAGTGCAGAGGGTGTATTAAAGGCTAGGAGCTAATGACTTTTCTGCTGGATGTAACACATTAAAAGCAGCGGGAAGCTGCAGCTATTTTATCACCTCGCTAATGTCCCTGACAACATTCACTTGGTGGGAGTGGATGGATGGGAATCCATTTGGAGGAGTAAATTAAAATACCTTAAAAAATGCCTTTAATAATAGCTCCAGAACTCAGCGGGATGGGAGAAGGCAGAGACACAAAAGCCCAATTAAATCATCCCCTCCATCTCCCTGCCAAGGCACTGATGTTCCTGATTATGCTGGGGCTGCTGCATCATTCCAGGAGGGTTTTGGTGTCTCAAGTGAGGGAATGATGGCAGGGCTGGAAGTCGGGGCTGTCACAAACTTCCCCCCCCGTGTCCAAGCAAATTTTCCCTTCCCCGCTCCCCTGCGCTGCAGAGAATGGGAAATAAATGGGAATAAATGGGAATAAATGATAAAAAATCCTTGTCCAAGTGACAATTTTCCTATTCCCTGCTTTTTAAGTTTGTAGCAAAGCTGGGTTTGGCTCCTCCCAAGGGGATTCATTCATTCAGAGATTATGGAAAGGCATCTCCTCACGTGGATACTTCCAGTCCAGCTGGGGTTTTTGGAGGTATTGAGACCACCCTGGCAGGGAATTCCTGGATTGTCCAGCACTGGCACAGCTGCCCAGGGAAGGGATGGAGTCCCCATCCCTGGAAGGGCTCAAAAACCCTCTGGAGGTGGCACTTGGGGACGTGGGTTGGTGGTGGCCATGGCTGGAGGTTGGACTCGGTGACCTGAGAGGTCTATTCCAGCCTTAACCTTGGTCCTGCTGAGTTCCAGCCCCTTTTTGGGATGCTGGGAAGCTCCTGGGTGCTGGCTGAGGGTTGATGTGCTGAGAATTCCCATTTTGTGGGGAATTCAGGAGAATTGAACAGTTCTGGTGAGTTTTGTTTGACTCTGCTGGTGCTGGAGAATAAAATGCCACCACTTTTAGATATCCCAGGGTCAGAGCTCCTGGGATGGGGCTTTTGTTGGGTTGGGGGTTTTAAGCATAACTTGGGCGTGGGATTTGAGTTCCAAATGGAATTTGGAGTTCAAATTGGGATTCCTGTAGAATTTGAGTTCAAAATGGAATTTGGATTTCAAAGTGGAATTCCTTGAGATTTGAGTTCCAAATGGAATTTTGAGTTAAAAGTGGAATTCCTGTGGAATTTGAGTTCCAAATGGAATTTGGAGTTCCAAGTGGAATTCCTGTGGAATTTGAGTTCCAAATGGAATCTTGAGTTCAAAGTGGAATTCCTGTGGGATTTGAGTTCCAAATGGAATTTGGAGTTCCAAGTGGAATTCCTGTGGAATTTGAGTTCAAAATGGAATTTGGAGTTCAAAGTGGAATTCCCGTGGGATTTGAGTTCCAAATGGAATTTGGAGTTCCAAGTGGAATTCCCGTGGAATTTGAGTTCCATATGGAATCTGGATTTCACAGTGGAATTCCTGTGGGATTTGAGTTCCAAATGGAATTTGGAGTTCCAAGTGGAATTCCTGTGGAATTTGAGTTCCAAATGGAATCTTGAGTTCCAAGTGGAATTCCTGTGGAATTTGAGTTCCAAATGGAATTTGAGTTCCAAGTGGAATTCCCGTGGAATTTGAGTTCCAAATGGAATTTTGAGTTCAAAGTGGAATTCCCGTGGAATTTGAGTTCCAAATGGAATTTTGAGTTCAAAGTGGAATTCCTGTGGGATTTGAGTTCAAAATCAGAATAAATTCACCAGATCTGCCAGCAAAGTTCACCCAGTGACTTCTCCACCCAATAATTTCCTCATCGATTCCATAATTCCATTGGGAATGTGGCAGCTCTCCCTGTGGGCTTGATGTTGAGGCTGTGAGGGATGGGGGCTCCAGCTCCCCCAGCTGTTCCTGTGGGTAATTAAGAGACACAGAGCTCCTTTCTGCTCTCCTCTGGTCCAGCTTCAGCTCCCATCTGCTGGATCTCCTCATGGCTGCTGGGAAGTCTGGAATGAGCTAAAAACGAGGAGCTTGGGAAGGATTCCAATGTCCCAGGGGTTCAGGAGGAAACAAAGGAAAGGGGCTTTTACCTTTTTCTGTGCAGAAATCATCCAAGGGTCATGAAGGACAAGTCCAGGTCATCAGGTCTGCACAGAACAGGCAGGTGGGTGGAGCTTTTCTCCTTGGAAAAACTCTCCATGTGGAAAAGCCCCATCTGGAGCAGAAGTTTATCTGCAATTTCACAAAGGATGGGATGAAAATCCCCCTTCACCCATGCCCCATCCTTGTGCTCCAGTCTTCCCCAGCTCTGGGATTTGGCTCCTCCAGTCTTCCCAGCTCTGGGATTTGGCTCCTCCAGTCTTCCCAAGCTCTGGGATTTGGCCTCTCACATTCCAGAAAAGCCAGGAGTGTCTCAGCTCCGTGGGCTGAATTTGCAATCACAGAGCTGCTGATTGATTTTTGAATCCTTGCAGGGTTTGCAAACTCTGTGCTTTATCAGGGTCTGGTTTATTCTGCATTTACTGGGCTTGGGCAGGGCTGGCCCCAGAAATTGTTAACTTGGTGTCCCCAATATTGAACGGAGTGTTTAGAGGAGGGAAACTCTTCTGCATGGCCACAGCAATGAGCAGATTTTATGGTTCACGTTCTCCCTTTTTTTAAAGAAAAAACAAATGTACATTTTTCTCTTCATCAATATTCCAGTTCAGTGGAGCAAAGCTTTCCTGGATCACACAGTGCCAGGTAAATAAGATTTATCCAAGACCTTGTTTGTGCCTTCCTTTGGCTCCTGCAACACCACATTTAAAGCAGGGAGAGAATTCCAGCAGATCCTGGGCTCACATCCATGGGGTGAATTCACTCAGCACCTCCTGGGATAAATCCCATGAAAATTAAAATATCACCTGCATGAAAAAAAGGAAAAAAATCCCTTGGAGTTAAGGGGGGAAGCAAAGCTGTAGTAGGGTGTGGTATAACCACAGTAATGGGGAAAAAGTGATTCTGGAATGCTGGATTTTCCTGGGAAAAGGCTGGGAGAGGAAAGCAGCCTGTCAGATTGGAGACTGCCAGGAGAGGTTTTGCTGCTAGCCACGGGTTTGAATGGAACTGATGGACCCTAAAACCTCCAGCCCTTTGTAAAACCTGGATCTGCCAGAAAGAAAAGTGGGAAAAGGTGTTGTCACTCCCTGTGGGATAACCACTGATCAGTGGAAGAGGGAATTTAGATTCTCCTCTTCCCTCTGTTAGCTAAAATAAATTAATTTAGTTGGTTTTACACCTCTGTTTTATTGTTTTACTCCTTTATTTGGTGCTGGAATAGGGCTCCAGGCTGGTTCCCATGGATCCAGCTCTTCCCATCCCCACTCCCATGGCTCAGGGCTGCTGTTGGCAGTTTTGGAGCCCCCAAAGAGCACCAAACAGCTCATTTATCCCAAAATTCCAGCCAAACTGGCTCCCCAGCTCCTGCTTTTCAGGTTTCAGTGATTCCCATCTCTGACTCTGCTCATTTAGTCAGAGTTCTTCCATTTTGGGGAGAAATTTGGGCAAAAATCCCCAGTTTTGATCTCCCTTTCCCACTGCCCTCCAAGGCACTGACAGCACTTGATATTTATTAGCACTTGAAATTTATTAGGTATTAATTTATTAAATACCTTAAATATTTATTTAAGATTAAGGAATTTTTGCCCCCTGGGAATGGTCCCAAGCCCAGAGCTGTGGCTGAGCTTTGAAATCTTCCCCTCTCTCCTGCCCTGCTTCAATTACAGCTGGGCTCTGCTTGGTGCTTAAAAACCGTGAGGGATCAGCTAAAGCCCAGCTTAAAAATTAGATCAGGCTTTGTTAATTGCTCTCCTCTAAGGCAGCCTCATCTGGTGCCTTCCTCTGCCAAGGAGTCTCGAGGAGATGATTTGTGATGGGCAGCAATCAAAGGAAAAGGGACAACTTTCCAGTGCCAAGGTCTCCTCCTCCGTCTGCTGTGCTTTGGTGAAGACATTTCTGAGCTGGATATTCCCATCTCATTTCTGAGCTGGATATTCCCATCTTCTTTTTGAGAAGGAAATTCCCATCTTCTTTCTGAGCAGAATATTCCCATCTTCTTTCTGAGCAGGATATTCCCATCTCCTTTCTGAGCAGGAATTTCCCATCTTTTTTCTGAGCAGGATATTCCCATCTTTTTTCTGAGCTGGATATTCCCATCTCCTTTCTGAGCAGGAAATTCCCATTTTTTGTCTGCTTTCCCCAAGGAAATGCAGCCAGGGAATGGAGCCTCCCCCTCCCAAGGCATGGGAAAAGCTGTGATTTCTGCAGAAAAATAAAAATTGAAATAAATCAAGGGGGAAGATTGATTCTCTAATCCAGGTGCTCCTCACCAGCGAGCTGGAAAATAAAACTGTGCACTTCCCATATATATATATATGAATATGGGATTATGGGATTATATAATTCCATATTATGGGATTATATATATTACATTATATGGAATCATATGTATATTAAATAATATTTATACAAAACCATTTTATATATTTATATATTTATATATTTATATTTGTTTTATAAATATTTATAAATAAAATATAATATTCACATATGTAAGAAAATACATAATATTCTATATTATGGAATGATATCTATTGGATCCATATATACATATTCCATGATATATGGAATAGGTAAATTCCATACATTGCTGGAATATTCCTGCTGAGCAGGAATTCTGCCTGCCCTGGAGCAGCTCTCCATGCCCTGGAGATCCAGCCCAGCTGGGAATAAAAAGGGAATCCTTATTATGGGAAGTGTTATGGGAATCCTTATTATGGGCAGTGTTATGGGAATCCTTATTATGGGCAGTGCTATGGGAAGTGCTATGGGAAGTGCTATGGGAAGTGCTATGGGAAGTGTTATAGGAAGTGTTATGGGAAATGCTATGGGAATCCTTATTATGGGAAGTGTTATGGGAAGTGTTATGGGAATCCTTATTATGGGAAGTGTTATGGGAAGTGTTATAGGAAGTGTTATGGGAAATGCTATGGGAATCCTTATTATGGGAAGTGTTATGGGAAGTGTTATGGGAATCCTTATTATGGGAAGTGTTATGGGAAGTGCTATGGGAAGTGTTATGGGAAGTGTTATGGGAAGTGTTACGGGAAGTGTTATGGGAAGTGTTACGGGAAGCCTTATTATGGGAAGTATTATGGGAAGTGCTATGGGAATCCTTATTATGGGAAGTGTTATGGGAATCCTTATTATGGGAAGTGCTATGGGAAGTGTTATGGGAAGTGTTATGGGCATTGTTATGGGAATCCTTATTATGGGAAGTGTTATGGGAATCCTTATTATGGGAAGTGTTATGGGAATCCTTATTATGGGAAGTGCTATGGGAAGTGCTATAGGAAGTGTTATGGGCATTGTTATGGGAATCCTTATTATGGGGAAGTGCTATGGGAAGTTCTACAGGAATCCTTATTATGGGAAGTGTTATGGGAAACCTTGTTATGGGAAACCTTGTTATGGGAAGTGTTATGGGAAGTGCTATGGGAAGTGCTATGGGAATCCTTACTATGGGAAGTGTTATGGGAATCCTTATTATGGGAAGTGTTATGGGAAGTGTTATAGGAAGTGTTGTGGGAAGTGTTATGGGAATCCTTATTAAGGGGAAGTGCTATGGGAAGTTCTACAGGAATCCTTATTATGGGAAGTGCTATGGGAATCCTTGTTATGGGAAGTGTTATGGGAAACCTTATTATGGGAAGTGTTATGGGAAACCTTATTATGGGAAGTGTTATGGGAAGTGCTATGGGAATCCTTATTATGGGCAGTGTTATGGGAATCCTTATTATGGGAAGTGTTATGGGAATCCTTATTATGGGGAAGTGCTATGGGAATCCTTATTATGGGAAGTGTTATGGGAATCCTTATTATGGGGAAGTGCTATGGGAAGTTCTACAGGAATCCTTATTATGGGCAGTGTTATGGGAATCCTTATTATGGGATGTGTTATGGGAAATGTTATGGGAAACCTTATTATGGGCAGTGTTATGGGAAGTGCTGTGGGAATCCTTATCATGGGCAGTGTTTTCAAAGCCCATAATTCAAACCCCACAGTGCCAGTGGCCGGCGGTGCTCTCTGCTTTATCCTCACCCCCAGCACAGCCCAGGGACAGGGAATTGTCAGGATTTATTTTCAATTTAATGTTTATTTTTCATTTGTTTTTAGCAGCCCCCAGCCCTGTGGGAAGCTGGCTGGAGGAGCAATGAAGCCTCCCCCCGGTGGTGTTGGGATTCAGGTGTGAGGGGCTGGGTCTTGTTCCCGGGATGAGCCTCCTTGTTAGTCTGGGTTATTTTTAAAGGCTCCCTTGAAGTGCCTGGCCCTAAAATGAAGCTTTGATCCCATCCATTAACGAGCCCAGAGGGGGCAGAGGCACCGGGGCGCTGCCCTGGGACCATGGGTGAGCTGCCTTTCCTTCTGGACACTGTCAGAAGCTCCAGGGCTGGCCCAGCTAACAATCCACTGTCCCCAGGGCCACCTGCAGAGGTGGCACAGGGCTCTGGGAAAGGTTGAGATGTCTCAGGGAAATGGCCATCACGTGCCTCCTTTCTAGATGGTGATTCCCTTTCTTCTCCTTTTTATTTTTTATTATTTTTTTAATCATTCAAGTGGCTTTGTGTTCCCTTTAAATCAAAAGGGTTTATTCTAAAATCTTTAAATTAGAAGGGTTTATTCTAAAATCCAGATACTGGCAGGGGCTTTGCTGGAATTTTAATGTTGTGGAGGAAAATAAGTGGGGAAAACTCCATGAAAACCACAATAATTGCTGATTTAACACCCACTGGTGGGATTTTAGGTTGTGGGTTTTTTCCAAATGCTGAGTTAGGAAAACAAATTGAAATGAGCTGGATCGAGGGTAGGTTTGGTCCCTCCTGGTGTGGTTTTGTGTCCAGCCCAGGAGGGGTCACAGGAGGGTTCCTGGCAGGACAGATCCTGCTCTGGGAAGCTGCAGGACATCAGCTGATACCATGGATCTGCTGGAAACCCCACCCAGGGTGGGAAGAGGAAAAATCTGATTATCCACACAAAAAGGAAAGGAATGGCTTTTGTCTCCTGTGTTGCTCCATGAGCCAGGGAGGATTTCCTTCCCTTTTTTATTCCTGAGGGATCAGTGGTGACTTCAATCCCTCAGAACATTTCTCAGCCCATCCTGGGCTTGGCTTTAATCTGAAACCACATCAGGTGAGACCCCACCTGCAGAGCTGCCCCAGCCCTGGGGACACAGCAGCACCTGGAGCAAATCCAGAGGAATCCATGGAGCTGCTCCAGGGCTGGAGCCAGGCTGGGAGAGCTGGGGGTGCTCACCTGGAGAGGAGAAGGCTCCAGGGAGAGCTTCCAGCACATTCCAGGGCCTGGAGGGGCTCCAGGAGAGCTACAGAGGGACTGGGGACAAGGCCTGCAGGGACAGGAGCCAGGGAATGGCTCCCAGTGCCAGAGGGCAGGCATGGATGGGATCTGGGCAATGAGGAATTCCTGCCTGGGCTGGAACTGCCAGAGCAGCTGGGGCTGCCCCTGCATCCCTGCAGTGTCCCAGGAAAGGCTGGACACTGGGATGGAGCAGCCTGGGACGGTGGGATTGGAATGGGATGGGATTGAAGGTCCCTTCCCACCTAAACTGCTTGGGGATTCTGGGATTTGGGACACTCAGAATCCATCCCCAGGGATTTTTATGGAAGTGGGAGGTGGAAAAGGGAAGGGAGACCCTTCCTGGAGTCCTGAGATTCCCAGTGAAGCCCCCAGATCCCAAAATTCCTTCCTAGAGCAGAGTTGGGGTTGGGATGGATCCAATCCCAGGCTGGGAATGGAGGGAATTCTCTGGGAAAGGGAGACTGGGGTGGGATTTTGGGAAGGAATTCCTGGCTGGGCTGGAACTGCCAGAGCAGCTGGAGCTGCCCCTGCATCCCTGCAGTGTCCCAGGCCAGGCTGGACACTGGGGCTGGAGCAGCCTGGGACACTGGGAGGTGGCCCTGTCATGGATGGGGTGGGATGGGATGAGATTTTTCCCTCCAGGTGCAGCTGGGAGCCAAGAACGTCCCAGGAACAGCACAGGCAGTGCCTGAGCCCTCAGGGAACCCCCATCCCCAAGGATTTTGGAGAGTTCCCAAGGAGGACAAGGCTGGAAGGTGCTTTTCTAACCAAGTCAGGGCCAGGGAGCAGAGCAGGGCCAATTCCTGTCCCTCAGGGGCTGCTCAGCAGGAGCAGGATCAGGGATTGGGGCGATTCTGCTGTGCATTAATTGGGAATTAATTCAGTGGAGAGGTGGAAGTTGGGCTGGTGGGGCTGTGGCAGAGCTGGCCACAGCCATCACACCCACGTGGGGCTTGATGAGGTTGTGCTGAGAGTCACCAATTTCTCCTCACTCCTGATGAACACAGAGGAAGGAGGGTCTTTCCAAACCCCTGGAATCTTCCCAGGTCATCTGAGCCCAGAATTTCTCAAATCAGCCAGGGTTCCCAAAGGCTGCAGTGTCTTCCTTTGCTGCACTTCAGGAACAACACTCCACTGAGACCATTAATAATTCAATTTTTATCAACCTGGGACTTCCATGACCTCCCCTCTGTCTTGTTTGCAGCAACAAAATCAAACACAGTGGGCAAAATAAACACAAAGTGTGCCAAGTCACCTCAGAAATCCCCAAATTCCTGTGGAGCTGTTGAAATCTTGGACATTGTGGGATATAGGGTCCCTCCTGCAGGCTGGAGGAAACCAAACCTGCTCCTCAGGGGTTTTAGTGTCACTCTGGGCTCTTTTTGGGGTGGCAAGGTGGGGATTGATCCAAGGTTGGGCTGGATGGTCTCTCCCAACCTCAGTAATTCCAGGATCTGTAGGATATGGAGCAGCACTTTGGGCTGTGCATCCCTCTGAAAATCACATTTTGAGGTTTCACCTAATGAAGGACAGACCTGGTGAACTTCAGGAAGTGGATCAGAAACCCCAACTTCCAGAGCTGATGAGCTCTTCAACCACTTCCCTCCTATTTCCTGAAATAAACAGGACAGGAGATCTTTGTCCTTTTGATGCTTTTTTAAAAGTGATCAGCTCGAGTAACTTGGAGGAGGAGAAAAATGCAGCTTTGTCCACTAGGAAGCCAAGCTGGGGGTCCCAACGTTGCTAAAGCAGTGGGGGTATAAACCTCTGAATGCTGATTATGTCCTTTGACATTTGAGGTCCTGAGTCCAGCCAACACTTTAGGTTATGGTGAGGGGCCTGAAGGGTTTTCAGCATCTCTGGCAGCTCCAGACCTCACCCCTTTGTCCAGATATTGCTTTGATCTCTTAATTCCTTATTGGCTCGTTGTTTTAGGGGTTTATTTGCTGAGTTTGGTGGGAGATCCTCTCTCATGGCACGCTGGGTCTGATGTTATTTGCATGCACTCCGATGTCCCCTCCTTGCACTGTCCCAGAAGAGCTCTCAGCTTGGCTCCAGGCTGGGTGGTGCTGATGCAAAAAGGAGAATTCTCAACAATAGATGGTTAACGACTGATACTTAGCAGGTGATTACAACGTGCAGCTAACAAAGAACCCTCCTGGGCCAGCAATCAGCTCCCAACTCAACTTGTAACTCTGCAACCCTTTTTAAAAATATGAATAACTCTTTTTTATTCGTAACATTTCCTTTCACTGATCTGTTCAGGAGGCGCTGGCAGAGCATCAGCTGCACCTCTGTGACAGCAATTAGCAAAGCAGGAGAGGGCTGAGATAAACTTCCCCGAGCTGCTGCTCACAGCTGGGCTTTTGTCCCCTCCCCAGAGCACGGTGATCGTGGAGAAGACGGTGCAGGACCTGATGGAGCTGATGCACGACCTGAGCGCCTACTCGGACCAGTTCCTGCACATGGTGTGTGTGAAGCTGCAGGAGTACAAGGACACCTGCACCCTGGCCTACAGGTACAGAAACATCAGAGGTTGATGTCCAAAAAGGAATGAGGAATTCCTGCCTGGGCTGGAATTCCCAGAGCAGCTGGGGCTGCCCCTGCATCCCTGCAGTGTCCCAGGCCAGGCTGGACACTGGGATGGAGCAGCCTGGGACACTGGGAGGTGGCCCTGCCATGGATGGGGTGGCACTGGGTGGTTCCTTCCAACCCAAACCATTCCAAAATTCCATGATAAAAGGTGACCTCAGGTTGCTCACTAAAAGCCTAAAGTGTCCTCTTTAAAAAAAACAAATTTAAAAAACAGCCTCTTTAAAAAACAAATGGCTGAATGTGCCTTTTGCTCTCTGGTAAAATAATTCAGATTCTTCATTTGAACATTCGAGCATAAACAATTTTATATGAATTAATTCTATTGAGATTTGGGTATTCAGGTCTCATGGCAATTTAGGAATTTCAGGATGAGAGGAAATGGCCCTAAGTTGCACCAGGAGAGATTTAGATTGGAAATTAGGAAAAATTTCTTCCCTGGAATGTTGGTCAGGCATTGGGAGGGGCTGCCCAGGGCAGGGGAGGAGTCCCTGTCCCTGGGGGAGTTTAAAGCTTTGTGGATGTGACATCTGGGGACATGGGTGGCCTTGGCAGTGCTGGGAATGGTTGGATCCCATCCTAGAGGTCTTTTCCAACCCAAATTATTCAGTGATTTTAGGAATCAGCAACCACAGGAATCCACACACACTGGGTTTGGTGAAGGTTTCCCAGGACAATTCTGTGAACTGACAGGGAGTCACCAAATGCTCTGTCCTTGTCCCACTGGCATTTTGGGATCATCCATCCCTCACATTCCCCAACCAAAGCATGGAAGATCGAGGCACCACAATCCCACTGGCCATGGACATGTTTGGGTTAAACCCTTCAGGTCCTTCATTTGTCAGAGATTTCCTGGGTGAAAATCCATAAATAACATCTAAGGACATCCCAGTGTCCATCTGTAAAATGGCCCTCCTGGAAAGGAAAACCAGGGCCTCATCCCTGGGATAAATAATTCCATTAAAAACCAGGGTCGTGCCTCATCCCTGGGATAAATAATTCCATTAAAAACCAGGGTCGTGCCTCATCCCTGGGATAAATAATTCCATTAAAAACCACCGCAAGATGCTGCAGGAATGTGGGCTGGAATAGCTGCTCTACATCATCCCCTCCATGGCTATGGAGCCTGAAAAAGCCCTTGTGCTTCCTGACCAAGAAATTACTTCCCATTGCCTGATTTTATTCAGGAAAAACTTCATCTCATCATCATCATCATCATCATCATCATCATCATCATCATCATCATTATTATTATTATTATTGACAATGGCAGTGAGCAGGGGCTAAACTTTGCCTGAACACCCCCCTAAATCGGGAACTGCTCGTGTGCCATTGTCCAAAACACTCCTTTTTTTACCCAAAACTTCCCTGCCTGGAGCCAGACAATGGTATTGATTTGTTTGGCTTGAACTTGACAGTCCTTCCTTCCTCCCTTTGCCATTCCTGGCTTTGGCACCTGCTGAGGGCTAATTAGGACAACGCTAATTTGGCCATCTCCTGATTGCAGCGGAGAGGAAGAAACAGGAAACGTTCTGGTTGTGCTGCTGGCAAAGAAGGACTGAAATAGAAACCCGGATCCCTTCCCGGGAATGCGGGGGAGCGGAGCAGCTCCCGGCCCTCCCGCTCCATCCGCGGGGATGCTGTGCCCTCTGCAGGGATCTGGGCTCCACACAGCCCTGCCCTCTGCTCCAGGCTTTTCCCTGCGCTGCTGGCATGGGTGAATCCTGCTGTTGGCAGATTCAGGACATCCCTCTGGCTGTCTTGGATTGCCCAAACCCCTGCCAGGGGGCTCAGAGACCCTGGCACAGAGCCCAGGACCTCTGTGCCTTGGATTTTGACCCATGGGAAAAAATTACCAACCTTGTGTGAGGATCTGCAAGCAGAAATTAGAAAGACTTAGATGAAATAATAGTTTGTCACAGGGTGAAAATTAGATTTTTGGGGTTTTTAGAATGGGGGTTCAGAGGGCAAGATGGAGGGATCTGGGTGTGTCCAGCCTTTCTCCTTCTTCTTCTTGGCCTCCATCTTCTGGGTGATGTTGGCACTTTTGGATTGGTTTAAGGCAGAAGCTCAGTGTCTAACACAGTGATGGGATTGGGGAGTTATGGTAAATAACGCACAGGCAGTTTTTAGTGTAAAGAGATAACACTGCCCCAGGGCAGGCAGAGTGCCTCTGTCTGACCTGCTGGACAGACCTCAGCTGGACAGAGAAAAAATTTTATAGATAAGAAACAAGAAACAACCTTGAGAGTGAGAACTGAAGAGCTCTGACTCCTTCTTTGAGTCTGGGCTGGGAAAAGAGACTTTGTGACACACCTGGGGGTCACTGTGAGCAGCAGAGATCCCAAGATTGTCCTTTTTCCTTCTTTTTCTTTTGGGTGATGGTGGCACTTCTGGGTTGGTTTAAGGCAGAAGCTCAGTGTCTAACACAGTGATGGGATTGGGGAGTTATGGTAAATAACGCACAGGCAGTTTTTAGTATAAAGAGATAACACTGCCCCAGGGCAGGCAGTGACCTGCTGGACAGACCTTGGCTGGACAGATGTGATGGTGTTCACAGGGGTCCCAGGATGAGGGAAGAGATGGGAAAGCTGACTCCATGTTCAGAAGGCTGATTTATTATTTTATGATCTATATTATATTAAAACTGCACCAAAAGAACAGAAGGAAGGATTCCATCAGAAGGCTGGCTGAGAATAGAAAAGGAATGAATGACAAAGGTTTGTCTGTGCCCCAGCCAGTCTGGACAGCTGGGCTGGGATTGGCCATGGATGAGAAACAACCAGGTGAGCCCAATCCCAGATCCACCTGCTGCATCCCACAGCAGCAGAGAATCCTTGGGCACAGTTTGTTCCTGAGGCCTCTCAGCTCCTCAGGAGGGAAAATCCCAAGGAAAGGATTTTTCATAAAACATGTTGGTGACAGACAGAGAAAGAATTTTATAGATAAGAAATAATAAACAACCTGAGAATGAGAACAGAAGAATCCTGGCTCCTTCTTCGACTGCCAGGCTGGGAAAAGAGACTTTCTGACACATCTCGGGGTCACTCTGAGCAGCAGAGATCCCGAGGAGTTGGTGGAGTCAGGATTATTCACAGCTCCTTAAAATCAGGATGAACTCCTGGGAGCTGGGAGTCGATCCCATCCAACAAAACTGCTCTTGGGATGGCAAAGAGTGAGAATTTGGGAAGGCAGAGAGGTGTTTTTGTGGGATTTGTTCCTTCAGGGGGAATGTGGGCAAATGTGGGTGAAAAAGCACCCAAAGGGAGGCTGCTCCAGGCAGGATTTGATCCGGAGTTCTCTGCGGGAGCAGCTCGGGAAGGACGGCAGCACTGGGAAGTGCACAGCTGAGACTGCTCATGTCTGAGCTGCGTTTGGCTCGTGTTTTCCAGGGATTTCAAAAGAAAAACATCAAACCTGAGGGGGCTGGATGGGATTGGACACTGCTATAAATAGCAGCTCTGGTGTGTTGGTTGATGGCGAGTGTTGGAAGTTCGGCGTAGGTGAGGTGCCTCCTGCAAGTCGCGTTTCTCTCCAAAATTCCAGTTCCAGTTTGCCACCCAAACTGTTTACAAACGTCAGCTCTGATTTCTGACTAATTGCTGAGGAGCTGGGGCTGAAAATGCAAATAAAATGGGAGGTGGAGCCCCCAAACCTCCTGCCGTGCTGGCAGCACTTCCAGTCGTGTCCAACCCCCGTCTCCAGCAGATTTCCAGGAGAGCAGCTCAGCTCCAGAGTTAAAAACCATTTCATGTTAAAAACCTGAGCACAAAACCATTTTTGTGGGGTTTTTGGAGATACTGAGAGGAGAAACCTGCCCAGTTCACAGTTGCTGCCCTGAACATGAGCCCTTCTTTTTAATCCTCTGCCAACACTCTTCTCTGACAAAAATTGCTGCCTCAGATGCAAAAATTAACCTTTCCACGTTTTTCTACATAAATTTGCCAGTGTTATTCATGCCCACGTTGAAGTTGCACGTTTTTATTTTGTTGTCCACTCTAAGCTCTGTCTTGTGTGTCCACTCCCCTCTTCCTCATCCTCATCCTCACCTTGTTCATTTCTGAACCTCTCTGAAGGCTCTGAGTAAAGGAATCCCTCACCCAAAGGAGACTTTTTAGTCTTAAAAAGAGATGGAAATCACCAAAATGTGGTTCTGAGAGTTCAAAGATTATTAATTATTAATTAATTATTAATGATTAAATCCTCTGGAGGTGCTCAGCTCCCTCTCTGGAAGCAGCTTCTGGTGACCAGCCTCCTTTGGCTGAACTCTCTCAGCTAAATTTGGGTGAAAAAAATGGGAAATAACTGGATCACTCAAAATGGTGAAGAAAAGAAACCCCTCCTTCTTTCCAGCCAGGCAAAATAAACCTAATCCACTTTTTTCCTGAGGAAGAGCAGATTCATTCAGCCAAAATGGGGCAGCCAAGCAGGAATTTCTGATTCCCCGGGAAATGCTTTTCCCACTCGTTTTGCTGCTTCTTGGTGGCATCTTCCCCTCCCTGCATGAACTTTTCGGGGTTTCAGTTGCCTTTTTGACTCTTTTTTGGGGCAGGGGGGTTCCCTCAGGCAGTGGGTGCCTGGCCCAGCTGCTTTTTAACCCTTGGCAGCCCAAACCATCCCCTTGGCCCGTGGGAAGAGGGAAGAATCATCCAGAAACCCGACTGGCAGGAGGCAGAGGAGCCCAGTGAGCCCCTGTGGCTTCCAGATGTTTCCTGCTGGAAAGCCAAAGCCCCCAGCTGTGTCCAGGGGTATTCCCATATTATCTCCCATAGGAGAAATGGTTCCTCAGAGTGCAGGGTTGGTACCTGGGAAGGTGTGACACACACCAGGAGTTTGGGCTGTCTGCCCCTCACCAGCAGGCTGGGAATGGGAAAGATTTTGGGAAAGAGGTGTCCAGGATGGCTGTCCCAGGCTGATATTCCATAATTTACGGTGTCTGCTCCACCATAAAAGAGTTTTTTCCATCATTTTTCCACCCTCTGTCCTCTGAGGTGGTGGGCACCTGGATCCAGCCAGAGTCAGCTCCCTGTGGCAGCAGCAGGAAAATCATGGAGGAGTTTGGGATTAGGGGAGTGGGGGTGGAAGGAGGAGTTTTGAGCTGGACTAAAAGATGTCCTGGGATAATTCCCTCAAGGACACAAATTGGATTGAAGGTACAGAGGGGGAATCGTGGCTGGGAAGCTGGGAAGGAAATGTGGGATAAAGGAGTTGGGAAAAGCTGGGTGTCCAACAGAGATCAGGGATGTTCCAGCCTCTTCAGCATCTCCTTGATGAGGGGGTGGTTGGGGTAAAACCAACACCAGGAAAAACCAGGAGGTGTTGGAGCTCTGGGAAGGAGTGGGGGTGTAATTCCAAGGGATCCAGGCAGTGCTGGGGCTGTTCCATGGATTACTCTGGAGCTCACTGGTTTCAGTGGATCCATGGATCTCTCCAGAGAGGAGTCCCCTGGATCCCTGGGATGTCCAAGGCCAGGTTGGACAGGGCTGGGAGCAGCCTGGGACAGTGGGAGGTGTTCCTGCCATGGCAGGGCTGGGATGGGATTTAAGGCCCCTTCCCACCCAAACCATTCCAGGAATCCATGGACCCATGGGCACCACCAAAAGGTGGGGAAAGCAGGAATCCTGGATTAGGCTCTTGGAAAACTGGAAAAGAAAGGACAGCAGGCTGAGTTTGCAGCGTGTCAGAGCATCCCAACATCCTCCCCATCCCCTCCCCAGCAGTGACTCCACAAACAGTTGGGATTTTGAGGACAATAAGGACATAAAACAGAGAGGTGGCTCTGTGTAACTCATGGGCACCATCAGAAGGTGAGGAAAGCAGGAATTGTGGGTTAAGCTCTTGGAAACCTGGAAAAGAAGGACATCAGGCTGAGTTTGCAGTGTGTCAGAGCATCCCAACATCCTCCCCATCTCCTCCCAGCACTGAGTCCACAAACAGCTGGGATTTTGAGGACAATAAGGACCATAAAACAGAGAGTGGCTCTGTGTAACTCATGGGCACCATCAGAAGGTGAGGAAAGCAGGAATCCTGGATTAGGCTCTTGGAAAACTCTGTTTTATGATCCCAACATCCTCCCCCATCTCCTCCCAGCACTGAATCCAGAAACAGTTGGGATTTTGAGGACAATAAGGACATAAAGCAGAGAGTGGCTCTGTGTGAGTCCATCAGGACCCTCCCCAGGATGCCCTGGAGTCGTGGGTGCCTGAGGGGCCACGATAAGGCTGGAAATAATTGGAGAGAGCAAACAGTGGATGTGGAAAGAGCTGGGCTGAGAGGGAGATCACGGGGAGTAATGGGATGAAACTGAGGAAAATAAAACACCAGCTCAGTATCAGGAGTTTCTTTATCCAAGAGCTGGATTTGTTCAAGTGTGAAATAGAGTCCCAAGGGAAGGAGAGCATTACTGCAGTCATTTAAATGTGCAGGGGACAAAGCCCTGGCTGATGTGTTCCCTGGAACAGTTGTCTTGCCTTGGCACAGCAATGCCCAGATATCATCAAACCCCTTTTCCATCTCAGATGTCAGAGCTGCTGGTGCAGCTCTTTTATCCCCCTCCGTTTTCACCAGGGTGAAAAATAAAAGACCAGGGTGAAAAATAAAAGACCTTTTTTAAATTTATTATTTTTTTTTCCCCCTGAGTGGAAAAACACCAGCTCCCTCCCAGCAGCAGAAGGGCAGACAGGAATGTTGAGGTCTTGTGTGGCTGGAAACAAAACTCAGCCTTTTGTGTGTGACAGATTGAACGAGAAACTCAGAGGGAAGGAAAACTTGTTGGTAAGCGCGTGTGACAAATTCACAAAATCACAAATCCTGTGTGGTTCCTGAGCTGAGCTTGTTTTCCTGGTGGATGGGGAAAGGGTGGGATGAGAAATGAGCTGTTCTCTTCAGGGAGGATCAGAGCTGGCTCCTGTCTCGGTGCCTTTCTGGCTGTTTTCCTTTGCAGAACGCAGGTGCTCGGGGTGTTGCTGTTTTTATTTCTATTTGTTCCCCAAATCACCCCCGAATGCTGCTGACACCTCATCTCTGCCCCAGAATTCCAGCCTGGATCGGGGGGAGTGTGGCTGGAATGGCTCTGCCAGGTCCCTGTCAGGGGGGGCTGGGGTGTGGGGGTGTCTCTGTTGGCTCAGGCCATTCCAGCCTGGGAGAGCTGGGAATATTCCCCTGGAGAAGGGAAGGCTCCAGGGAGAGCTTCCAGCACATTCCAGGGCCTGGAGGGGCTCCAGGAGAGCTGCAGAGGGACTGGGGACAAGGCCTGCAGGGACAGGAGCCAGGGAATGGCTCCCAGTGCCAGAGGGCAGGCATGGATGGGATCTGGGCAATGAGGAATTCCTGCCTGGGCTGGAACTGCCAGAGCAGCTGGGGCTGCCCCTGCATCCCTGCAGTGTCCCAGGCCAGGCTGGACACTGGGATGGAGCAGCCTGGGACACTGGGAGGTGGCCCTGCCATGGATGGGGTGGGATGAGAATCTTTAAGGTCCTGGATTGACTCCTCCAAATACAGCATCCCGTTTGTCTCCTGGAATTCCCAGTCAGGAATTCAGAGCAGTTATCCTGCCAAAAACACAAAACAGGGAAATTCTTCCCCATTGGAACCCGGTGCAGTCCCTGACTCAGTTTCCCACATAGGATTTAGCTGGAATCTCCATCAGGAGATACTTTGGATGACCTGGAAAGATTATCCTGGACCCTTCATTCCCCCTCAGCCCTGGTGCCCAGGCTGGGCCAGCTGTGGGGGGAGGTGGTGGCTCCCAGCCAGGTGTCCTGGGCTGGTCCCACCTGGCCCTGAGCCCACCATGGGCAGAGGCTGCTGAGCTCCACTGACATTCCAGAGGGAAATGATCCATGGAGACACCAGTGCAGGGTGACCTCCTCCAGCTGGGTGCCAAACTGAGTTCCCAGGGTTGCAGAAGGAATTGTGGATCAGGCTCTTGGAAAACTCTGACACAGGAAAAGAAGGACAGCAGGCTGAGTTTGCAGCATTTCAGAGCATCCCAACATCCTCCCCATCTCCTCCCAGCAGTGACTCCACAAACAGTTGGGATTTTGAGGATAATAAGGACCATAAAACAGAGAGGTGGCTCTTGTAACTCATGGGCACCATCAGAAGGTGAGGAAAGCAGGAATCCTGGATTAGGCTCTTGGAAACCTGGAAAAGAAGGACAGCAGGCTGAGTTTGCAGTGTGTCAGAGCATCCCAACATCCTCCCCAGCACTGACTCCACAAACAGTTGGGATTTTGAGGACAATAAGGACACAAAACAGAGAGTGGCTCTGTGTAACTCATGGGCACCACCAAAATGTGGGGAAAGAAGGAATTGTGGGTTAGGATCTTGGAAAACTCTGACCTTGGAAAAGCAAGGACAGCAGGCTGAGTTTGCAGTGTGTCACAGCATCCCAACATCCTCCCCAGCACTGACTCCACAAACAGTTGGGATTTTGAGGATAATAAGGACACAAAGCAGAGAGGTCGCTCTGTGTAACTCATGGGCACCATCAGAAGGTGAGGAAAGCAGGAATCCTGGATTAGGCTCTTGGAGACCTGGAAAAGAAAGGACAGCAGGCTGAGTTTGCAGTGTGTCAGAGCATCCCAACATCCTCCCCCATCTCCTCCCCAGCACTGACTCCACAAACAGTTGGGATTTTGAGGACAATAAGGACACAAAGCAGAGAGGTGGCTCTGTGTAACTCATGGGCACCATCAGAAGGTGAGGAAAGCAGGAATTGTGGATTAGGCTCTTGGAAACCTGGAAAAGCAAGGACAGCAGGCTGAGTTTGCAGTGTGTCAGAGCATCCCAACACCCTCCCCCAGCACTGACTCCACAAACAGTTGGGATTTTGAGGACAATAAGGACATAAAACAGAGAGGTGGCTCTGTGTAACTCATGGGCACCATCAGAAGGTGAGGAAAGCAGGAATCCTGGATTAGGCTCTTGGAAACCTGGAAAAGAAAGGACAGCAGGCTGAGTTTGCAGTGTGTCAGAGCATCCCAACATCCTCCCCAGCACTGACTCCACAAACAGTTGGGATTTTGAGGACAATTCAGGGAAATGGCCCTTTTTTCCCTTAGAAGGTGTCCCAAAGTCCATCAGGAGTTGTGTGTGATGGGGAATCTCCCACCCTGTCCCTCCATGCGTGGATCCTTCCCTCAGTGCCCAATCCCCACGGGTGTGCCATGGGATGTGAGGAAGGGCTCAGAACTCCATGCCAGTGTCCCTGAGGCAGGATGTGCTCCTCGCTGAGGTGGCTCTGGCTGCTCTCCCTGCAGGACCATCGTGCAGTCGGACGAGAAGCTGGTGATCAGCGCCTCCTGGGCCAAGGACGACGACATCAGCAGGCTACTGAAATCCCTGCCCAACTGGAGCAACATGGCTCAGCCCAAGCAGCTGAGGCCCAAGAGAGAGGAGGAGGAGGATTTCATAAGGTAAAACATGGTGGGAAGCTGGGTGAAGGTGGGAAGTCGCTTCAAGGAGAGCAGCAGCAAAATTGGGAAGAGATTCCCGGCGTTTTCACAGCTGTCGTGTCCAATCGTGGAACCATCTGGGAAATGGGAAAGGCTTTGGAGATCATCCAGTCCATCCCATTCCCTGCCAAAGCCACCACTGACCCTGTCCCCAAGTGCCACCTCCACAGGGCTTTAAATCCCTCCAGGGCTGGGGACTCCACCCCTGCCCTGGGCGCCCTTTTGGGGGGAGAAATCTTCCCGATATCCAAGCTCAGCTTTTCCTGGTTCAATTTCTGCTCACTCTGCTCTTCTGACAAAGCCATTTGGGAGCTGTCTTTGGGATCCAGCTCAGGCAAGGATTGGAGAAGGAAAGGATTGTTTTGAATCCTTGTCCTGCTGGTTGGTGCTGCTCTGGCCACCCTGTGGTGAAGGGAGCAGCATTTTCTGACCTAAAGGAGGGGCCAGCTGCTTGTACTGGGCAGGAATTCCCAAAATCTGTGCTGTCAAAGGAATCTTTAATTTGAGCCACGACCTGGTGGAGCTTCCCCTCCATCCCAGCTCCAGGAGCTCACTCATGGGAGCAAATGAAAAACCCCACTATTCCCAGCAGGAATTCTTTTGGAGCCAACTCTGCATGCCCAGACCAGGTTGTTCCCACCTTCCATGCCAGTGGGAAGCCTGGAAGGAGCAGATTCCCTTTCCCTGCACGCTGGGAATGGCTCAGCTCCCGTGAGATCCCAAAGGCTGCACATTCCCATCCCTATTCATCACTTCCTTGATTGGCACTTGGCTGTAAAACTGGAGGAGGAGGAGGAGGAGGAGGAGAAGCTGTTGAAAATAACAAGTCTAATTTGCCCAGATTGTCATTTTCCTCCTTGCCTGCCTGGAAGCCCCGTGAGAGGGAGGCTGCAGCCTGGAGAGGATGGGATTTGTGGGGTCACAGAAGGGTTTGCAGCTTGGGCAGGGATTGGAAACATCCCCAGGGGAGCAGGGGGAGCCTGCAGAGCCCCTGAGGGCTCTGTGCAGTCCCTGAGTTGAGTTTATGGACTGAGTCCTCACCTGCTTTCACATTTATCCTTCATTTCCTCACCTGGGAAGCCCCTCCTGGCTCTCCCTGTGATTCCTGATCCATCATTTTGGGATAGCAAAGCTCCAGTGGGCTCTGGGGGCTGAGTGGCCAGGCAAAAACAGATGGCTGAGCTCAGCCTGGTGCTGACAGAAGCAACATTTTCATCCTCATGTGCATTTTATTCCATCCTCCTGGCCACTAATTGAAGTGTTTTGTGACAGTGGATCAGAGGAGCTCCAATGGGAAGCCTTTGGGAAAAGCCTTTGAGCCATCCACACTGAATTTCCTGGGAAAAGCTCCCGTGCTGTGGCTTTTCCAGCCCAGGTTTAGGACACAGATCTTTCCTCAGTGTCTGTCTGCACGTCTGCTAAGCCCCAGTTCCTCCCAGCACCTCTGAACTCTCCTGTGGCATCAATTTAAATCCTCAGGATTGCTCTGGGCCAGATGGAGCCAATTGATGGCTTGGGAACTTCCTCCAGGATGGGTGGGTGGTGGTTGGATGGATCCCTCCTGAAAGCTTCAGAATAAAATTAATTCCTCATCCCATTTTTTGTCACCCCCTGCCCATTTGAGGAGCCTTTTGTCCTCACACAAAGGAACTTGATTTCTTCACTGCTGCTGCTGCTTCCTCTTGGCACTGCTGATGAAATTTGGGATAATTCTGCCTGGATTGCACAGCTCCTGAGGAATCCTTGGTTAGCAGAGAGTGAGAGCTCCTCTCCTCGTCATTTAACCTGTGTGCTGTTTGAAATGTCAATATTTGGTGTTCATGGGCACTAATTCTTGGCTGGCAGGGCAGGACTGCACATCCCTTCCTGGAAAAGAAGGCTGATGAAATTTGGGGAAATGTTCTTTTTTTTTGTTCTTTTTGATGTGGAACTACTCAGCAGCATCCCTTTATGAATGTTGGAAAATTAAACCAATCCTGAAAGTTCACCAGCAGTTTTTGTCCTGTGGCAGCAGCAGAGATCCGGGCCCAGATTTCCTTCCCTCCCCAGATTTCCTGCAACTCATTTGGTTCACTAAAAAGAATCCAAACAGAAAAAAAATCTTTGCAAAAAATAATCCTCAGCCTGTGGACAGAGATTGATTTTGTCATCTTAACCCCTCGCTGTCTCCTGAGCCAGGAGAGGTCAGAGGGCACCAGTGGGGAAGGCTGCCCAATCCCACTGGAATAATAATAATAATAATAATATTAATATTAATAATAATAATTTCAATTAATTGGGAATTATTCCAATTAATTGAGAGTTGTTATTATAATAATATTAAATAATAATAATAATAATTTCCATTAATTGGGAATTATTCCAATTAATTGGGAGTTGTTATTGTAATAATATTAAATAATAATAATAATAATAATAATAATAATAATAATAATAATAATAATAATAATAATAATAATAATAATAATAATAATAATAATAATAATATTTTCCATTAATTGGGAATTATTCCAATTAAATGAGAGTTGTTATTATAATAATATTAAATAATAATACTAATAATACTAATAATAATAATACTAATAATACTACTACTACTACTAATAATAATAATAATAATTTCAATTAATTAGGAATTATTCCAATTAATTGAAAGTTGTTATTATAATAATATTAAATAATAATAATAATTTCAATTAATTAGGAATTATTCCAATTAATTGGGAGTAATAATAATAATAATAATAATAATAATAATAATAATAATAATAATATAATAATAATAATAATAATAATTTTATTAATTGGGAATTATTCCCATTAATTGGGAGATTATTATTATTATTATTATTATTATTATTATTATTATTATTATTATTATTATTATTATTATTATTATTATTATTATTATTATTATTATTATTTGTCCAGTGGGATTGGGCAGCCAGAGGGACCTGCTGGGGTATTTTAGTGGAGCTCAGAGCTTGGTGAGTGCAGAGGTTTTGATTTGCTAATTCAAGATTTTTTCAGATTTGAAATCTTGTAACTCATGTGTTGAAGATTAGTGAGCAAATTCTAACGAATATTCTGGAGTGTGCTGGGCTTTGGTGTTGGGTAATTATCAGTGAGAGAGGATTGGGAGCAAAGGTAAAGTGGGTTTAAAACATTTAAAAGGCAACAAAGAAAATTTTATTAAAAGATTATTATTTAAAATAAAAAAGAAAATTTTCTTAAAAGTTTTGTATTAAACACTCAAAGAAAAAGAAGTAGTGGGATCAAAACAAGCCAGCTTTCCTCCCATTCCAAGCCACAGCAGTGGGGGAGGAAGGGAAGCAAAGCCCAGGCTCTGCTGCTGGAATTGGAGCTCTGGGTGGGTGTGGGCCAGGCTGCCCCCACCTCCGGAGAAAGGGATCCCACAGGGGCTGCTGCTAAACCCCAGAGGTGTTCCCAGCCCTGCCTTGGACAGGGAAGAGCAGTGGGAAAAGAGCTTGGATTCAACTCATATTACTAACAGTCTTAAAAAAAATTAAAAATCAGTTTTAAAAATATTAGTAGTAATGCCATACAGCATTGCCTTTCATATCTATTTACAATTTTACAGCACAAAGCTGACCAATATTTTATTTCTCATATCAAAACTCGCTCTTCACTGGGGCATTTGCTGGGTCCCCAGGATGGAGGAGGAATGATGGGTCTGACTCCATGCTCTCAGAAGGAAAATTTATTATTTTATGTTATATATTATAGCAAAGAATGCTAAACTAAACTGTACTAAAGAATAGAGACAGGATACAGACAGGAGGCTACAAAGATAATAATGAAAATTCGTGACTGACTCCTCAGAGATGGTGATTGGTCATTAATTAAAACAATTCACATGGAACCAATCAAACAATCACCTGTGGATAAACAATCTCCAACCACATTCCAAAGCAGCAAAACACAGGAGAAGCAAATGAGATAAGAATTGTTTTCCTTTTTCTCTGAGGCTTCTCAGCTTCCCAGGAGAAGAATCCTGGGCAAGGGGATTTTTCAGAAAACATGACAGTGACACTTCAGGATTCCTAAAAGAAAAGATTCTCCTGCTGTCCCTGATTCCACATTTCTCAGGGGGGGCTTTGCTTTCCATTTCAGGGCTGCTTTTGGGTAAAAATCTGAAATTTTGATTAATAATGTGGGAGAAGACAAACTGATCCACATTCCTCAGGGGGGCTTTGCTTTCCATTTCAGGGCTGCTTTTGGGTAAAAATCCAAAAATTTGATTCATAATTTGGGAGACAAACTGCTCCACTTTCTTCAGGGGGGCTTTGCTTTCCATTTCAGGGCTGCTTTTGGGTAAAAATCCAAAATTTTGATTCATAATTTGGGAGACAAACTGCTCCACTTTCTTCAGGGGGAACTTTGCTTTCCATTTCAGGGCTGCTTTTGGCAAAGAATCCGAAGTGCTGATCGGGAATTTGGGGGACAAACTGATCCCTCAGCAGGAGATCCTGCGCGACGTCAGCGACCTCAAAGCCTTGGCCAACCTGCACGAGAGCCTGGAGTGGCTGGCAGCTCGCACCAAGGCAGCTTTCTCCAGCCTCTCAGCAGCCCAGAGTGAGTAAATCCCCAGGGAAAGCAGGAATGGGGGCTTTGAGCAGCTTTTGTTCCTGCCCCCCAAGCAGGTTTGTGGCAGAGGGAAGGAGAAAGTGAAGCAGCTTTGTCTGTTTGTTCCTCTGGGGACACTGGGGGCACTGGGAGGGCTCCAGGGGCAGCGTTGCTGTCTGGGTTTGGAGAGCCAGGTGTGTGCTGAGAGGGGCAGGAGCTTCCCCAGAAATGGAAAATGCAAACCCATCCCTCTGAGTTATTGTAATTTTGAAATTGAGGGGCTCTCAGGGAAAGATATGGGAGCAGGAAGAAGAGTTTACTAGGAAAATTAAAATACAAATGTAATAGTGCAAAATAACCACAGAGTCAGAAATTTCCTGACACCCTCTGGGGCAGGGGGTTGGTGGCAATCCTGGTTTGGAAAGGCAGGTGTGTGCTGAGGGAGGCAGGGGCCTCCCCTGAAAGGAAAATGCAAACCCCTCCCTCTGAATTATTGTAATTTTGAAATTAAGGGGGGCTCAGGAAAAGATAGGGGAGCAGGAATAACAGTTCTTTATCAGGAAGAGTTATGGGAAGGGGAAAGTTCTTTCTAGGAAAAAGGAATAGGAAAAGTTCATTACTAGGAAAATTAAAAACACAACTGCAATGGTACAAATAAAGAAACCAACCCAGTGACAGAGTGAGAGCAGGAGCTGAGCCCTGTGGGTCAGGGTGGTGGCACAGCCCCATCCCAGGGGGGCTCAGGGTGGTGGCACAGCCCCATCCCAGGGGGCTCAGGGTGGTGGCACAGCCCCATCCCAGGGGGGCTCAGGCTGGTGGCACAGTCCCATCCCAGGGGGGCTCAGGGTGGTGGCACAGTCCATCCCAGGGCTAGGTGGGGCACAGTCCCATCCCAGGGGGCTCAGGGTGGTGGCACAGTCCCATCCCAGGGGGGCTCAGGGTGGTGGCACAGTCCCATCCCAGGGTGGCTCAGGGTGGTGGCACAGTCCCATCCCAGGAGGGCTCAGGGTGGTGGCACAGTCCCATCCCAGGGGGGCTCAGGGTGGTGGCACAGTCCCATCCCAGGGGGGCTCAGCCCTCCTGCAGTGCCAGCTGTGGTTCTGCTGGAGCAGGGATCCTGCACAAGGGGGGAGTTTTCCTCTGAAGGTCAAACTCTGAGTTTCCCACCCTGGGGTATCACACACTTCTGTTCAAACTGCACACCCACAATCCCAGCTCCATCATTCCATTCTGGAACCTTCTCCAGGCCCTCAGGTCAGTGCAGTGTTCTCTGGGGTCAGAGCCTGGCAGCACAGACAGTCCCAAATTCCCAGCAAGGGTTCCATGGAGTTAATTGCTGATTGCCCTCGGGATAATTAGGGGTTGAGGGGCAGCAGGTGGTGAGTGGATCTGCTTTTTGCCAGGGTTGGGGTTCAATGTGTGAGAGGGTGTTTATTGTTGGGCTCAGATGTTTATCAGTTCTTATCACAAACCCTGAGTTCTGCAGCACTTCAACAAACTGAAAATGGAGCCCCAGCTCTCTCTCCAAGGCCTTTTAGGGATCAACTGGCCAATTAACAAATGATACCTCAATTATTTTCACTTTTAACCCAATAACCAACCACCCATGGCTGCAATGGGGACTTTTTATCCAATGACTCAAAACCACCCAAGATAGGATCTGGGAATGAGGAATTCCTGGCTGGGCTGGAACTGCCAGAGCAGCTGGGGCTGCCCCTGCATCCCTGCAGTGTCCCAGGCCAGGCTGGACACTGGGATGGAGCAGCCTGGGATGGTGGGATTGGAATGGGATGGGATTGAAGGTCCCTTCCAACCCAAACCATTCCAGGATTCTGAAGAAGAAAAGGAAGAACTGCATGGAAAAAAAAAACAATAAAGAAGAAAGGGAAGAACTGCAAGGAATAAAAACAAGAAAGATAAAGATCCCTTCCCCCTCTGGGATTTTGGGGAATGACTGGTAAATAACCAGGAATTGTGGAGAAATCAGGCTGAGTCTGATCATCCTGGTGCTGGTCCCTTTTTTTTTCCCGTTCTTCACCCTGAATTTGAGAACTCTTCATCATTTCCATGGATCTTCCCATCTCCACCTTCCTCTGGATTCCCTTGGACAAAATTTCTTTGTCTTCCAGATCTCTGGGCTGCTCCTCTTGCAGCTCTTCATTCTCCTTGCACAATTTTGCTTCCTTCAGTGAAAAAAATCCAACTTTTCTAGTGAAAACCACCTGATCTTTGGAGTTTTTCTAATGAACCAGTTGGGTTTTGGGTGCTTTTCATGCCTTTTCCTTCACAAACCAATCTCTTCAAAACAAACTGCCCTCAAAAAAAAAAAAAAAAAAAAAAAAAAGCTTTTATCTATAATTGATTCATTCTATCTATAATTTATTTATTCTATCGATAATTATATCTAAAATGGATTATTATCATTCATTTTATCTATAATTATCCAATTTTTGTCCAGAAAAAGTGACTGCTAAGGATCTGTTTCGCTGTATTTATTTTCATTCAGGACACTGATTAACTTGAGGAGTTTTATTCCTTTCTCTTCCACTGAGAGAGTGGGAGATTGAAGGTTCTGTACCAAATCCATCCCTCTGAGCCCCAGGAAATCCTGCAGGGAACTTCTGAGGGCATTTTTTGGGAAGGTGCAGCTCAGTGTCCTGGAGGACTGAGAGGAAAAGGGGGGAGAGGTTTTGGTTTGCTGTGGATGGAGGGAAGTGTCTCCCCTGTCCTGTGATCTTCCCTGTTTCTAAGGAAAATTTGGTGAAGCACATTGGGAAACACCAAACAGGCAAAAAAATCCTTCCCAGAACTCAGGAGAAGCTGAAAGGACTTTTTAAAATCAAGTCACTTCTGAGATAATCAAATTCAGCCCAGGAAATAATAATTCTGAGAAGGACAAGTTCTGAGAAAGGTACATCATAAATGACTGAAAACAGTAAAAATTCACAGAGGAATTTTCCCAGTTGAGGAGCACTGGAACAGCAAATCCCGATTTTTTTTTTAGGGAATCCTTCCATGATGAAATCAGCTCAGCTCCTAATCCTGTGTTGGGATCCTGCTCTTCATTCTCCCTGCACAATTTTGCTTCCTTCAATGAAAAAAACCCCAACTTTTTAGTGAACAACACCTGATCTTTGTAGTTTTTTTAATGACCCAGTTGGTTTTGGGTGGTTTTCTTGCCTTTTCCAGACTGCAGAGTGCTTAAAGAAAAGTGGGGATCAACCAAACCTTCCAGGAGTTGTGGGATGGAGCTCAAACCTCTTATCTGCCCCTCTGAGATAATCAAATTCAGCCCAGGAAATAATAATTCTGAGAAGGGCGGGCTCTGGGAAAGGTACATCATAAATGACTGATAACAGTAAAAATTCACAGCGGAATTTTCCCAGTTGAGGAGCAAATCCTGGACTTTTTAGGGAATTCTTCCATTATGCAATCATCGCCGCAGCCTTATCCTCCTGTGATAGGAATCCTGCTCTTCAATTCTCGCCTGCACAATTTTTGCTTCCTTCATCCGTGCACACAAACAACACTTTTTTAGTGAACAACCAACCTCAACCCTGATTTTTGGAGGTTGTTTTAAATGAACCCATGGTTTTGGGTGGTGTGCCTTTCTTGGCCTTTTTCCCAGACTGCCAGAGTGCTTAAAGAAACGTGAGGATCAGCCAAACCGTCCAGGAGTTGTTGGGAATGTGATCTCAACGCTCTTATCTCACCCCTCCTGAGATAATGCAAATTCAGCCCGGGAAATAATAATTCTGAGAAGGGCAAAGTGCCTGGGAAAGTTTACACTTACAAGCAAAAGACTGAAAACAGTAAAAAATTCACAGCGGAATTTTCCCAGTTGAACAGAAAATCCTGGACTTTTTAGGGAATTCTTCCATGGTGAAATCAGCTCAGCTCCTAATCCTGTGTTGGGATCCTGCTCTTCATTCTCCCTGCACAATTTTGCTTCCTTCAATGAAAAAAAACAACTTTTTTAGTGAACAACACCTGATCTTTGGAGTTTTTTAAATGAGCCACTTGGGTTTGGGTGGTTTTCTTGCCTTTTCCAGACTGCAGAGTGCTTAAAGAAAAGTGAGGATCAACCAAACCTTCCAGGAGTTGTGGATGGAGCTCAAACCTCTTATGCTGCCCCTCTATTTTATTTAACAGATCCCTCCCTCCTCTCCCAGTCATCCCTTTTCTTCCCAAGGCTGCATCTTTGCAGAAAACCAGCAAACAAACCCATTTTTGGAGGAGTTATTGCCGCTTTAAAAGTGCTAATTTCCTGGGGAAATTTATGCCCGGCAGCGGCGGCAGGCGGGTGAGGAGCTCGGCAGGCAGGCAGCGCTAACGAGACAATTCATTAAGCGCAGAGTGTGTAAAAAACATTAATTCCCCAAATGAAAAACTAATAGAGTGTTTAGGCAGCTCTTTATCACCGCTGACAGCCCGGGCTCTGCTCCTCAGTGGTGTTTACCCAGCTGATGGGGCTGCAGCTCTTCCTTGCCACCTCAAAGGTCGGGGGGATTTTATTCCCAGCTTTGTCCCTTCTCCTGTGCTGGGGTTTTAAGGACGTGGGAAGTTCTGAGTGCCAGCCCTTCTGTTTTGTCTTCTTGCTTTCCTTTTCCTTCTTTCTTGCTTTTTTTTTTCCTTGCAGTTCTTCCCTTCCCTTTCTTCTTCCTTGATTTTTTCCCTTTCAGTTCTTCCCTTTTCTTGTTCTTCCTTTCCTTCCTTTCCTTCCTTTCCTTCCTTTTCCTTTCCTTTCTTTCCTTTCTCCTTTTCCTTTCCTTTCCTTTTCCTTTACCTTTGCCTTTCCTGTTTGCCTTTTCCTTTCCTTTCCTTTCCTTTTTCCTTTTCCTTTCCTTCCTTTTTCGCTTTTCCTTTCTTTCCTTTCCTTTTTCCTTTCCTTTTCCTTTTCCATTTCCTTCCTTTCCTTTCCTTCCTTCCTTTCGCTTTCCTTTCCTTTCCTTTCCGTTTCCGTTCCCTTTTCCTGCTGCCTTTCCTTTCCTTTCCTCTTCCTTCCGTCTTCCTCCTTTCCTTTGCCCTTTCCTTTCCTTTCCGTTTCCTTTCCTTTCCTTTTCCTTTCCCGTTTCCTTTCCCTTTACCTTTCCCTTTCCGATCCTTTTCCTTTTTTCCTTTCCCTTACTCCGTTTCCATGGTCCGTTTCCTTTCCTTTCCTTTTTTCCTTTTCCTTTCCTTTTTTTTTCCTTTCCCCTTTCCTTGCGTATCCTTTCCTTTCCTTTCCGTTTCCTTTTCCTCTCCGTTCCCTGAAATTTTCCTTTTTCCTTGTTTCCTGAACTATAAATTTCCTTTCCTTGAAATTTCCTTTCCTTTCCCTTTCCTTGAATTTCCTTTCCTTGAAATGTCCTTTCCTTTCCTTGAAATTTCCCTTTCCTTTTTCCTGAAATTTCCTGTTCCCGTTCCTTGAAATTTCCTTTCCCGTGAACTTTCCTTTCTTTAAATTTCCTTTCCTTGAAATTTCCTTTCCTTTCCTTGAAATTTCCTTTCCTTTCCTTTCCTTGAAATTTCCTTTCCTTGAAATTTCCTTTCCTTGAAATTTCCTTTCCTTGAAATTTCCTTTCCTTGAAATTTCCTTGAAATTTCCCCTTGCAATTTCCTTGAAATTTCCTTGAAATTTCCTTGAAATTTCCTCCTTGAAATTTCCCTTGAAATTTTTCCTTCCTTTCCTTGAAATTTCCTTTCCTTGAAATTTCCTTGAAATTTCCTTTCCTTGAAATTTCCTTTCCTTTCCTTTCCTTTCCCTTTCCTTCCCAAACCTTCCCAAACCTTCCCAAACTTTCCCTTCCCAAACCTTCCCAAACCTTCCCAAACCTTCCCTTCCCAAACCTTCCCAAACTTTCCCTTCCCAAACCTTCTCCTTCTTTTTCCTTGCTTTTTTTCCTTGCAGTTCCTCCCTCCTTCAGAACCTTGTCCAAGGGGAAATCTCCTCCTTAGGTTTCCTCCAGCACATCCCTGATTTTTCTCTGGGAAAGCAGGACTCATTAGTGGAAATCTGCTGGGAGATTAATTAACGAGCAGCCGTCCCTGAGCTCGTTTCCTCCTCCCTTCTGTTTGTCCTACAAGTGTGGCTTTGTCCAGTGAGTGCCCTCGCCTCTGATCCCAGTAAAAGGTGAATTCCCAGTAAAATCCTGGGAATTTTGGACAGCTTAGGCAGAGCTGACATCCCAAATCCAGCTGTGAGGTGCCCCATGCCTTGAAGGTTGGACTTCAAAGTTCCCTCCCAACATTCTTGGTGCCCTTCCATTCCATGATCTTGGAAGTCTTGGGAGGGCTCATTCCTTTGAGTGTTTTATTTCCCTGGATTTAAGCCCCAAAAAAGGGAACAACTGAGGTAAAAAAGCAGCAAGATCTGGGTGAAAATCTGAAGTATTTGTTCATTTCTAAGAGGCCCAAATGTTCACACCTCAGAGAAGAAGCCCAGGGAAGGTGTCAACCCCAAAATCCAGCTTTGCTTCCTGAATTCCCAGCGCTCTGAAATGAATCCTGTGGGAGAATCCAAATCCAGCTCCAGCTTTTATGGGTCATTCCAGTCCTTTCCCAGAGAGCTGGAATTCCCAAATGGACCAATTTAGGAGAAGGCAGTGACAGATCTGTACCTCAAAGTCCCCTTTTGGTGGGCATGGACACCTTGGTGACATTCCTGTCCCCCCACAGATTTTCCTCACCAGCAACACCTTTCCCAGAGGGACAGACCCTGGCTTAACACGGAGCTGGCTTCTAAATAGTGAAATATTAAAAAAATTATTAATTTTTCCATGCTTTTGGGTGCTGAAGTCAGAGGTTTCCTGGCAGAAATCCCTCTGAAATAAGCCCTTGATGTTGATCTGATGTTCACACCTTCCTCCTTTAAAAAAGAATCACATCTCTGATTCTGCTTGGCTTCACCCAGAGCTTTTTTTCCTTGAAACACCCAGATATTCTCCTTTTTGGATGCGTTTCAGTAGCGATTTTGTGTCCTTGTGGCATCATCTCCTCGTGGTGCTAAGAGCTGTGGGAGCAGAGGGCCCTGCTGGAATGGCAGGGATGGATAAAATCCCATTATCCACGTTTTCACCTGCTGGGAACTCCAGCACTGAAAGAGCCCCAGGAAAGTCTCCAGCAGAGAGAAGAGTTAACCCTGACTCTCTCAAGGCTTCACCCAGCACCTACCCCCTGACAAATTCCCTTTTTCCTGGTGTTTTTTGGAGTTACCTCTCCAGGAGAGGAAGGGAGGAAGAAATTCAGATTTAAGGAGCTGCGAACTGGTCCTAAATTCAGCAGGAGTTCCTTGCTGCATCTCTCTCCCCCAGAGGAGGAGTTTCCTGTCTCTGTGAGCCTTTCCTCTCCCCCAGAGAGGAGATTGGGGAATGCTGTGCAAATCCTGAGCCTTTTGGAGGCTCCTTCCTCAGGTTCAGGGTGCAGAGTTCACCTCCTTGGACTGGTTTTGCTCCTGGTGCTGTTAAACCACGGGGATGTGCCCACTCTGCTCCCACCTGGCTGCTCCAGGGGTTTTGTTTAATATTCCATAAAGATATTTATTAAATTAATATTTATTTTGTTTCGTTTAATATGGCAATCTGCATCCATCCATCTACAGCCTGCAGAAATCCTGGGTGACAAGGCCAGGGCTGAGTTCATTTTTCTGGAATGAAAATGTCACTGTCATATTTTCTGGAAAAATCCCTTTGCCAGGATTTCTTCCCCTGGGAAGCTGAGAAGTCCTCAGAGAAAAGGAAAACAAGATTATCTGATTTGCTTCTCCTGTGTTTTGCTGCTCTGGAATGTGGTTGGAGATTGTTTATCCAACAGGTGATTGATTGGTTTCATGTTTTAATTAATGGTCAATGGAATTGGCCATTAATTAAAAGATGGAATTGTTTTAATTAATGGCCAATTACAATTGGAATTGTTTTAATTAATGGCCAATCACAGTCCAACTGTGTCAGACTCTGGAAGGAGTTGGAGTTTTCATTATTGTCTTTTTAGCCTTCTGTCTGGATCCTTTCTCTTTCTTTAGTACAGTTTAGTTTAGCATTCTTTAATATAATATCATGAAATAACAAATGAGCCTTCTGAGAACATGGAGACAGATTAATCATTCCTCCCAACGATGGGCACCCCAGAAAACAGGAGAAATTGAGATTCACCCAAAAAACACACAGGAGAAATTCAGATTCACCCCAAAAACACACAGGAGAAATTGAGATTCACCCTGAAAACACAGAGGAGAAATTCAGATTCACCCCAAAAAACACAGAGGAGAAATTCAGATTCACCCCAAAAAACACACAGGAGAAATTGAGATTCACCCCAAAACACAGAGGAGAAATTCAGATTCACCCCAAAAACCACAGAGGAGAAATTGAGATTCACCCCAAAAAACACACAGGAGAAATTGAGATTCACCCCAAAAAACACAGAGGAGAAATTCAGATTCACCCCAAAACCACAGAGGAGAGACTGAGATGATTCCTGCCCCCAGTGCTTCTCCAGGAGGATAAAAACTTAACAAAATGTTGGATTTTGGGGCTTGAAAAAAAGATATTTTTTCATGCGTGGTACAGGTGGGGTTTTCTACTCTCCTGTCACCAGGTAATGATCTAATTATCCCCAGAGCTGACCCTGAGGTGACCTGGGGGACAAACAGCTGTCCCCAGGTGCCTCCCGAGAGTCCTGGGATAATCTGGAACCAGAGGTTGTGTAAATAAACCCCTCACCCCCTCCTTGCTGATAATTGAATTTTCTTGGTGGGACAGAGCTCCGAGAGCAGAGAGGGGGCTCAGGGAAGGGGAATCCTCGTCATTCCCACCCAGCCCAGGCTGGATTCTCACCCTCATGTTCCCCTCTTTATTCCCCTTCCACACTCAACATTTCCAGCAGGGTTTGCCAGGCTGGGAATTTCTCGGCGTTCCTTGGCTCAAAAAAAAAAAAAATCTCTCCATGAGTTTTGGCGTGGCCTCAGGAGCTGCTGAGAGGGGTTAATTGATGGAGTTAATTGATGGAGTTAGTTAATTGATGGAGTTAATTGATGGTGTTAGTTAGTGTATCATCCAATGTATTTATTGGAGACAATAAACTGCATTTTGTATAAATAATGCATTTTGGATAGAATAAACGGCATTTTGGATAGAATAAACTGCATTTTGTGTACAATAAGATTTTGTATACAATAATTGCATTTTGTATACAATAACTGCAGTTTGGGTAGAATAAACTGCATTTTGGATAGAATACACTGCATTTTGTATGCAATAAACTGCATTTTGTATACAATAAACTGCATTTTGTATACAATAATTGCATTTTGTATACAATAAACTGCATTTTGTGTACAATAAATGCATTCTGTATACATAAATGCATTTTGGATGAAAAAATGCATTTGTGTACATAAATGCATTCTGTATCAATAAACGGTTTTTGTATACAACAAACTGCATTTTGTATACAATAAACTGCATTTTGGATGCAATAAATGCATTTTGGATAGAACAAACTGCATTTTATATGCAATAAACTGCTTTTTGTATACAATAATTGCATTTTGTATACAATAAACTGCATTTTGGATAGAATAAACTGCATTTTGGATAGAATAAACTGCATTTTGGATAGAATAAACTGCATTTTGGATAGAATACACTGCATTTTGGATAGAACAAACTGCATTTTGGATAGAACAAACTGCATTTTGGATAGAACAAACTGCATTTTGGATAGAATACACTGCATTTTGGATAGAACAAACTGCATTTTGGAGAGCCCCCTGGAGTAGTCCCACATCTCTCATTGAGGCTCTCACAAGATCTCAAATTTGACCTCTGTTTTTCCCTTGGCAGCCACGTCCCCAGGCCAGGAGAGCCATGGCAGCCTGGAGCACCTTCCTGCATCCGAGCAGATCCTGCAGAGCCTGAGCGAGCTGGCCAGGTCCTTCCAGGAGATGGCTGATCGCTGCCTGCTGGTGCTGCACTTGGAAGTCAGGTAAAAACCTGGAATCCGGGCATGGAGGGGCATCTTGGGAGGCTGCAGGTGGAGGTCATGTCCAGAGGACACAAATAAACTCGTCCATGACAGCAGGAAAGGTGAGTCCAGGAATGCCAGATCACCAAATCGTGGGGTGGCCAAACGTGGCATGGAGGCAGGGCAACAGAAGTGGAATTTCCAAGGAGGTCTAAGAGAGAATTCAGGAAGAAATTCCTTAATGTGGGTGTGGTGAGGTTCTACCAGAGCAGCTGGGGCTGCCCCTGCATCCCTGGAATGTCCATGGACAGGGCTTGGAGCAGCCTGGGACGGTGGGAGGTGTCCCTGCCATGGCAAGGGGGGCACTGGATGATCTTGCAGGTCCCTCCAACCCAACCCACTCTGTGATTCCATGATTATGGTTCAGAGACCAGGAAAAAATGTGATTTTTGGGGACTTTGTCCTTCCAAAACAACTCAATGGTGTTTGCACAGTCTAACAGCTGTCTCCACACGTTTGGGGTTTTTTTTTGGGATTGTAAACAGGAGCTTCACCTCCCCCTTCTTCAAACAGTAGCAGGAACTGGGGAACCAGCTGGATTTTTCCAAGGGCTGGGTAATTTCATGCCTTCACATGCAGAGATCAAAGGCAGCAAATCCCTTTCTTCAGGCTGCCAGCTGCCCACTCCAGTGCTGGGAAGATGTTTTTCCCGGGAGAACTGTTCAGGCCAGGTGAATTCTCATTGCTTCCCTTTGCTCTGAGGCATCAGATAGAAGGGGTTTCACCAACATGTTCTGTGAAAAATCCTTTCCTGAGGATTTTCCCTCCTGGAGCTGAGAGGCCTCAGGAACAAACTGTGCCCAAGGATTCCCTGCTGCTGTGGGATGCAGCAGGTGGATCTGGGATTGGGCTCACCTGGTTGTTTCTCATCCATGGCCAATCCCAGCCCAGCTGTCCAGACTGGCTGGGGCACAGACAAACCTTTGTCATTCATTCCTTTTCTATTCTCAGCCAGCCTTCTGATGGAATCCTTCCTTCTGTTCTTTTAGTGCAGTTTTAATATAATATAGATCATAAAATAATAAATCAGCCTTCTGAGCATGGAGTCAGCTTTCCCATCCCTTCCCTCATCCTGGGACCCCTGTGATCACCGTCACAGGAGCTCCCCTGGATCCCTCATTTCCAACCAGCTGCAGTAACTCTGGTGCCTGTTCCTGGCAGGATTCTCTGATCCTACCCCCATTCCCTGGATCTGAGCCATGTCCAAGGTGCACAGCACGGTGGGAATCCATCCACAGAACCTCCGTGGGTTGAGAGACACTCAGAGCACCTTTGGGAAGAGCCTGGGAATTTATCCCACCTCTGGCTGCTGCAGGTGCAACCTGAGGAGACACCAGAACAGCCAGGGATTTGGGAATTGTCTCCTTGAATTCCCCAGGAATTTTGGGAATTCCACACAATTATCCCATACTTTCTCCTGCCTCAGAGCCCATGCTCACTCCAGAAGCAGGTTGGTGTTGTCTTCTCCTGCTCCAGTTCCCCTGAGGTCACTGAGATCCTGCTCCTTGGATTTGGATCTGCTTCCTTAGGGGAGACATTCGGCACACCCAGGTCATTCCCCAGGCCATGGAATCACATCCTGCAGTGCTGGCAAGGTTTGGGTTGGAAAGGATCTTAAAGATCATCCAGGGACACCTTCCCCTCTCCCAGGGTGCTCCAAGTCCCATCCAGCCTGGGAATGGAAGCAGCTTTTGTTGGAATAACCAAGAAATTTTAGATTACTTAATGTCTGTTACAGGATTTTCATATTTTAAACAATATATTTAATTATATATAAGATGCTTTTGCTCTGGGGATCACCCTAAACTGGACTTGCTTGTGATGGCCACCTCAAGGGTGTTTTCCAGGGAATGTGGAAGCCAGGACACCTCTGGCACAGCTTTGGACCACTCTGTTGGGAACTTCCTGTCCCCATGTGCCGGCCCTGGGTTATGCCCCAAATTCCAGGGATTCTCCCTCAGGCTTTGATTTGTTCCCCCAGCAAGTGAATTCCAGCATCATGGAAAGGTTGGAAAAGACCTTTAAGACCATGAGGGAAACCATTCCCAGCCCTGCCAAGGCCACCACTGACCCTGTCCCCAAGTGCCACCTCCACAGGGCTTTAAATCCCTCCAGGGATGGGGACTCCACGCCGGCCCTGGGCAGCCTGTGCAGGGCTGGACAACCCTTTCCATGAATGAATTTTCCCTAAAATCCGCCCTAAACCTCTCCTGGTGGAGGTAGAAGCCAGCCCTGTTCCCAGTGGGTGACTACAAGAGCAGAAGGAGCTCTGCTGTGGATTTTTCTGGACACAGCGATTTCCTCTCTGGCTGTGAAAGAAACAACTTAATTATGGCTTTTTGGAGAGTCCTAAGAGGGGATTTAACTGCATGGAATTCCTCTTTCCATGGAGGGGGAAAGTTGGGATGAAAATGCATGGAATTTCTCTGACCATGGAGGGGGGAGAGTTGGGATTTAGGTGCATGGAATTCCTCCTTCCATGGAGGGATGATGGTTGGGCACGTTGGGATTTAACTGTGTGGAATTTCTCCTTCCATGGAGAGGGGCACGTTGGGATTTAATTGCATGGAATTCCTCCTTCTACAGAGGGATGATGGTTGGGCACGTAGGGATTTAGGTGCATGGAATTCCTCCTTCCATGGAAGGATGATTTTTGTTCTTGTTGGAATTTACCTGCATGGAATTTCTCTTTCCATGGAGGGGGGCAAGTTGGAATTCGATTGCATGGAATTTTTCTTTCCATGGAAAGGGGCAAGTTGGGATTTAAGTGCATGGAATTTCTCCTTCCATGGAGGGATGATGGCTGGGCACATTGGGATTTAACTGCATGGAATTTCTCCTTCATGGAGGGGAACAAGTTGGAATTCCACTGTGTGGAATTTCTCCTTCCATGGAGGGATGATGGTTGGGCACGTTGGTGAACAGGAAGGAGCTGCAGTAGTGTGAAATATTTGGGAATAGGCGCAGTCTTGGAATTTTGAAGATCATTCCATGACCCCTGGCTCGCTGGTCCTGCCAGCGATCCCTTTTATGAGGTTTTCATGGAAGGAGTTCCTGGAGGACTGGTATTGGATGGGAGGTTGGGGAATCTTGGGAGAATTCAGTGGGATGATGGAGGTCAGATCCATCACCAGGGATCTGTTGGATCCATCCCTGAAGATGGAACAACGACGAGAGGAGGATGCCTGTCACTGTAGGACACGAAAGAGCACAGGCACACCGCTGCTCTCAGGGTGAAGAGAAAGGGGAGTTTATTTTCTGACTCCAACATTTATAGATTTATAGATAACATTTACAGATTTCCAAAAGTGACAGAGGCTGGAGGGTGGCAGTGCCACCTCCCCAATGACACTGGACAAACCAACAGCCCATCAAATTTTTCCTCCTCCATAAAAGAATTCGAAACAATGAGTTATTTACAAAAGGTGTGTGAGAAAACTCGTTACAAGAACGTCAACATTAGGAGGCTCAGAAAATTTTAAAAATCAGGGTGACTTAAAAATCTTGAAAAATCTTAAGAAGAAAACCTTAAAAATCAGATGCCTTAACACAGACATCACCACCCATCTCCTGAAGTTACTTTTTACCACCTTGAGGAAAGGGAAAAATTTTGGAAAAGCCACATTGCATCCCAGGAATACTTTCAAAGGGGGGTTGGCTGCATTGTGACGTTCCTCCCTCGTGCCCCACAGGGTTCACTGTTTCCACTACCTGATCCCCCTGGCCAAGCAGGGGAACTATGCCATCGTGGCCAACGTGGAGAGCATGGACTACGACCCGCTGGTGGTGCGGCTCAACAAGGACATCAGCGCCATCGAGGAGGCCATGGGGGCCAGCCTGCAGCAGCACAAGTTCCAGTACATCTTCGAAGGTCAGGCTCTTCCCAGTCCTTCCTCCATAAAGGGGTTTCCATTCTCATCCCAAAGCTCCAGGATTCCTGTGGGGGATGAAGCAGAGTGAGGTGCTGCTGTCACCGGCAGGGCATTGAGTGAGAGCCGTGGGGGAGAGCTGGGGGTGCTCACCTGGAGAGGAGATCCAGGGAGAGCTTCCAGCACATTCCAGGGCCTGGAGGGGCTCCAGGAGAGCTGAGAGGGACTGGGGACAAGGCCTGCAGGGACAGGAGCCAGGGAATGGCTCCCAGTGCCAGAGGGCAGGCATGGATGGGATCTGGGCAATGAGGAATTCCTGCCTGGGCTGGAACTGCCAGAGCAGCTGGGGCTGCCCCTGCATCCCTGCAGTGTCCCAGGCCAGGCTGGACACTGGGATGGAGCAGCCTGGGATGGTGGGATTGGAATGGGATGGGATTGAAGGTCCCTTCTCACCCAAACCATTCTGGGATTCTGGGACTTGGGACAGTCAGAATCAATCCTGAGGGATTTTTTTATGGAAGTTGGGGATGGAAAAGGGAAGGGAGACCCTTCCTGGAGTCCTGAGATTCCCAGTGAAGCCCTCAGATCCCAAAACTCCTTCCTAGAGCGGAGTCAGGGTGGGGATGGATCCAATCCCAGGCTGGGAGAGCTGGGAATGGAGGGAATTTCTGGGAAAGGGAGACTGGGGTGGGATTTTGGGAATGGATTCCCAGAGCAGCTGGGGCTGCCCCTGCATCCCTGGAGTGTCCAAATCTGCCATTCCAAATCTTCCATTCCAAATCTTCAATTCCAAATCTGCCATTCCAAATCTTCCATTCCAAATCTGCAATTCCAAATCTGCCATTCCAAATCTGCAGTTCCAAATCTGCCATTCCAAATCTTCCATTCCAAATCTGCCATTCCAAATCTGCCATTCCAAATCTTCCATTCCAAATCTGCAATTCCAAATCTGCCATTCCAAATCTGCAATTCCAAATCTTCCATTCCAAATCTGCAATTCCAAATCTGCCATTCCAAATCTGCAATTCCAAATCTGCCATTACAAATCTGCAATTCCAAATCTGCAATTCCAAATCTGCAATCCAAATTTTCCATTCCAAATCTGCAATTCCAAATCTGCCATTCCAAATCTGCCATTCCAAATCTTCCATTCCAAATTTTCCATTCCAAATCTTCCATTCCAAATCTGCCATTCCAAATCTTCCATTCCAAATCTTCCATTCCAAATCTGCAATTCCAAAACTGCTGTTCCAAATCTGCCATTCCAAATCTGCCATTCCAAATCTGCCTTTCCAAATCTTCCATTTCCAAATCTGCCATTCCAAATCTGCCATTCCAAATCTTCCATTTCCAAATCTGCCGTTCCAAATCTGCTGTTCCAAATCTTCCATTCCAAATCTTCCATTCCAAATCTGCCTTTCCATATCTGCAAGTCCAAATCTTCCATTCCAAATCTTCCATTCCAAATCTGCAATTCCAAAACTGCTGTTCCAAATCTGCAATTCCAAATCTGCCATTCCAAATCTTCCATTCCAAATCTGCCATTCCAAATCTGCAATTCTAAATCTGCCATTCCAAATCTGCAATTCCAAATCTGCCATTCCAAATCTTCCATTCCAAATCTGCAATTCCAAATCTTCCATTCCAAATCTTCCATTCCAAATCTTCCATTCCAAATCTGCTGTTCCAAATCTTCCATTCCAAATCTGCCATTCCAAATCTGCCATTCCAAATCTTCCACTCCAAATCTGCTGTTCCAAATCTGCCATTCCAAATCTGCAATTCCAAAACTGCTGTTCCAAATCTGCCATTCCAAATCTGCAATTCCAAATCTGCCATTCCAAATCTGCCATTCCAAATCTGCCATTCCAAATCTTCCATTCCAAATCTGCAATTCCAAATCTTCCATTCCAAATCTGCAATTCCAAATCTGCAATTCCAAATCTGCCATTCCAAATCTGCCATTCCAAATCTGCCATTCCAAATCTGCAATTCCAAATCTGCAATTCCAAATCTGCCATTCCAAATCTGCAATTCCAAATCTGCCATTCCAAATCTTCCACTCCAAATCTTCCACTCCAAATCTTCCACTCCAAATCTGCTGTTCCAAATCTGCCATTCCAAATCTGCAATTCCAAATCTTCCATTTCCAAATCTGCAATTCCAAATCTGCAGTTCCAAATCTGCCGTTCCAAATCTTCCATTCCCAATCTTCCATTCCAAATCTGCCATTCCAAATCTGCCATTCCCAATCTGCAATTCCAAATCTGCAATTCCAAATCTGCAATTCCAAATCTGCCATTCCAAATCTTCCATTCAAAATCTTCCATTCAAAATCTTCCATTCCAAATCTTCCATTTCCAAATCTGCAATTCCAAATCTGCAGTTCCAAATCTGCCATTCCAAATCTTCCATTCCCAATCTTCCATTCCAAATCTGCCATTCCAAATCTGCCATTCCCAATCTGCAATTCCAAATCTGCAATTCCAAGTCTTCCATTCCAAATCTTCCGTTCCTCTCCCCTCCCTCGCAGGCTTGGGCCACCTCATCTCCTGCATCCTCATCAACGGCGCGCACTACTTCAAGCGCATCAGCGAGTCGGGCATCAAGAAGATGTGCAGGAACATCTTCATCCTGCAGCAGAACCTGACCAACATCACCATGTCCCGCGAGGCCGACCTGGACTTCGCCAGGTGAGCGCGCACCTGGGCTCCGCCGCTCCCACGGGAGCTCGGGGGCTCCTCCCCCCCGGGGTCTCTGTGCCCAGGGTGACCCCCGGATGTGTCAGAGAGTCGCTGGGCCCAGCCCGGCGATGAGGAATGAGGAATTCCAAATAAGAATTCCAGATAAGAATTCCGAATTCTTCCGAATAATTCCAAATCACTAATTCCGAATAATTCCACTGGCAACGAGGAAAATTCCTTTTTCTCCAATCAGATCCATCCCCGAAACCCCCCAGGAGCCAAAGAATCCCAAAGAACCTCAAATAATTCCCAATATTCCCAAAATTTCAAATAATTCCACTGGCACCAAATAATTCCAAATGATTCCAAATAATTGCAAGTATTTCCAAAGGATCCCACATAATTTCAAAGAATCCCAAAGAATTCCTTTTAATTCCAGTGGCACCGAGGAAAATTCCTTTTTCTCTAATCAGATCCATACCCAAACCCCTCAGGAGCCAAAGAATCCCGGAGAACCCCAAAAAACTCCAAATGATTCCAAATATTCCCAAACAATCCCAGTGACACCAAGGAAGATTCTTTTTCTCAGATCCATCCCTAAAACCCCACAGGGGCCAAAAATTCCAAATATTTCCAAATAATTCTGAATAATTCCACTGGCACCAAATAATTCCAAATATTTCCAAATAATTATGAATAATTCCATTGGCACCAAGGAAAATTCCTTTTTCGCCAATCAGATCCATCCCCAAAATCCCTCAGGAGCCAAAGAATCCCAAAGAACCCCAAATAACTCCAAATGATTCCAAATATTCCCAAACAATCCCAGTGACACCAAGGAAAATTCCTTTTTCTCAGATCCATCCCTAAAACCCCAGAGGAGCCAAAAATTCCAAATATTTCCAAATAATTCTGAATAATTCCACTGGCACCAAGGAAAATTCCTTTTTCTCCAATCAGATCCATACCCAAACCCCTCAGGAGCCAAAGAATCCCGGAGAACCCCAAAAAACTCCAAATGATTCCAAATATTCCCAAAGAATCCCAGTGACACCAAGGAAGATTCTTTTTCTCAGATCCATCCCTAAAACCCCACAGGGGCCAAAAATTCCAAACATTTCCAAATAATTCCAAATAATTCGACTGGCACCAAATAATTCCAAATATTTCCAAATAATTATGAATAATTCCACTGGCACCGAGGAAAATTCCTTTTTCTCCAATCAGATCCATCCCCAAAACCCCCCAGCAGCCAAAGAATCCCAAAGAACCTCAAATAACTCCAAATAATTCCAAATATTTCCAGATAATTGCAAGTATTTCCAAAGGATCAGGAGCCAAAAGAATTCCCGGAGAAACCCCAAAAAACTCCAAATGATCCAGCGATTCCCGAGGAATCCCAGTGACACCAAGGAAGCGTCTTTTTCAGATCCGGTCGTAAGACCCACAGGGGCCGAGAAGTCGGACACACGTGCGAACTAATGTCCAAAAAATTCGAATGGCACCAATAATGTCAAATATTGCCCAAAGAAGTATGAATAATTACCGGTGGCACCGAGGAAGATGGGCTCCGCTGGTTGTCGCCAAGAGATCCCTCCCCCAAAACGCGAGACCCAGCAGTGCCGGGGAAATCCCACAGTAAGCCCGACCATAGACTACAAAGAATGCCAACGATTTCCAGATAATTGCAAGTATTGTCGGGACAGGAGCCACGGCATTTCAAAGAGTCTGAAAGAGTCCCAAATAATTCCTTTTAATTCCACTGGCACCAAGGAAAATTCCTTTTTCTCAGATCCATCCCTAAAACCCCCCAGGAGCCACAGAACCCCAAAGAACCCCAGATAATTCCAAATATTTCCAAATAATTCCACTGGCACCAAGGAAAATTCCTTTTTCTCAGATCCATCCCTAAAACCCCAGACGAGCCAAATAAATAATGCCAAATAATTCCAAATATTTCCAAATAATCCTAAAGAATCCCAAATAATCCCACTGTCAGGAGTCAGGATCCTTCTGCTCTCATTTCAAGGTTGTTTATTTGCTGTTATCTATGAGATTCTTTCCCTGACCTGCTGAGGTCTGTCCAGCAGGACAGACAGAGGGACTCTGACCATTTTTGGGCTGGTGTTGGCTTTTTGTACTAAAAACTGCCTGTGCTTTATTCACAATGATTTTCCAATACCCATCACCTGTGTTAGATGTCAGAACCCAGGACATCCCTCTGGCTGTCCTGGATGGCTCCAGCCCCTGCCAGGGGGCTCAGAGACCCTGGCACAGAGCCCAAGACCCCTGAGCCTTGGATTTTGTGACCCATGGAGAAAATGACCAACCTTGTGTGAGGATCTGCAAGCCATGAAAGCCTAAGTAGAGAAATAGTTAGTTTGTCATGGGGTGAAAATGTAGAATTTTGGGGTTTTTAGAATGGGGGTTCAGGAGGCAAAGATGGAGGAGTCTGGGCATGTCCAGCCTTTCTCCTTCTTCTTCTTCTTGGCTTCCATCTTTTGGGTGATGTTGGCACTTTTGGATTGGTTTAGAGTGGATAAACTGTCGAGCTCTCAGACTCTCTGCTGCTCAGAGTGACTCTGAGATATGTACAAGTCTCTTTTCCCAGCCCGGCACTCAAAGAAGAAGTCAGAGCTCTTCAGTTCTCATTCTCAAGGTTGTTCATTGTTTCTTATCTGCTCTCTTATCTGCCCTGCTGAGATCTGTCCAGCAGGTCGGGTTGTGGCACAGTCCCTGCCCTTGGGGCCGTGTTATCTTTTATACTAAAAACTGCCTGTGCTTTATTCACAATGATTTTCCAATACCCATCACCTGTGTTAGATGTCGGAACCCAGGACATCCCTCTGGCTGTCCTGGATGGCTCCAGCCCCTGCCAGGGGGCTCAGAGAACCTGGCACAGAGCCCAAGGCACTGAGCTTTGGATTCTGACCCATGGAGAAAATGACCAACCTTGTGTGAGGATCTGCAAGCCATGAAAGCCTAAGTAGAGAAATAGTTAGTTTGTCATGGGGTGAAAATGTAGAATTTTGGGGTTTTCGAATGGGGGTTCAGGGGGCAAAGATGGAGGAATCTGGGTTTGTCCAGCCTTTCTCCTTCTTCTTCTTCTTGTCCTCCATCTTCTGCTGTGATGTTGGCACTTTTGGATTGGTTTAGAGTGGATAAACTGTCGAGCTCTCAGACTCTCTGCTTCTCAGAGTGACTCTGAGATATGTACAAGTCTCTCTTTTCCCAGCCCGGCACTCAAAGAAGGAGTCAGAGCTCTTCTGTTCTCACTCTCAAGGTTGTTCATTGTTTCTTATCTATAAAATTCCTTCTCTGGCCTGCTGAGCTCTGTCCAGCAGGTCAGACAGAGGCACTCTGCCCTCCCTCAGAGGTGGTGTTGTCTTTTTGTACTAAAAACTACGTGTTCTTCACCCTGTGATAAACTCTACCACTGTCTGTTTCACACACTCGTGGATTCCAATTCATCCCGAAGTCTTGGAAGGTTCCTCCATGGATGAAGGTCAAAAGCAGAGTTCTCCTGGGGGTCAGGACCTCTCAGGACAGGCAGAGAAACATTCCCTGCTGGGTTCCAGCATTCCAAAAGTCTCGGGTGGCCAGATGAGTGGCAAGTCCAACAGCTGGAGGGGTTGGTGGCAATTTTGGCTTTCCTTTGGTTGGACAACGTGGAATCAGAGCATCAGGGGGGTGTTGAGGTCAGGGAGGATCTCCAAGGCCATCAGCCCAAGTGTGGATCAGTTGAGGCTGGTGTAAGGTCCCACCAAGTGTCTGTGCTTGGGGCTTCCTTGGGGCTTCTCCAAGACCAAAAGCCAGGCAGGGAAAAGCTTCCAAAGGTGGGGAGTAGCACCTAAACAGGATGAAACTGGAGCTTGGGTTTATTCCCAGGTGAGAAATGTTCTGGTTTGTTGAAGGCTCAGGGTCACCAGATCCGGGCTGGCTTGAAGGGACATCCTTGAGTTCTGTTACCTTGGAATAGCAGGAACAGCAAAATAAACCCCAAATAAACCCCAGATAAGCCCAAAAGTGGGTGTGACAGACCCCCTGCAAACCTCTCCCACTTTCTGAGCTTTCTTCCCCCGAGGAGGATTGAGGGATGAGCAGGTGAGGGTGAGCCCTGAGCGTGGCTTGGGCAGCTGGACTCAGGGCTAGCTCAGATCCTGCCAGGTCAGAGGAGACAGCTGAGCCAGGAACAGCCAAAGGAAAACTCTGGAACTTGGACATGGAGAAATGGGGTCCAGTGAAAGAGGTTTGTGTGGAACTTGGATCTAACCCACCATGAACGGATCTGACCCACAAATGGGGTCCAGTGAGAGAGGTTTGTGTGGAACTTGGATCTGACCCACCATGAATGGGGTCCAGTGAGAGAGGCTTGTGTGGAACTTGGATCTGACCCATCATGAACAGATCTGACCCACCATGAACGGATCTGACCCACAAATAGGGTCCAGCGAGAGAGGCTTGTCTGGAACTTGGATCTGACCCACCACGAAGGGATCTGACCCACGAATGGGGTCCAGTGAGAGAGGCTTATCTGACCCACCATGAAGGGATCTGACCCACAAATGGGGTCCAGTTACAGAGGCCTGTGTGGAACTTCGATCTGACCCACCATGAATGGGGTCCAGTGAGAGAGGCTTGTGTGGAACTTGGATCTGACCCACTATGAAGGGATCTGACCCACGAATGGGGTCCAGTGAAATAGGATTGTATGGAACTTGGATCTGACCCACCACGAAGGGATCTGACCCACCACGAATGGCTCTGACCCACGAATGGGGTCCAGTGAGAAAGGTTTGTGTGGAACTTGGATTTGAGCCACCACGAAGGGATCTGACCCACGAATGGGGTCCAGCGAGAGAGGCTTGTCTGGAACTTGGATCTGACCCACCACGAAGAGATCTGACCCACAAGTGGTGTCCAGTGAAAGAGGTTTGTGTGGAACTTGGATTTGACCCACCACGAAGGCATCTGACCCACCATGAACGGATCTGACCCACAAACAGGGTCCAGTGAGAGAGGTTTGTGTGGAACTTGGATCTGACCCACCATGAAGGGATCTGACCCCTGAATGGGGTCCAGTGAGAGAGGCTTGTCTGGACCTTGGATCTGACCCACCACGAAGAGATCTGACCCACAAATGATGTCCAGTGAAAGAGGTTTGTGTGGAACTTGGATCTGACCCACCACGAATGGGGTCCAGTGAGAGAGGCTTATCTGACCCACCATGAAGGGATCTGACCCACAAACGGGGTCCAGTTACAGAGGCCTGTGTGGAACTTAGATGTGACCCACCATGAATGGGGTCCAGTGAGAGAGGCCTGTGTGGAACTTGGATCTGACCCATCATGAACAGATCTGACCCATGAATGGGGTCCAGCAAGAGAGGTTTGTGTGGAACTTGGATCTGACCCACCACGAAGGGATCTGACCCACGAATGGGGTCCAGTGAGAGAGGCCTGTGTGGACCTTGGATCTGACCCACCACAAAGGGATCTGACCCACCACGAAGGGATCTGACCCACGAATGGGGTCCAGTGAGAGAGGCCTGTGTGGAACTTGGATCTGACCCACCACAAAGGGATCTGACCCACGAATGGGATCCAGTGAGAGAGGCTTGCCTGGAACTTGGATCTGACCCACCACGAAGAGATCTGACCCACGACTGGGGTCCAGTGAGAGAGGCCTGTGTGGACCTTGGATCTGACCCACCACGAAGGGATCTGACCCACGAATGGGATCCAGTGAGAGAGGCTTGTCTGGACCTTGGATCTGACCCACAAACTGGGTCCAGTGAGAAAGGCCTGTGTGGACCTTGGATTTGACCCACCACAAAGGGATCTGACCCACAAATAGGGTCCAGTGAGAGAGGCTTGTCTGGACCTTGGATCTAACCCACGAATGGCTCTGACCCACGAATGGGGTCCAGTGAGAGAGGCCTGTCTGGACCTTGGATCTGACCCACGAATGGCTCTGACCCACGAATAGGGTCCAGCGAGAGAGGCTTGTCTGGAACTTGGATCTGACCCACGAATAGGGTCCAGTGAGAAAGGTTTGTGTGGACCTTGGATCTGACCCACCACGAGCTCTTGGTGCCATCTCTGCTGCTGGAGCTGAATGAGGAGGGAGGCTGGAGCTCCCCGGGTGAGTGCCTCGTTTGTTTGGGGTCTCACCTGGGGGTGGATCCTCACTGAATTCCTTGCTTCAGACCACTGGCATCAGGAAGCTGAGGAAGCTGAGGTCTGCAGGAGGGCGAGGGAAGAAGATCCATCAGAACCTCTGCAAGGAATAAACTTCCCAGATCCATCTTTTCTTTCTTAAAGGACCATCCTGTGGAGAAGGAATTTTCCTGGTATCCAGCCCTAAACTCCTCTGGCATTTCCTTGTGTCCTGTCCCTTGTTCCTTGGGGGCAGAGCCTGACCCACCTCCCACAGCAGCTCTGTGCAGAACCCTTCCCACCACATCAACTCAGCCACGTTTCTCTTATTGCTTTCACAGCTTCATCTCTTTCCTTTTGTGGCACAATTCCATGCTCTGTTTGACTCCCTAGTTCTTCAGATGACTCCTGAATGTTTAAATGTTTATCACCCAGATCCTCCTTTGACACCAACAAGGCTCTGGTGCATCCCAGGCCTGCCCTGCTCACCTGAATTCACAATTGGGGACTCCAGGGTAGCCAGGTCTACTCAAACTGTTAAATAAACATAGCAGCTCCCCTCCAGAAGGCATAAAACAACATCAGGCTGGATAAAAGTGATTTGTACCTCTGTGATACAGCTCAGGCAGGAATCTGTAAATGCTCTGAGCTGTGGATAACTCTCAGCCTGGCCTTTTCCAAGATAAAGTGGGGTTTTTTTTTCGTGTCCAGGAGCAGTGGCAGAGCTGCTGGAGAAATCCTCCCTTCCCCTGCACCTCCTGGGATAAATTCCCTCCCTGCCTCAGTGCTCCAGGGAGCTGGAGGGTCAAGGGGGGACAGGAGACCCCCAGCCCTGCCTGGACATTTCTGTGTCCATCACACAGCAGCAATTAACCACAATTAACAATCAATCCATCACTCTCCACACTCCCCTCTCTGTGCCTTAAATCAGAATTTTGGGGCAGGTCCCTTTCCTCAAAGTGAACTTGTTTGAAATCAGCTTGGAGGAAAGACCAGAGCAGGTGAGAAAGGTCCAAAAATTTAAGGTTTTTTTCTTGGGATAAATTCCCTCCCTGCCTCAGTGCTCCAGGCAGCTGGAGGGTCTAAGGGGGGACAGGAGACCCCCAGCCCTGCCTGGACATTTCTGTGTCCATCACACAGCAGCAATTAACCACAATTAACAATCAATCCATCACTCTCCACGCTCCCCTCTCCATGCCTTAAATCTGAATTTTGGAGCAGGTCCCTTCCCTCAAAGTGAGCCTGTTTGAAATCAGCTTGGAGGAAAGACCAGAGCAGGTGAGAAAGGACCAAAAGTTCTTTAAGGTTTTCCTGAGCGTCGTGCTTTTGGTTTTTTTGCTTTTATTTTTCCCTTCTGATGTGGTCTTCAAGGCTTTTTAGAGCCCTCAGATAACACTGGGCATCCCTTTCTCCTCTGCCCAGTGACTTCAGGCAGTGGAAATCCCAGCCAGGGAAGGTGGAAGGGGAATCCCTTTTTCCTCTGAAGCCAAACTCAGGTGGAGGACTCAGAGCAAGCCCAGGTGACATTTGTTGGTCCTGTTGAAACTCCATTTTTCCAAAGCTCTGTCACCTGCAGGTGACAACAGCAGCATTGGAGCAGTCCCACGGCCAGGGGAAAATGTGTTTTAAATGAGTTTTGCTTCCAGATTCTCAGTTCAAGGCAGGGGAAGTCTCAGCAGAGCATCACAGAGCACATTTCCAGCAGAAATAAAAAAAAAAATTAAATTGCCAAGTGGTGTGAGGAGTTGTTTTCCACCAGGAGGAAGGGTGAAACGGGCTGGTTCTGACTGCTGAGGTGTCACAAAGGATTTGTGGCATTTGCTACATTTCCTGCAAATGTTAATAGGTTTTTCACTCCTGTGTGTGTTGAGTATCCAGGGCAGCAGAAATGCAGGAGGCCGTTGGGGCTTCCACTGCTTTATTAAGGAAAAAGCAGGATTTTCTCCCTGTGGAATACCCAGGCGTGTGCTGCGAAGTCTGGGACTGAGCCTGACTTCCAAATAGCTCCAAATGACCAAAGTTTCACAGCCAGAATTAGATGTGTAGCATGGAAGGGATAAAAGCTTCAGATCTGAGTTCCTGCTCTCCCCTGTGTCTCCTTCCCTCCTCTGCCTCCATCCCCACCCGAAATTCTCAGGGGTTTTATCAAGAGTTCATCAGAGGTGGCCACAAAGGGGGAGGATTCTGCTCCAGGCTCAGCCTTCAATGAAAAATCACTGGAAAAAGGGGTTTTCTGGGTCAGGCAGGGGTCAGGCCTGAGAGTGAGCTGAGGTGGCTGCGGAGGGATGAAATGGGGGGGACATCTTCTCTAAGGAGTGTCACTGTCACCGGGGAAGTGAGCAGTGCTGGCACTGTCCCTGGCTCTCAGGGTCCTCCCCTGCTGAGGGGTCCAGAGGTGTCCCCACGCCTGGAGTCAGTTGGAGCTTTCCCTCTGCTGCCATTCCAGGTGTTCCCAGGGCCACCCCTCCTGAAGGGACCAGGAATCTTTGCCTGCTGTGGGTGACAATATCAGGAATGTTGGCTGGGACAGTGCCAGGAATATTGGCTGGGACATTCCAGGAATATTGGCTGGGACATTTCTGGGGTAGTGGCTGGGACATTCCCTGGGGTATTGGCTGGGACATCTCCTGGAATATTGGCTGGGATATTCCCAGGGATATTGGCTGGGACATTCCCTGGGGTAGTGGCTGGGACATTCCCAGGGATATTGGCTGGGACATTCCCAGGACAATTGGCTGGGACACCTCCAGGAATATTGGCTGGGACATTCCAGGAATATTGGCTGGGACATTTCTGAGTATTGGCTGGGACATTTCTGGGTATTGGCTGGGACATTCCCAGAGATATTGGCTGGGATATTCCCAGGAATATTGGGTGGGATATTTCCAGGGATATTGTGTGGGACATGTCCTTGTAGCAGATGTGGCACCTCATTGGCACTGCTGGTGGCTCCCTGGGGAGATGGGGTGGGAAGGAGCCATCAGAGCTCCACTCCTTCCTGGTTTGGCCATCAAGAAACCCAAATCATGGACTCACAGGATCATGGAAGTTGGAAAAGATTTCCCAGCTGTGCCCAACCCCCACCTTGTCCGCAGCCCAGAGCTCTGAGTGCCACCTCCAGGGTGGCACCACCTTGGACACTTCCAGGGCTGGGCACTCCAAACCTCCCTGGACAGCCTTTTCCAATGTTTAACAACCCTTATGGAGAAGGAATTTTCCCTAAAATCCACCCTGAGCCCAGCCTGAGGCCGTTCCCTCTGCTCCTGTCCCTGTTCCCTGGAGCACAGCCTGACCCCCCCGGCTGTCCCCTCCTGGCAGGGACTTGTGCAGAGCCACAAGGTCCCCCTGAGCCTCCTCTGCTCCAGGCTCAGCCCCTTCCCAGCTCCCTCAGCCCCTCCTGGTTCTCCAGACCCTTCCCAGCTCCCTCAGCCCCTCCTGGTTCTCCATTCCCTTCCCAGCTCCCTCAGCCCCTCCTGGTTCTCCATTCCCTTCCCAGCTCCCTCAGCCCCTCCTGGTTCTCCAGACCCATCCCAGCTCCATTCCCCGGACCCTCTCCAGCCCCTCCTGTTACTCCAAACCCATCTTTATTCCAAGGCCAGGTTGGACAGGGCTTGGAGCACCCTGGGATAGTGGAGGATGTCCCTGGCTCTGGATGATCCCAAATTCCCTTCTCCCCCAAACCATTCCATGCAAGGGGAGGATGGGAAGGTTTAGGGCGGAGGATGCAGCTGCAGCTCGAGTTTTTCTCAAACCCACGTCAAGCCTGCATCACTGCTGGGCTGGCACCGGGGCTGTGCTGCCGGGTTTGGACCCTCAGCCCTCCTGTCCTGCCAGGCTGGGCAGGTTTTTGTTGGAATTTCCCCAGATTTCTGCTGTTCCCCAGATTTCTGGGATCAGCAGTGACCTGCTGCCATCTACTGGGAGCTGCCGAGGGAAAGGGAAGCGTTCCGACATCCCCGTGCCCTGCAGGAAGACTTTTCCTTGCCAAATCTTAATTCTCTGCCTGATTTCACTCCTGACAAATGCTGTGGTTGTGTCTGGGCTGCCTGAGGGTGGAGCTGGTGGAGGGAATGTTCCTCTGGGAGCCACCCCTGAGCTCCATTTGTGCGTGGAGAGCATCAGGTCCAGCGAATCCTGCCCTGGATGCTTTGTGCAGAGCCAGGAGTCTCTGCAGAGCTCCTGGGGGGCTCCCCTGCTGCCTTTGGGTGAGAGGAGCATCTCAGGTGTTCTCCTGGGGGCTGCCCTCAAGCCAGGACTCAGTTTGGGGTGTTTAGGATCATTCAGTTTGAGCAAACCCCACAGGAGCTGAGGGCACAGGGCACTCTGTTCCCTCTCTTCGTGGCCGAGTTGTGAGAGGTAAAAACCCCCAAATCTCCACAGTCTGGATCCCAGGAAGTCCCTTCCCCACAGGGAATGAGGGCCAGGAGAGGCTCTGGAAGAGAAGCTTGTGGAAGGTTGTGCTGTGTCCATCCAGGCTGGGCTCCTGTGTCTGCAGCCCGGCCTCGTTTGGGCTTGCAGCTTTTAATTAACAAAGCTGCTTTGGTTTTCAATTAAGGACTGGCTTACAACAAAATCCGTATTTTCTTTCCCTTTCTTTCCCGCCTTGTTTGCTCCCCCCTGTCGTTTGTGCTGAGCTTTGATCTCAGTGCAGGTTTAATTAGCTGTAATTAGTGGTTTCGCCGCATTAACCGAAAATCTGAGGATTAAAAAACCACCCCTCAGCTCCACGGCCTCGTCCTCACCTCCCTCCTCCTGCTGCCCCAGGGGGATTTGGGGGATCAGAGGGTCCCTGTGTGGCCCTTGCCCAGAGGGGGACATCCCAAAGCTCCACCTTTTTTCTGGGATCATTGAAAATCCCCCATCCATGGACTCCATTCCCAGTGAAATCTGCCAGGAGTTTTAGGAGGGCCCCCATCTGTGCCTTCCCAGCATTCCCTGGAGCATTTCTTGGGGTGTCTCCCTGCTTTCAGTACATTTGGAATCATGGAATTGTTTAGGTTGGAAAAGCCCTCCAAGATCACTGAGTCCAGCCCTGCCCAGGCCACCAATGCCCCACGTTCCCAAGTGCCACATCCACATGGATTTTAAATCCCTGCAGGGATGGGGACTCCAAACCTCCCTGGGCAGCCTTTTTGGGAAGGAATTGTCCCAAAATTCCCCCAGTCCCTCCCCATGCCCAGCCTGAGGCCGTTCCCTCTGCTCCTGTCCCTGTTCCCTGGAGCACAGCCCGACCCCCCCGGCTGTCCCCTCCTGGCAGGGACTTGTGCAGAGCCACAAGGTCCCCCCTGAGCCTCCTCTGCTCCAGGCTCAGCCCCTGCCCAGCTCCCTCAGCCCCTCCTGGTTCTCCATTCCCTTCCCAGCTCCCTCAGCCCCTCCTGGTTCTCCATTCCCTTCCCAGCTCCCTCAGCCCCTCCTGGTTCTCCAGACCCTTCCCAGCTCCCTCAGCCCCTCCTGGTTCTCCATTCCCTTCCCAGCTCCCTCAGCCCCTTCTGGTTCTCCAGCCCCTTCCCAGCTCCCTCAGCCCCTCCTGGTTCTCCATTCCCTTCCCAGCTCCCTCAGCCCCTTCTGGTTCTCCAGACCCTTCCCAGCTCCCTCAGCCCCTCCTGGTTCTCCATTCCCTTCCCAGCTCCCTCAGCCCCTCCTGGTTCTCCAGACCCTTCCCAGCTCCTTTGGCTTTTTCAGCTTCTCCAGCTTTCCCAAACTTTCAGCTTTTCCAGTCAGGAGCTCCTGGAAGCTGGGGCGTGGCCAAGCCCTTTGCTGAGACTTCTCAGCACAGGATGGAGAGGAGATTTTGGAATATTTTGGCGATTTTGGAAGCTGTGACTCTGCTCCTCTCCATGGATGTGCCCAATCCTTCTCCTCAGGGCTGCTCTCCAATATTCCCTCCCCAGGAGAACCCTTGAGGCTTTACACCCCAGAGGAACTGGATTAGGGGCTGAACTCTCCCAGCACCCCTCTGCCCTGGCTGGGGGAGGTCACAGAGCATCCCCTCTCCCTGGGAATGGCTCCAAGTGCCAGGAGGAACCATCTGGAAACATCAGCAGGCTCCGGGAGGTCCCAGTCCTGCTCGGTGTTGACTCAATGTTTTATTTGGATCAGGCTTTCAGCCCTGCCCCGAGGCACTGTTAATCCTCGCTCTGTAACCTTTAAAGAGCGAGCTCCTCGTGTTCTCTGCAGTGCCTGAGCTGCTCCCAGCAAAGGGATTAATTCAATTTTCCTAACCTGGAAATGGTCTGAAAAACGGAGAGGCTTCATTGACTTTTCCTCGCTGGGTTCGTGGCGTGCTAGAGAAACAATCAATGGGGTGAACTTCTCACCAGGCAGAACCCGCTGTTCCCATTTCCAGGCTCAGGAAGAGGGGAATAAACATTTGGAAGAAGTCTGGTTTTGGCCAGAGCACGTTCCTCCCCAGCCTTAAAACCATCAGGCTAAATTCTCCTGGAAATGAGTTCCAAACAAATCCCTCATTTATCCCCGAGGTGACAGTCTTTTGCTGATACGGTGCTTTCTGGAGACTAATAAGTTTTGAATGTCTTTTGGGGGGGAGGAAAGGAAAAAAAAAAAAAATTCAAAGTAATTACTTTGTGTTCCCAAGCTCCTTATTTGTGTAGGTGCCTGTGTGTTTATCTCCCTCTGTCATGCTGCATTGCTAATGGTAATTAAAGGCAGGGGATTTTTCTTGCTGGAAGTTTTTGTTTTCTTCCTCTTTTCCACCTTTAGTGATTTTGGCCTCGGTGACGATGCTTTGCCCCTGGCCAGTCACTTGTGGAAGTGCTTTAACAGAAGGTGTGAGTTCAGGAATTCTGCTTGCCCAGCTGGAATTGGGTCACTTGGTTTTTCCAGGCCTGTGCAGTGTCAGGTGGGCACTGCTTTTTCCAGGCCAAGGTTTGAAGGCACATCCTGGAGGTGTCAGTCCTGGTGGCCACTGTCCTCTCTGTGCTGGCTCTGGGAAATCAGGGAGAACTCGTCAAAATTTGCTTTGTTTGCACAGAATTTGTGCTGGATTGCTGCCAGGTTTGCAACCCCAACTTGTGTTAAAATTCTCTGTTTCAGCCCGTGTGTTCAAGGGATCAGTCAGAGCTCTTCAGTTTTCTGTCTCAAGGTTGTTTATTGTATTTTATCTATAAAATTTTCTCCCTGCCCAGCCGAGGTCTGTCCAGCAGGACAGCCAGAGGCACTCTGCCTGCCCCCAGGGCAGTGTTATCTTTATATACTACAAACTACCTGTACAATATTTACAGTTATTTTCCAATACCCATCATCTTTATTAGACAGTGAGTTTCTACTCTAGACCAATCTAAAAGTGCCAACATCACCAGTGAAGATGGAGGTGGAGAAGAAGAAGAAGAAGAAGAAGAAGAAGAGGAAGAAGAAGAAGAAGAAGAAGAAGAAGAAGAAGAAGAAGAAGAAGAAAGAAGAAGAAGAAGAAGAAGAAGAAGAAAGGCTAGACACGCCCAAATCCCTCCATCTTGTCACCAAAAACCCCAATACCAAAAATCCCAAAACCTGCATTTACACCCTGTGAGCCTTTATTTTTATATTATCTAAACTGCCGTGGCTTTTATCTGTTCATGTAAAGGTGGTAAGTTATTCCATGGTTTATAATCAAACCCACTGGTGTTCTGGGCTCTGTGCCAGGGTCTCTGAGCCCCCTGGCAGGGTCCTGGCAACTCCAGACTCCCAAAGGGATGCCCTGCGTTCCAACAAATTTGGGTTGTGGGTGGTGGCAGCAGAAATAGAGAGCAAACCCTCGTGGTCCGTGGTGGGCAGTGGGGTGGGGTGGGCTCCCCACGGGCTCTGGGTCCTTGGGAAACCCACCCAGGACGGGCTGGCTGGGGCTCAGGGGCTGGGAGGAGGTTCCCAGCCTTGCAGGGGACTTCAGTCTCTCCCTGCACTTCATTTCCCACAGCAAACATGGAAGGTGTTTTGCTGGGAAGAGGTTTTGGCTGGGAGGAGGCCACAGGGCTCTCCCTGCAGGCTGCAGAGTCTTAGGCCAGGTCTAAAGTCTGGATCAGGAGGTCAAAGCTGCAGTTGCAGGTGGTGCCCAGGTTCTGATGAGTTTTTCATCCCACAGAAATGTGAGGATGAGTGTGACAGCTCACTTTAGGTGCAGGTAAAGCCTCTGTGTGTGTGTGGTGGATCCACCACTGCCCTCAGCAGGGTTTTGTGTGCACAGAGAGCAGCTTCATCTGATCCAAACCTCACCTCTTCTAGCTCAAAACTTTCCTTTTGCCCTGTCACTATCCTGGCCTGTGTATAAAGTTAGTTTCCATCTCTTTTTTCATTAATTCTCTTCAAGGATTCAAGGCTGCAGAGTTTGGGGTCTAACCAAGATTTTATGATTTTATGGGCTCAGTGGAGTCAGCTGGGGACAGGATGCCCCTCAGCATTTCCTGAGCCATGGAGGAACAGCTCCACATCAGCTTCTTCCCTCCCTTGCCCCCTTCTCCTCCCTCTTCAGCTGTGCAGTAGCATCTTATCTGGGGTATTCACAATAAACTACAAACACCTCACAATGAACCCCTTCTTCCTAAAATCTAATCCAAACCTCACCTCTTCTAGCTCAAAACTTTCCTTTTGCCCTGTCACTATCCTGGCCTGTGTATAAAGTTGCTTTCCATCATTTTTTCATTAATTCTCTTTAAGGATTCAAGGCTGCAGAGTTTGGGGTCTAACCAAGATTTTATGATTTTATGGGCTCAGTGGAGTCAGCTGGGGACAGGATGCCCCTCAGCATTTCCTGAGCCATGGAGGAACAGCTCCACATCATCTTCTTCCCTCCCTTGCCCCCTTTTCCTCCCTCTTCAGCTGTGCAGTAACATCTCATCCAGGGGATTCAGCCTCCCCCGTGGTGTTCCCCAGGAGCTTTCCCAGGAAAGGTGTGATTCCCCCAAGCTGGATTTCGGTGTGGTTGCCATAATTACCCTCTGACCTCCACCCTCCAGCGAGATCAGACAGCCCAAAAGGAGAGCTGTGATTTTTGCAGTTAAAAAAAAACCCAAAAAAACCCCCAAATAAACTGAGAAGTTATTCTCGAAGTGCCAAAGGCTGCGGGGCAGGAACGAGCGGGGAATGCAGATCAGGCAACGCTGGCTATCCAAGGTGGAGCCTCTGACATTAAAAATTCCAACTCAAATGCGGGAAAACGTGGAGTGAAGGAGGTGAATTATTGATGGGGAGCAGGGATTACCATATCTGACAGATGGAGACTGTCTGAGAACATTTTGCAGAGTGGCATCTGCACCGTGCCTGATTGGCGTCCCTGAACTTTCGCGCGTCAGATGTCGAATATCAACACACAAACCCTGATGTAGCAATTAAATCTGTCCTCTGATGAACCTGGGCCTCGCAGCCAGGAGAAATCCACACGTTCAGAGGATGTCCAAATGCCTCAGTTCTGGTTTTTTAGGGAGCAGTTTGAATAACTGCATCCAGAGCTCTGCATTGAACACACGCACGTAGGATGATGTCGACGTTTAGATACGTTCAGGAAATTATGTGCAGTTTATCACATCTTGCTCCAATTTCACTGAAGGCTGTAAAGCTCCCCTTGTCTTTTATCATTTGTGTTCCAGATCTGAGCTCAAATAACACAGAGAAGCTCTGAAATTCAGCTGCCACCTCACGTCACAGAGGTGCATTAACACCTAAAGCTGAGATGGGTCTCTCGAGTAGATCTTCTCCTGGGGAAGTCGTAAATCAGACAGAATTCCACCTTGTCATGTGTGGGAAAACAAAGAGGAGAAGCAAAGAAGTGCAGATAAGAGCAAGTTGGATGCTTTGGTGGGGAACAGCTTGGATTGGGAAGGAGCAGGATATAAAATATGGCTTTTTAAATAGGATTCAGTGCCTTCAGATCCCGGGTTGTTTTCCTAAGCCCAGCCCGAGGTGGGAAATGGGTGAATTTTTCTGCCATCTGTTAAAAGTGGGGTGCTGGGGGAAATGCAGTTTTCCTTCATGAAGATGCACAGATTTTGGGAATCATCAGGAAAATATGCTTTTAGTCCCCATGGGGGCTTTCAGGGGTGGAATCTGGGATTGGTTACTCAAGGAGCATCACTATTAGGAAAAAACTCTTCAGCCAGAGAAGGGCAGGGCTGGAATTTCCATCCCTGGAGGGACTGAAAGCCATGTGGTTGTGACATTTGGGGACACAATCAGTGGTGGCATTGGCAGTGCTGGGAATGGCTGGACTGGATGATCTCAAAGGGCTTTTCCAATGGTGATTCCATGATTTTGTGGGGTGGCTGTTGTTGGGTGGGATCCACCCCGCTGGGCACACAAGGAGCTCCCCTGGCAGAAGGGATGAGGTTGGAGGGGACCATGGTGGGGTCCTTGGTCCTTCTCGCCCTCAGAGCAGCCTTTGAGAGAGCAGAAAAGTTCTGGATGCAGCATCTCCAAAGTGCCTGGGGAAATTCTCAGATGGGAATGGCGAGAGGTTGGAAAAAACGTGAAAAAAAATTTAAAAATTACTGCGGAAAGCTCCAGGTTCATCTCTCGCAGCAGAGTCCTCTGGGGAGCTGGAGGTTCTGTGCCGTTGGAGATGCGTCTCTGGGAGGAGATGAAAAGCAGTTCAGAGAATTGCTGTGCTTTTGATGGCTCTGAACTACTCCAGAAGCAGTGCAGGGACTCTCTCCTCACTCTCTCCTCACCAGTTTTGTGTCCATGGAGCTGCTGTTGCGCTGCACTGGAGTCTGCCCATAAAAAGTGATGAGCAAAGGGATGCAATTCCAGGATATTCCAGGAGTCAAACTTGTTTTTTCCATGCAGTGGAGAGAGGAGAGAGAAGCCCCAGGTATTCTGGGTTTTACCCTGCACTGACATTGCCTTGATAATACTTTCATTTAAAATGCTCAGATTTGTGCTGTTTGGCAAAAAAAAAATAGTGTAGGGAAGCTCTGTTGGATGAAAAAGTTGGAATAATTGGAGCTAAGCCCACCAGGAATGGTCAGCAGAGGTCACACTGTGCTGCCCACAGCAGTGTGGGAGCTGCTCTTTTAGGGGTGGTGGGTTTCAATCCCTCTAAACACGACTTTTGCCCTCAGAATGATTGAGGGGGAGAGGCAATTTCAACCAAAAATGCTGGAAATGAGCAGCAGCTGCCCATAAAAACCTGTGGCCTCAAACCTGGAGGTTTCCAGCATGGGGAGAAGTTGGGATGAAATGTTCCTCAGGCCAGTGGCCACCACAGAAAGCAAGGAGGAGAGGGCTGGAGCTCTGAATCCCTCATCCAGGAGATCCACGGCTCCATGCTGATGGCCACCACTTCTGGACATCTCAGATTTTGGCACTAAACCCATCCTGGTTTCTTTCTGCCATAGTTGCTACACTGGCTCGATGGACCTGACCACAGCCTGGTGCTGGACCTGACCACAGCCTGGTGCTGGACCTGACCTGACACCAGCTTAGTGCTGGACCTGACCTGACCACAGCCTGGTGCTGGACCTGACCTGACCACAGCCTGGTGCTGGATCTGACCTGACCACAGCCTGGTGCTGGATCTGACCTGACCACAGCCTGGTGCTGGATCACAGCCACTACAGCTTAATGGACCTGATCAGAACTACTACTGGAGCAGGACACACAACTACTGACCACAACTACCGCAGGAAAATTGACTTGATGAACCTGACCACAGCCGACCCCAGGCTGACCTTGACCTGTGGAACCCAAACTCAACCTACCCCAGGCTGACACTGACTTGTGGAACCCAACCATGACCTACCCCAGGCAGACATTGACCTGTGGAACCCAACCATGACCTACCCCGGGCAGACATTGACTTGTGGGACCCAACCATGGCCTACCCCAGGCTGACACTGACCTGTGGAACCCAACCATGGCCTACCCCAGGCTGACATTGGCTTGTGGAACCCAACCATGGCCTACCCTGGGCAGACATTGACTTGTGGAGCTCAACCATGACCTACCCCTGGGCAGACATTGACCTGTGGAACCCAACCATGACCTACCCTGGGCAGACATTGACTTGTGGAACCCAATCACGGCCTACCCCAGGCTGACATTGACTTGTTGACCCAACCATGACCTACCCCAGGCTGACATTGACTTGTGGAGCCCAACCATGACCTACCCCAGGCTGACACTGACCTGTGGAACCCAACCATGGCCTACCCCAGACTGACATTGACTTGTGGAACCCAAACTCAACCTACCCCCGGCTGACACTGACCTGTGGAACCCAACCATGGCCTACCCCAGGCTGACACTGACTTGTTGACCCAACCACGGCCTACCCCAGACTGAAATTGACTTGTTGACCCAACCATGACCTGCAGACATTGCCCTGAGGGCCCTGCCTGAGCTTCTGCCCCACTTCTGCTCTGTCCCCATCGGGCAGATCCCATTGTGCCCTTCACCCCTCAGCACTCCCAGCCATTCCTGCTCTAGCAAAGCTCAGCTGGCACCACCGAGCTCCTCCCCAGCCACCTCCAGTTCCACCTCACTGATCCTAAATAAAGTTCCCACAGCGATTGTTCCCAGAGGGAAGGGAAAATTGTGGGATTTTTTTTGCTGACTGGAGCAATCTCTGCTGCACTTTTGTGGAAGTGCTGACTGCCTCTTCTTTCAGGCTACATTCATTTCCACGTTCCCTCCAATTTATGCATGAGGCAAGGGGAAAAAAAAAATCCCTTAATATTCCTTATAAACTGGCAGATGGTATCAATAATTTTTATTTTTTTTTTACTATATGCAGTAAAATGCAAATGCATGTGGCTTATTTGCAAATGCTGGCATTAATAACTGATATTTAAACAGGTCAGATTAACACTTTTACTGATCTATTAAAAAGATTCCTTTCCAATCATTTGCACACTCAAAATCAATTTTAATACGACACGTAAATTGAATTTAATTTTTTTATACAAAATTGCATTTATCTTCCTGAGCCATTAAATTTACTATTTAATATGTACTTTCCAGCTCACTTGGCTAGAATTTCATTGCTCTTTATCTGTATAAATTTAATTAGCCTTGATATCATCAGTATATTATAGAACTAATTAAAGATTTAGATAAGTGCTGAGGGTGCTTGTTTAATACCCTATAAAGTTCCATTTGGAGAGGGAGAATTTCCATCTCTCATTAGGATCAGCCGTTTTGGAGCTGCAAGGAGTGGCTCAGACATTGTTTTTTGGTTTTTTTTTTTGAAGAATTATTTAATGGGCTTGAATGGGTTTATCCTTCCTTTGGAGAGCTGTGTAATTGCTGTGTCTCACTGCAGGCTGGGAGGGGCTCTGAGGTGCTCAGGGGTTGGGTTTAGGGCTCTCTGGGGATGCTCAGAGATCCCCATTCCCGGAATTCCGGGGATGCTGAGGTGGGAAAAGCCCTCCAAGGTCACAGAATCCACCTTGTCACCAGCCCTGAGTGCCACCTCCTTGGACACTCCAGGGATGGGGATTCCAAACTTCCCTGGGCAGCCTCTTCCAATGTTTACCAACTGCTTCCATGAGGAAATTCCTCCTGATCTCTGTTTGCCACCTCTTTCCATGAGGAAATTCCTTCTGATCTCTGTTTACCAACTTCTTCCATGAGGAAATTCCTCCTGATCTCTGTTTGCCACCTCTTTCCATGAGGAAATTCCTTCTGATCTCTCTACCACCTTCTTCCATGAGGAAATTCCTTCTGATCTCTCTGTTTGCCGCCTTCTTCCATGAGGAAATTGTGACGGTGTTCCCCGGGGTCCCAGGATGAGGGAAGAGATGGGAAAGCTGACTCCATGCTCAGAAGGCTGATTTATTATTTTATGATCTATATTATATTAAAACTGCACCAAAAGAACAGAAGGAAGGATTCCATCAGAAGGCTGGCTGAGAATAGAAAAGGAATGAATGACAAAGGTTTGTCTGTGCCCCAGCCAGTCTGGACAGCTGGGCTGGGATTGGCCATGGATGAGAAACAACCAGGTGAGCCCAATCCCAGATCCACCTGCTGCATCCCACAGCAGCAGAGAATCCTTGGGCACAGTTTGTTCCTGAGGCCTCTCAGCTCCTCAGGAGGGAAAATCCCAAGGAAAGGATTTTTCATAAAATGTGTCTGTGACAGGAAATTCCTTCTGATCTATCTCTCTGTTTACCACCCTTTTCCATGAGGAAATTCCTTCTGATCTCCCACCTGAGCCTCCCCTGGAGCTCGTGCTCCCAGCAGGGCAGCGTTGTCCGAGTGATGAACCCTTGGAGGGAGGGAGGGAAAAGGAAATAAGAAGGAAATATTAATGAGAAAATAATAGCTAAGGCAGGTAATGATCAGGATAAAAAGGAGGAGGGAGGACAGGAGAGAGCTTTGGGAAGGGTGGTGATGCTCTGCACGTGCCTCACCCTTCCCTTTGCTAATTAATTCTGCATTTAAGAGCTGATTTCTCATCTGTGCTTGACAAAAAGCTCTGCCCTGGTGACAAACCCAGTGACAGAGCTGCACGTGGCACCCAGAGGTGCTGGCTGGGGGGGTTTTATCCAAAATGGCTTTGTCTGTGTGAAAAGCAGCCCCCAGGTGAGCTGATTGGTATGTAGGCCTTCATACGCCGTCTCTGTGGTTTAAACTTGAAAAGGGAAAATAATTGGATTTTCTAACGAGGCTGTCTCTAATTAGAAGGCTGTGCTTGTGCCCTTTTGAATAAATACACTTGTTTTTCTTGCCTGGCTCTGTAGCTGATCAGAGCCCTGCGTGGCTACTGAGCAAGGGGTGAGGGCTGCCCACCTCTGATACTTTTTCCTGCCTTGGATAAATGACTTAATTTTAATTATTCTCCCAGCTTTTTTTTTAATTAAAAAACCCCCCAGTATTATCCTTCCATCCCTGGATTATTTATTGAGGGCTGTGATTTGCAGAGCTACCACAGGAGCGTGGAGCCCCGCTCTACTCCAAATTCACTTTTATTTCTTCCTCTCCTGCTTTGTTTCCTTTCCCAGATCGTTTCCCATCTTGGAATTTCGCACGTTTTAGGTTTTTTTAAGTGGGGTTTTTCACGTTCTTGTGCTTTTTTTGTGTTCTTGTGAGCACAGCCCCAGAGCCCCCTGTGCCTCCTGCCCCAAATTGTGCCACGTGTGGTGATGGGGCAGCTGCTTGCTAGGGGCTGTGGGTGAGGTGAGCACGGAGAAGATGGAGATCTCAGCAATGGGAGCATTTTTGGGCTCTTTTTGGGGTTTTTCAGTAGCCAGGTAGGGGCTCCTTCCTCACCCCAGGCACACAGGGGATGTCCAGGCCTTGGTGTGGTGTCTGAGAGGAGCTGGGGGTGCCAGAACAGCAAAACCATCCCTGTGTGACCTCCCCTGAAGCACTTTGGGTTCTTCTGGAGGCACAGAAGGAACATTTCCATTGGTGACCCCAGAACTGCTCCTGGCGATTGAAAATCAAGGGAGAAATTGTGGAAAAGACAATCAGGATTTCCATTCCCTCATGGGGGATTTACAACTCCCCCTCCTTTCTCACCCCAGGCATGCAGGGAATGTCCAGGCCTTGGTTTGGTGTCTGAGAGGAGCTGGGGACAACCAGAATAACAAAACCATCCCTGTGTGACCTCCCCTGAAGCACTTTGGGCTCCTGTGGAGGCACAGAATTGGTGACCCCAGAACTGCTCCTGGTGATTGAAAATCAAGGGAGAAATTGCAGAAAAGACAATCAGGATTTCCATTCCCTCATGGAATGGTGTCCCGAGGGTGGTGTCCCTTAATTTAGGGTTGTAGCTGCAGTTCAGGATGAGCAGTGGCTGGAAAGAGGAACTGGATCCATCCCTGGAAGCATCCAAGGCCAGGTTGGAGCAACCTGGGATGGGGAAGGTTCTAATTCCAGTTGGGATTAGATGGTCCTTAGGGTCCCACCCAACCCAACCCAACCCAACCCAGGCCGTGTGTGATTCCATGGATGCTGCTGTCCCCTCCCATCCCTGTTTTCCACCCCACCATCAGGAGCTCTGGAGCTGGAGCCAGCAGCTCCCACAGTCGCAGATCTTTGGTTTAAAATGCTGCTCACTGATGTGTGTGTGTGTGTGTGCAAACATCCCCTCAGCCTCCACCAGGTGCACAAATTGCAGTAATTGCTGCTTCACCCGCCTCTCCCTTTGCTGTTCTGAGCTTTCAAAATTATCTTTGCGAGCTCCTGCCTGGAACTCATCCCTGCTGCCCATATCCAGTGCCCTACAGCCATCCCCAGCTCTTCCCCATTCCCACCTCCAGTAACTACAAAGGGAAAATCCCATGGGATTTCCTTCTTGCAGCCGGGCCTGAAAATCCATTTCTTCTGCATTACTTGACTGAAGTCACCTGTTTCAGTCACCTTGACTGAGATCACCTATTTCAGTCACCTTGACTGAGTCACCTATTTCAGTCACCTTGACTGAGTCGCCTGTTTCAGTCACCTTGACTGAAGTCACCCGTTTCAGTCACCTTAACTGAGTCACCTATTTATTTCAGTCACCTTGACTGAGTCACCGATTTCTGTCACCATGACTGAAGTCACCCATTTCAGTTACCTTGTCTGAGTCACCTGTTTCAGTCACCTTGACTGAAGTCACCTGTTTCAGTCACCTTGACTGAAATCACCTATTTCAGTCACCTTGTCTGAGTCACCTATTTCAGTCACCTTAACTGAAGTCACCCATTTCAGTCACCTTGACTGAAGTCACCCGTTTCAGTCACCTTAACTGAGTCACCTATTTATTTCAGTCACCTTGACTGAGTCACCGATTTCTGTCACCATGACTGAAGTCACCCATTTCAGTCACCTTGTCTGAGTCACCTATTTCAGTCACCTTGACTGAAGTCACCCATTTCAGTCACCTTGACTGAAATCACCCATTTCAGTCACCTTGACTGAAGTCACCCATTTCAGTCACCTTGACTGAGTCACCTATTTCAGTCACCTTGACTGAAGTCACCCATTTCAGTCACCTTGACTGAAGTCACCTATTTCAGTCACCTTGACTGAGTCACCAGTTTCAGTCACCTTGACTGAAGTCACCTATTTCAGTCACCTTGATGAAGTCACCTATTTCAGTCACCTTAACTGAAGTCAGCTGTTTCAGTCACCTTAACTGAGTCACCTATTTCCGTCACCTTAACTGAAGTCACCTGTTTCAGTCACCTTAACTGAGTCGCCTGTTTCAGTCACCTTGACTGAGTCACCTATTTCAGTCACCTTGACTGAAGTCACCCATTTCAGTCACCTTGACTGAGTCACCTATTTCAGTCACCTTGACTGAAGTCACCCATTTCAGTCACCTTGACTGAGTCACCTATTTCAGTCACCTTGACTGAAGTCACCCATTTCAGTCACCTTGACTGAAGTCACCCATTTCAGTCACCTTGACTGAGTCACCTATTTCAGTCACCTTGACTGAAGTCACCCATTTCAGTCACCTTGACTGAAGTCACCTATTTCCGCCACCTTGACTGAAGTCACCTATTTCAGTCACCTTGACTGAGTCACCCATTTCAGTCACCTTGACTGAGTCACCTATTTCAGTCACCTTGACTGAAGTCACCCATTTCAGTCACCTTGACTGAAGTCAGCTATTTCAGTCACCTTGACCGAAGTCACCCATTTCAGTCACCTTGACTGAAGTCACCCGTTTCAGTCACCTTGACTGAAGTCACCTGTTTCAGTCACCTTGACTGAAGTCACCTATTTCAGTCACCTTGACTGAAGTCACCTATTTCAGTCACCTTGACTGAGTCACCCATTTCAGTCACCTTGACTGAGTCACCCGTTTGAGTCACCTTGACTGAGTCGCCTGTTTCAGTCACCTTGACTGAAATCACCTATTTCAGTCACCTTGACTGAAGTCACCTATTTCAGTCACCTTGACTGAAGTCACCTGTTTCAGTCACCTTAACTGAAGTCAGCTATTTCCGTCACCTTAACTGAAGTCAGCTATTCAGTCACCTTAACTGAGTCGCCTGTTTCAGTCACCTTGACTGAGTCACCTATTTCCGCCACCTTGACTGAAGTCACCCGTTTCAGTCACCTTGACTGAGTCACCCATTTCAGTCACCTTGACTGAAGTCACCTATTTCAGTCACCTTGACTGAAGTCACCCATTTCAGTCACCTTGACTGAGTCACCTATTTCAGTCACCTTGACTGAAGTCACCTATTTCAGTCACCTTGACTGAGTCACCTATTTCAGTCACCTTGTCTGAGTCACCTGTTTCAGTCACCTTGACCGAAGTCACCCATTTCAGTCACCTTGACTGAAGTCGCCCGTTTCAGTCACCTTGACTGAAGTCAGCTATTTCAGTCACCTTGACTGAAGTCACCTATTTCAGTCACCTTGACTGAAGTCACCCATTTCAGTCACCTTGACTGAGTCACCTGTTTCAGTCACCTTGACTGAGTCGCCTGTTTCAGTCACCTTGACTGAAGTCACCCATTTCAGTCACCTTGACTGAGTCACCTATTTCAGTCACCTTGACTGAGTCGCCTGTTTCAGTCACCTTGACTGAAGTCACCCATTTCAGTCACCTTGACTGAAGTCACCCATTTCAGTCACCTTAACTGAGTCGCCTGTTTCAGTCACCTTGACTGAGTCACCTGTTTCAGTCACCTTGACTGAAGTCACCTGTTTCAGTCACCTTAACTGAAGTCACCTGTTTCAGTCACCTTGACTGAAGTCACCTATTTCTTGCTGTTTTTTCCTTTTATATTTTTTTTGCATTCACCCATCCCATTCAATATTTAAATGTCACCATGGTTCCACCATGATCTTCAAATATCAAAACTGAGTGATTTTATAACCACAGCTTTGGTCTTTTTTTATCATCTTCAGTTTCTCGCTTCTCCTGCCTGGTGGTTTGTCATAAAATCACAGAATTTGGGTTGGAAAGGACCTTAAAGATCATCCCAACTCCCTGCCATGGGCAGGGACATCTTCCACTGTCTCAGGGTGCTCCAACCTGGCCTTGGACACTTCCAGGAATCCAGGGGCAGCCCCAGCTCCTCTGGGAATTCTGTTCCTGGGCCTCCCCACCCTCACCATAAAATCTTCCTTTTCTCCTGTCTCCCTGTCCCCTCCTTTAGTTTTTATCCAGATTTCCCATAAGTGCTTCCTACTTAACCTTCCTGACTTTCCCATCAGAGCAGCAGCTCCGGGTGCTGCCAAAGCTCCTCCCTCATCCCCCAAAAGAGAGGGAGATAAGGGACAGAACTTCCATTTCTCCTTTTTTTGCCGTTCCCTTTGGCTAATTCAGCGCCCAGACTGGAATTCCTGTTCCTGTCTGATGCAGAGCAGCCCCCAGCCACAACAGGAAGGGATAATTAAAGTGGGATCCTTCATCCTGAAACATCACCTCCTCTGAGGAGGAGATCAAGTCATTCTCAGGGAATTCAGGATTTCATTTGGAATTCACCTGGCCACCCTTTGAAAACTTTATTTTTTTTTATTTTTTTGGGGTTAGAGGTGAACATTAGCATTTAAATGGAGAATGGTATTAATAGCCCTCAGAGGAGCTGGGCTCATCCTGATTGCCTTTCCTGAGATTTTTTTTTTCCCCCCTAAATGAGAAATCTTCTTAATTTTTATTCTCTTTCTCCAAGGAGAGAGTTCAAGAGACCATTTTTTAATATGGGTATCTATAGATAGAAAAGCTGAAAATGCCTCCTTGCAGAGTGGGTTCATGGTTGGCACTTTGCTGTAATTTCTTTCAAATGTGCTGCTTAAAAGCCAACAGAACAAACTGCTTTGGAGGTCAGGTGGGTTCTGCACTTTTGGTTTGCCCATGGGATGGGTTTTTTCCTGCAGCTGGGAACCATTTTGTCCTGGTTTAGGGCAAATTTGGGAGAGAATCCCCAAAGGGGGCCCCCTCCAGAAAGCAAACTCACACGGCCGCTTCCCCCAACCAGTTTGGGAAGGATTCCTGGGAGAGAGGTGGAAAGAACCTGTTTATTTAACAGGCACAGCACCCCCAGCACACAAAATGAACAATACTGGGTGACAGCACTCTGACAAAGATGACAAAGTCAGAAAGTCTCTCCTGGGGTGGTGGCTCTGTTCTCAGTCTCTCCTGGTGCTGGGGCAGCTGCTGCAGCCACAAGGTGCAAACTCTCGGTGTTCCCAGGTCCCAGTCCAGAGCAGGTTTGAGTAGGTCCAAACAGGAAAGGAGGAACATTCCAGGAGGAAATCTGGACTGTTCAGCTGAACTAACCAATGAGCAGAAGCAAAAAGGCAAGAGCAAAGCAGGAGCAAAGCAAGAGCAGAGCAGGAGCAGAGCAGGAGCAGAGCAGGAGCAAGAGCGAGAGCACAGCGAAAAGCAAGAGCAGCACCATGTGCTGTCCTGTCTGTGTGTCCCACCAGCCCTGGGGGAGTGGCTGATAAGAGACCAAAACAAAACTTTCACTCTGCAGAGCCAGTCTGGAAGGCACAGAACAGAATATCCAGCACAAACAGAACAATGAATGGGATACAAGCATCCTAACGTCACCCTAGGGCACATTTCCATCCCATTAAGGGGATATTTAACCTCTCCTGTCTGCTCTTAGCACAGAGCTGTTCCTCCTGTCCTGGTGGATCTTCAGGGGCAATTCCTGATGGATAAAGGGAGCAGGGAGAATTCAGTTTTGTCCTAAAAAATGCCCAAAAAAATCCAAGGCAGCTTTGGACTCAATCCCATTGCCAGTGGTCAGAGGAACAGGCCACGGGTGTCTCGGTTGGGATGTGAGCTCATCACATGAAAAATGGATTTTATTTTCTTAAAAAATTAACAAATCTGTGTCATCCAAGCCATCAAAAATAGTGAATTATCCTGTTTGAGCAGGATGTTAATGGTTTGGGCTCCCTCAGGCAGTCCTTCACCCCTCATTCCCCAAAAAGTGCCATCAACACTGGCCTGGATGCCCGTGGAGAAGTTTTGTTACCATCCTGAAGAGCTGGAGGCCTGGAGCAGATTAATTCCCTTGTAAAGAGCAGCTCTTATTCCACAGGAATATGGGAGAAGAATTCCCGTGGAATGAGGAGAACCTTGCAAAGAAGAACGGGTTGCTAAGAACCTGATCCCTGTGTTTGTGTGTGCAATCTCTCCTGTCAGAGCAGCCCAACAAATCCCATCGGTGCTTTTCAGCACGGCACAAATAAAGAGAGCAAACGTGGAAATAAAAGGATTTCTCTGTTGGGATGAGTCCCTGGGACACTTTGTTCCCATCAGCTGCATTCCCACAATCCTAGAATGATTTGGGTTGGAAGGGACCTCCAGAATCATCCCTGCCATGGGACACCTTCCACCATCCCAGGCTGCTCCAAGCCCTGTCCAGCCTGGCCTTGGACATTCCAGGGATGCAGGGGAAGGGAAGTTTTGCTCCAAAGCAAAAAACTCCATGGCCTTCCCAAGGTGACAGAGCACCTCAAAGGAAAAAAAGGCAAAAAATGACAAAAACTGCCCAAACTGACCACGGGGCAAGCCCAGCAGCACAGCCCCATCCTCTCCTCACAGCTCCTTCCTCCCTCACCTGTCCCAAATCTGGGCAGACCGGAGAATTCCTGCACCTCACAAACACAGGACTCATCTGTCACTCTTCTCGGGATCAGATTATTTTTTAATTAAAAAATTTCCTCTGAAAGAAAAGGGGGAGCAAGAGCCAGACAGCAGGGAAGGAGCTCAAGGTGTGCATTTTTAATTGGGTGCAATTAAAAACCTGCCGCTGTTCCACGGCAGCGCCCGCGGCCAGGCCCCGTTTGCATGAGTAATTATTCACTCCATTACAGAGTCTGCTCAACTTTGCCTCCCTTGTCTTTGAAAGAATTAATAAATATTGATCAGACGCTCCCCTGTTTGCCTTCGCCCCAGCAGCTCTGATGGACTCAGCCTCTGATGGTATCAAATAATGAAATATGAAAGAGGGAGTGGGACCAGCCTCTTGTTCTGGGATTTTTTATTTAGGATTTCATTTTCCTCTCACAAGTGCGTTTGTCCCTGCCATTAGAAACCCTCCTTTGATTATCCAGTGGTGGCTGAGGAAAATGAGCTGTAAAGGATGGAGGGAATAAATTAATGGAGGACTGTAGGAGCATCAGGGGGTGGTGTCACTGTCCCTGGCTAGATGGTGACAGTGGGGGGGGTGACAGTGCCCCTGTTTCGGGGCTCTGCAGCATCCCAGCTACCAGGGGAGGCACAGCACGGGACAAAAGGACAGCAGCAGCAGCAGCACGGGTGGCTCTGGGTGACTTTATTTGGTGTCACACTCCAGGGGTGGCACTGGGTGACTTTATTTGGTGTTACACTCCTGGGGTGGCACTGGGTGACTTTATTTGGTGTCACACTCCAGGGGTGGCACTGGGTGACTTTATTTGGTGTTACACTCCTGGGGTGGCACTGGGTGACTTTATCTGGTGTCACACTCCAGGGGTGGCACTGGGTGACTTTATTTGGTGTTCCACTCCTGGGGTGGCACTGGGTGACTTTATTTGGTGTCACACTCCTGGGGTGGCACTGGGTGACTTTATTTGGTGTCACACTCCAGGGATGGCACTGGGTGACTTTATTTGGTGTCACACTCCAGGGGTGCCACTGGGTGAATTTATTTGGTGTCACACTCCAGGGGTGCCACTGGGTGACTTTATTTGGTGTTATACTCCAGGGGTGGCACTGGGTGACTTTATTTGGTGTCACACTCCTGGGGTGGCACTGGGTGACTTTATTTGGTGTTATACTCCAGGGGTGGCACTGGGTGACTTTATTTGGTGTTATACTCCAGGGGTGGCACTGGGTGACTTTATTTGGTGTTACACTCCAGGGGTGCCACTGGGTGACTTTATTTGGTGTCACACTCCTGGGGTGGCACTGGGTGATTTTATTTGGTGTTACACTCCTAGGGTGGCACTGGGTGACTTTATTTGATGTTACACTCCTGGGGTGGCACTGGGTGACTTTATTTGGTGTCACACTCCTGGGGTGGCACTGGGTGACTTTATTTGGTGTCATACTCCAGGGGTGGCACTGGGTGACTTTATTTGGTGTCACACTCCAGGGGTGGCACTGGGTGACTTTATTTGGTGTCACACTCCAGGGGTGGCACTGGGTCACTTTATTTGGTGTTACACTCCTAGGGTGGCACTGGGTGACTTTATTTGGTGTCACACTCCAGGGGTGGCACTGGGTGATTTTATTTGGTGTTCCACTCCCCGGGTCTCGGGGTCCCAGGCCAGGAGCTGGGGACAAACAGCAGCTGATAAAGGGGGACAGATCTCAAGGGAGGATACAGTGTAGGAACTGGGGGTGGAACACAAGGCAGGGAATCCAAGGGAGGAAAACTGCTTGGGACAGGAGGGGTTCCCAACTGGACGTGGGAGGAAGGGGTTTGAAATGTGGCAGAAAAGTAGCAAAAAGATAAACTGACACCTGGCTCAACTGAATAACAAAGGCAGGTCTGTGTCCCTCTAAAATCAGGGGGAGGAAAACCCCAAAAGGACAAATCAAACAAAAGCCTTCAAAATAAAACCACAGTGCAACGGGGTGGGGCGGTGGGGACGGAGAGGAGAGGAGAAGGAGAGATCTCTGCAGGCAGGTCTGGAACTTGGGGGTTACTGCAGAGGGCCTGGGGACATGGACCTGCTGGGAGCTGCAGCTGGAGCAGGACTGAGAGAAGAGAGGGAGGGTGAGAGAGAGAGAGAGAGGGCAGGAGTGTGAGAGTAAAAGGGGGAGAGAGTAAAAGGGTGAGAGAGCAAGGTTCCCGTTACAATACAATAAATCTTCTTCTGTGTTGAATATTCTAATTCTCACCAACCAAAGATACAAATCCTACAGCATTTACATACTATAAGATTAGTATACAACATTTACATACTATAATTTATGTATATAACTATAACATACTATAAGAACTATAGTTACTATATAAACATATATATATATACTATATTTATATAAGAATATATATAAATATAATATATATACTATATTTACTATAAGAATCATTACTTCGCCATACAGTGTTGCATTTTAAACCCTAAAAACTCCTCTTTGGGCCCCTTCTGCCAAGCCTAAAAACTGCTCTTTGGAAACCCTAAAAACTGTTCTTTGGAAACCCCAAAAACTGCTCTTTGGAAACCCTAAAAACTGCTCTTTGGAAACCCTAAAAACTGCTCTTTGAAAACCCTAAAAACTGCTCTTTGGAAACCCTAAAAACTGTCGTTTGGAAACCCTAAAAACTGCTCTTTGGAAACCCTAAAAACTGCTCTTTGGAAACCCCAAAAACTGCTCTTTGGAAACCCTAAAAACTGTTCTTTGGAAACCCTAAAAACTGCTCTTTGGAAACCCTAAAACTGCTCTTTGGAAACCCTAAAAACTGCTCTTTGGAAACCCTAAAAACTACTTTTTGCAGTAGTTTTAAACCCCAAAAACTCCTCTTTGGGCACCTTCTGCCAAGCCAGCCGGGTCTGCTCTGCCCCTTGGAGCTGCCTGCAAGCAGAGGGTGTTGTTCCATCCCAAGGGAATTACCTTCAGCCAGCCACACCATTGTTTTCCAGGTGTTCAGTAACTGAGGGATCTCAGAGCTTGCTTTCATTTCAATTTCCCTCATAGTTTCCATATTCTCCAAATCTTTTGCCAGGCAATCATATTGATAAGGCTTTCCTGTTTCATCTTCCCCAGCAGAGGACAGGTGAGGGGAATCTGCTCCGTGGAACGCTGGCCAGTTTTGTGGTTTTAAAGCTGGGATTTAAAAAGCAAGGAAAAGAATTACAAGTTAGCAGAAGCTCAGTCTGTCATCTGGCAAATAGGTTAATAAATAATGATGTGGGATTAGCAAACCTGACCAAAGAGCAAATTTAGCTCCCCAAGGTCTCTTTTGGCTTTAGCGTGGGCACAGCCAAGCACAGGGAAGCTGATTTGCCCTCCCCAGACCATCAGCCTGGGCAGGAAAAGCTCCCAGGGCTCAGCCAGGGGATATCTGGGGGCAGAGGAGAGCAGCTCAGAGCAGGGGTGGAACTGGATGGGCTTCAAGGTCTCTTTCAACCCAAACCACACTGTGAGTCTCAGTAAAGGGGATTTCTGGCACTTTAGGACCTGCCCACAGGGTGCCCAGAGAAGCTGAGGCTGCCCCTGGATCCCTGGAAGTGTCCAAGGCCAGGCTGGACAGGGCTTGGGATGGAGCAAGAGGAGCTTTGGGGTGGAACAAGAGGAGCTTTGAGATCCCTTCCTGTAGGGGGACAGAATATAAGAGAATAAAGATGGTGTAGAAAGCAATCTCAGCCCTAAGGAGTTGCAGCTGGGCCAATTATCAAAGTCTAGGAGCAGGCCTGACTTTACCAGGCCACAGCTGTGAGCAGTGAGAAGCAGAGTGCTCTAAAAGAGTGGGGTGGGTGAGAAGGGAGCTGGAGTCAGTTGGCTCTTTGTGAAGAACAGAGTCAGTGCTCTGAGGAGCTGCCCATGAGAAACACCGAGAAGGTGTGAAATTTTTGTGATAAGGAGACAACAGCATGGAACCCCTGAGATAAGGTGGCCACACCTTCCATCCCAAACCAGCAACTGATGATGTTCAGAGGAAGATGTCTGTGCTCTGTTCAGCTTTCTCTGCTGGTGGCACTGCTGAATAAAAGCAGCAGCTCGTGGAGTTGAGCAAAAGCAAAGGTCTGGGCCATGGAGCCCCAGAGCTAAGCAGGGTGTTTCCCTCTCTCTGCAGGCAGTACTACGAGATGCTCTACAACACAGCAGACGAGCTGCTGAACCTGGTGGTGGACCAGGGCGTGAAGTACACGGAGCTGGAGTACATCTACGCCCTGAACCTGCTGCACCGCAGCCAGACGGGCGTGGGCGACCAAACCACGCAGAACATGAGGCTGCAGCGCCTCAAGGAGATCATCTGCGAGCAGGCTGCCATCAAACAGGCCACCAAGGACAAGAAGATCACCACCGTGTGACCCCCCTCTGCCACCCCCCTCACCCGCGGCCGGCGGGTGGCACCTCCGAGGTTGTTTCTGTTGGTTTTGTTCTGTTTTAATCAAAGGAAAAGTGGGAATCTTCTGGGTGTTGTGGTGAGGAGGGAAATGCCGTTTGAGATGTGGGGTTGGGGTGGTTTTGGTGTGTATCCATGTAACGCTTCTTTAATGTTCTCCCAAAAGTGATTCCACAGCAGGAGCCCCAGCGGGGTTTGGGGTGGGATGTTCGGCTTTGCTCTGTGCTGCTGCTTTGCCTCGGGATGTAAAGGGAGCTGTGGGGTGGGAAAAGGGAAAATTGGGGTCCTGGAAGTTCAGACCACACCAAATAATCAGCACCCTGCCAGTCGATCCCAGACCTGTGGATCACACGTGGGATCTTGGTGGTTTGGAGATGTTTTTCAGAGCCTGCTCAGCTCTGCCAGTGCTCCCTCCAGGCTGTTCCCATGTGAAGTTTCCTGCTGCTTCCACTGCTCAAAGATGGGATTGTTTATTCCTTCAGGTGGTGATCAGCCAGTTCTGCACGTGGGAGGTAGCACGGGACCGTTTGTTTCCACTTCTCCTCTTTCATTATCCCGGAGCCATCTGGCGCCGGCTCCTGCAGCGCCGCGCGGATGCAGGAGAAAATTGCCAATATAAAATAACAAAAAAGCTTCCTTCTCTTGTCCTGAATGTCATCTCTGAGCCCTCCCTCCCCCAGCTCCAGGGATATTTCGTGGCTGTCACTTGATGCACTGGAAGGATTGGCAGGGTTGTGTAGCTCAGCACCAATGATCAGCAAGGGCAGGAGGGCACCAAATCCAGGGTCTGAGGCACACCCAGGGCACCAATTCTGCCCTGCCTTGACCCTCTAAATTCACCTGGCAGAAGGTTCCCAATTCCTCCAAAATCTGAATCCCCTGCACTGGTATTTGTCAAGAAAACTGGGGGCCCAGCTGGGTTTCCTGTGCTGAGAAAGGTTCTCTCTGAGCTGTAGGTGCTGTGTGTGTCAACCTTAAATTGCAGAATTAAAGGATGTTTAAAAGCCCTGCTGGTTTGTCTGGCTGTTTTTAAGAACTGTCATTCCTGAGGTGTTTAAAGATTCCTTTTTCCAGGCCCAAATTGGGTGTTCTCCAAGGCTCCATCAGTGTGGGAATGATTTTCTGAGGCACTCAGTCCAACCCTCAGCTACCACAGACCAACTCTCACCATCCGTGTCAGACACAGAACCCACCAGTTCTTGTTGTTAGGAACCTTCCGAGGTTCTTTCCCTCATTTTATTCATAATCTGATTTTTTTTTTTTTTTTCTCATGTCAATATTGGCCATTCACTGCAGGAGTTCCTCCCTTTCCCTGATGGGTTTGCAGGGAGGGGGGAAATTCCATGAGGGATGGTGATGGAATGTTCCTGGGGTCACAGCTCTGTGTTCACCTGCTCAGACACGGCCACGTGGAGGTCCTGGAATGCTGGATGTTCCCACCAGGACTTTGGGAAAGGGACAAGGAAATGCCATCTGAGACCCTTTGAGGTGTGGGACTGATGTGTGAGGAGCTCTGAATTCAGACTGGGCTGCTGTGGCCTGGTGTGCAGCTGGTTAATTATTAACTAATTAATTAATTTCTTAATTAATTCTTAATTTCAGCTCTGCTTTGCTGATCTCAGGCTTTGCAGTCCACATTTCCCACCCACCCAGCAGCTCTGATGGTGGGGGCCAGGACAGATTGGATAAAGTCAGGAAAAACTCATATTTGGGAATATTTTTGAGTCTAAAACAAATTATTTAATATGTTTTTTAACCAGAGCAGCAGGGACACTCAGGGACTCACCTACAGCAGGTGGAGAGGAAAGAGAAGGTTTTGCAATAGAGGTAATTAGAGTTTGCAATTAACTGGGGTCTTCTCAGGAGCTCAGACTCTCAGTCCTCTCCAAACCTTCAGGAGGACAGTGAATATTCCAGGGGTCACACCCAGGAGAAAGGCAGGAGCAGGGTGTGGGATGTGGGAATCCAGAGCCCATCACCTCATTCCAGCCCCCCAAGGACATTCCCTGCTCCAGCTTCCTCTCCACACCACGAGAACTTTGGACTCCATGATCTTAGAGGTCTTTTCCAACCTTAATTCCATAACTCTTCCTTGCAGCAGCATCTGGGAATCCTCATCAGAGGATCCCCAAAGAATATTTTTTCCCGGGAAGGTGGTTTTGGAATGAAGCACGTTTCCTTCCCACCCTGAGTGTCTGGGAAGGTGGTTTTGGAATGAAGCACGTTTCCTTCCCACTCTGAGTGCCCAGGAAGGTGGTTTTGGAATGAAGCACATTTCCTTCCCACCCCGAGTGTCTGGGAAGGTGGTTTTGGAATGAAGCACGTTTCCTTTTATCCCTGAGTGCCCAGGAAGGTGGTTTTGGAATGAAGCACGTTTCCTTCCCACTCTGAGTGTCTGGGAAGGTGGTTTTGGAATGAAGCACGTTTCCTTCCCACCCCGAGTGTCTGGGAAGGTGGTTTTGGAATGAAGCACGTTTCCTTTTATCCCTGAGTGCCCAGGAAGGTGGTTTTGGAATGAAGCACGTTTCCTTTTATCCCTGAGTGCCCAGGAAGGTGGTTTTGGAATGAAGCACGTTTCCTTCCCACCCTGATTGTCTGGGAAGGTGGTTTTGGAATGAAGCACGTTTCCTTCCCACCCTGAACTGTTCGGGAAGGTGGTTTTGGAATGAAGCACGTTTCCTTCCCACTCTGAAGTGTCCGGGAAGGTGGTTTTGGAATGAAGCACGTTTCCTTCCCACCCTGAGTGTCTGGGAAGGTGGTTTTGGAATGAAGCATATTTCCTTCCCACCCTGAGTGCCCAGGAAGGTGGTTTTGGAATGAAGCACGTTTCCTTCCCACCCTGAGTGCCCAGGAAGGTGGTTTTGGAATGAAGCACGTTTCCTTCCCACCCTGAAGTGTCCGGGAAGGTGGTTTTGGAATGAAGCACGTTTCCTTCCCACTCTGAGTGCCAGGGAAGGTGGTTTTGGAATGAAGCACGTTTCTTTCCCACCCTGAGTGCCCAGGGAAGGTGGTTTTGGAATGAAGCACGTTTCCTTCCCACCCTGAGTGCCCAGGAAGGTGGTTTTGGAATGAAGCACGTTTCCTTCCCACCCTGAAGTGCCTGTAAGGTGGTTTTGGAATGAAGCACGTTTCCTTCCCACCCTGAGTGTCCGGGAAGGTGGTTTTGGAATGAAGCACGTTTCCTTCCCACCCTGAGTGTCCAGGAAGGTGGTTTTGGAATGAAGCACGTTTCCTTCCCACCCCGACTGTCACACACCAGGGATGTTGTGGTTTTGAAGCACAGAAATCAGGTTGTTTATCGCTGAGAGTTGTTCAGCCTGGAGAAGAAGAGGCTCAGGGGGCACCTCCTCACTCTCTACAACTCCCTTACAAGTGGTTGTAGCCAGGTGGGGTTTGGTTTCCTCTCCCCTAAGCAAGGGGAAACAAGCTCAGGTTTCACCAGGAAAGGTTTAGATTGGAAATGAGGAACAGGCTCCCCTTGCACAGGCTCTGAGTGTTGGTGTTTATTTCAAACCCTCTCTCACTAACAGGAGATCCCGTGGGTGTGAGGGAGAGATTTTGGGAACAATTTTTGTTGACAGAGCTGGGCTGTGGGTAGAGACAAGCTGTCGTGGTTGGGAGTAAATAACTCCTCAGAAAACCCCCTCAGCATGTCCACACCCCCCTCAGCATCTCTGAGCCACACTTGGGGGCTTCCTCTGGAACAGGAGGGTGGCTCTGACCCACCAGGGGCTCCGGAGGGGTTTGGGTGTGACAGTGATCACAGGGATCCCAGGATGAGGGAAGATATGGGAAAGCTGACTCCATGCTCAGAAGGCTGATTTACTATTTTATGATCTATATTATATTAAAACTGCACCAAAAGAACAGAAGGAAGGATTCCATCAGAAGGCTGGCTGAGAATAGAAAAGGAATGAATGACAAAGGTTTGTCTGTGCCCCAGCCAGTCTGGACAGCTGGGCTGGGATTGGCCATGGATGAGAAACAACCAGGTGAGCCCAATCCCAGATCCACCTGCTGCATCCCACAGCAGCAGAGAATCCTTGGGCACAGTTTGTTCCTGAGGCCTCTCAGCTCCTCAGGAGGGAAAATCCCAAAGGATTTTTCATAGAACATGTCGGTGACATTTGGGAAGTCCCCTGAGGGCACATTTGATCTCCAGGTGTTGGAAGTTCTGGACTCTCCACAGAGGAGCCACCAACCACCCTTGTGGGTTTGTATCACTGTGGGGTCTGTGTACAGATCACAAACAGGACAGGGCTGCTGGGAACGTGCCCTGAGCTGTTTGATTTGCCAGCATCAGCCTCATCCCATGGCTGTGACAATGGGAAGGTGCCAGCAGCTCCCATCCCAGGCAGCAGAGCAAGAGCTCAATGCTCAGCTCCCTGGCACAGTTTGTGCCCAGTCCCACAAAGCCCAAGCCCACTGGCAGTATTTCTATCTGGGCAGTAAATATTCTATACTGACAGCAGTGCATGCACCCACTGCAGGCACAGGGCCCTTTGGTTAAACACTGCCTGCTCATGTCAAACACAGCACCTGGGTGAGCCTGAGACACAATGCACAGAGCTCCTTTACTGACTGAGAGCTCCCTCATTTCTCACTGGAGAAACTTTCCTGCAGCTCAGGGAGTTGTTCCAGACCAGCACTAACACACAGACCATGCTTCTGTTTGTCCTCACTTTTCTACTTCTGGCATCATTTTCCTGCTGACCAATCTCATGGCCACTGCTCAGCTCTGATCACAGCTCTGCTGCCTCTGAGGCTGCCTTTTGCAGCTTTCCCAAACCCTCTGAATTTCATGGATTCCCACAGGTTTGGGCTGAGCCCCACAGTCCCTCATTGGAGCTCAGGAATCCTCACAGTCCTGTCCAGCTTCATCAGGCCCTGGCTGTCCTGGATTTATCACTTCTGAGGGATGGAACAGAAGCTCAAGGCTCCTGAAAGCACCAGCCCTTGGGAAACTTTTCTGCCCTCCCAGCATTGATTTTCCCTTTCCTGCTGTCTGGTTCCTGTTTCTCCATCCCAGCCTGTGGAAATCGGTCACACGGGGCACTTCTGACACATTTGCAGTGGGAGATGGTTTCCCACAGGGAAAAAAACCACAAGAGGGTGTTGGAAACTGTGCAGAAATCCCGGGACCCTCCTTTATCTTTGACCTGAGCTCTGCGGAGCACGACCTATCCCAAACCTGCCCTGCAGGAGAGACCCAGTCCTCGCTCTGGGATCTCCAGATCTGCATCCAGTGCTGGGATCAGCAGGATCTGGAGCTGCTGGAGAGGGTCCAGAGGAGGCCCCAGTGTCCCAGGACCTCTCTGAGTGATCCCAGGAACAATTGGAAAGTCTCTTTTCCCAGCCCGGTGCTCGAAGAAGGAGTCAGAGTTTTTCAGTTCTCGCTCTCAAGGTTGTTTATTGTTCTTTTTCTATAAAATTATTTCTCCTGTCCAGCCAAGGTCTGTCCAGCAGGTCAGACAGAGGCACTCTGCCTGCCCTGGGGCAGTGTTATCTTTTATACTAAAAACTGCCTGTGCATTATTTACCATAACTCCCCAATCCATCACTGTGTTAGACACTGAGCTTCTGCCTTAAACCAATCCAAAAGTGCCAACATCACCCAGAAGATGGAGGCTGGGAAGAAGAAGGAGAAAGGCAGGACACGCCCAGATTCCTCCATCTTGCCCCTTGAACCCCCATTCCAAAACCCCAAAATGTACATTTTCACCCCGTGATAGATTCACTGTAATTCCACTTAATTTTTCACGGCTTGCAGATCTTCATACAAGGTTGGTAACTTGCTCCATGGGTCATAATCAAAACCACATTCTGGGCTCTGTGCCAGGGTCCCTGAGGCCCTGGCAGGGGTCTTGGTTGCTCGGGACAGCCAGGGGATGTCCTGGGTCCTGACACCCTGGAGCTGCTCCAGGGCTGGAGCTGCTCTGCTCTGGAGCCAGGCTGGGAGAGCTGTGGGCACCAGGATCCCAATTCCTTTGTGTTTCCCTCCCCTTTTCCCTGCTCCTGGCAGTGCTGGGTGCCACGGGATGAGCTGAGGCAGGGCAGAGGGGACCTGGCTGTGCCAAACACATTTCCTGCTGCAGCTCAGCAGAGGAAATTACAAACACCAAAGTCTGAAGCCAGAACAGCCCAATTTTCTCCCCTGATCACCACAGGGCCTCAGCTTAGCAGAGTAAATAATGAACACCAATGCAATGAACTGCCCAGTAAATCACTCCTGATGAGCTTCACACAGGTCACCCAAAAGCAAATTTAATGATTATATGCTGGCCACAGCCATCTCAGTGGTTAGATCAATCAGGAAAGGAAGGAATGGAAAATAAAGTAAAACACCTCCTTGCTGAGCACGTCCCTGCTCAGTGCAAAAGCCAGAGCCTGAGCTGCAGGGCACGGGCAGCTCCAGCTCAGATTAGGATGGAATCCCAGTTTCCCAGCCAGGAATGAAAGAACAGAGCCATTCCACCAAGGATGTGTTCTGGAGAGCAATGCTGGCTTCCCTGGATCTCAGCTTCCTTGGGAATTTATCATGTTTGGAGCACAGGGTCCTCAGGGCACCACATTCCCTGTTTGCACTCAGCCTCGGACATCCAGGCTAGGGTTGCTCCTGGGATGTACCAGATGTGGGTATCTAAAGTGTGGGAATGGGGAATGAATTGCTGGAATTGCAGCCCAGGCAGCTTTGTGGCCACGGTCTGCGGTGGTGAGCGGGGTTTGTGTATCCCGGGGCTCCCAAAGCTCAGGACGGGTGTGCCAGTGGCCGTGGGTGGGGTTTGCTGTGTCTCAGCTCTGTGAATCGACTCCTTCCCACAGCCAGCAGAGCTCCCTGCTGGTCTGTGAGCAATGGAAGTGACATTACTGCAGTGCTCAATCCTTGGCACCTCTTCCTGCTCCCTGCCCCAGGGCCCTCCCCTCCACTGCCAGCCACCACTGCATTTGTATTTTCAATTTTCCTGATAAAGAACTGTTATTGCTGCTCCCCTATCTTTGCCTGAGAGCCCCTAAATTTCAAAATTACACTAATTCAGAGGGAGGGGGTTTGCATTTTCCATTTCTGGGAGGCTCCTGCCTTCCTCAGCAGACACCTGGCTTTCCAAACCCAGAGAGAGTTACAGGAATAAAGTGGGGATTTATTAAAGGCCTTCACAGGACACACCTTGGGCTGGAGCTCCTCTGCTCTGGAGCCAGGCTGGGAGAGCTGTGGGTGCCAGGATCCCAATTCCTGCAAGAAATTGGGAGAGCAAGAGCCCAGCCATGGCTCCACCCAAGATGGACTCTGAGCCATGAGTTTTCTCACTTTCATAACTTTTGGTCCATTTCCATATGGGGTTCATTGGCCAGTTCCAGCTCCAGGTGATGCAGCCCCATCCTCACAGACTGCTCTCCTCAATTCCCTGCTGTTTGCACTTTTTGGGCCCAAATCTGCCCCAAAAGCCAAGCTGTCCTTGGTTCTGGGGCTGGAACAGGATTGCTCTGTGTGACTGAGCTCTGAGGAGAGCTGCTGGCACTTTGTACAAGTTCAGAGTCACACCCTAAGGCAGAATGTGGAAAATAGGAAATTTAAAGCTCAAGGTGTCACTCCCCAAGCCATTCCCTGACAGGGCTCCCCCTCCCTGCAGGGTTTTCTGTCCTTCCTGAGCTCTCTGGCCTTTCCCTTCGCTGCCGGGGGCTGCTCAGTGGAGAAGGAATAAATCCCATTAAGGGTTTGAACATTTATGACCAGGGAGATAATAAAAGGAGGTGATTTGGGGTGGCTTTATTGCACTTAGCATAATGTTTCCCTGAAGCACAGCGATAAAAGTCAGCCAGCAATGCCCACAAGGGGTTTTTATATCTCCCTCTTTGTTTTTTCCTCAGCAATAACCACCTCACTCCAAGATGGGGTCACTTTACCAGCAGTGGAAATTCACTGCCATAACCCCATCCCCGATATTAAATTGTTTCACCACATGGATAAGTTCTTTTTCCCCATGTTTATCTTGCAGGGATTTGCATTTGGAGACATCTCCTCCTCCTTTTCCCCATTTATTTTCTGCCTTTTTTATTCTCAGTTTGCCCCATTCTACAATGGAAAAAAAAAAAAGGTGGATGTTAGACCCAAAAACTCAAATATCTTTAATATCTTCACCTCAAATTTGGATTAGGAGCAGATTGCTGTCTGTAAGATACACATGATATAAAAACAGGACAACACACACAAAGATATCTCAAAAGCTGTAATTTTGCTTTCCCCTGCTGTGCCAGTCTCATCCCTGATTATTTCCCAAAAATCTGACAAAATTATATAGATTTTGTACTTTTCTCTTAAGGAAAACCAGTATTTCACCACCAGCTATGGAGCATGAATGGTGTGTCCTGAAAGAAAGTATAATAACAGAAATCTAATTGATATTTCTGCCTGTGTCTGTACATAGATTGATAGATAGATAGACAGACAGACAGACAGACAGATAGATAGATAGATATAAAATTAATATTCCCAGGCCTGCTCCACTGCAATTGGAGGCACAAAACTCACTTCAAGTCATCCCTTCAGCCAGCAGAACAGACCCAGCCATTTACTGATCCCTAACAAGAAGAAGTGTTTTCCCCTTCCATCTTTTTGCCCTGAAATCCCTCTTTTATGCTATTTTTGGCCCTTCCCAATGGGATGTGTGCAAAATGCCTATTTTATGATGGGCTTTTTGCAAATATTCAAATGAATACTCTGTGTGTTGTGTTAGAAAGTGATGCTGTATTAATTCTCTTTAGTGTGTTCAATAGAGTTTGGGTTATAACAAAATGTTAAAATAGAAACTCTGCTGTGTAGGATATTTTTTCCTAAAGAAAGGACTCACACAGAGACAGCAGCCACAGGAGACCTGAATCTTTCAGAGGAAGAGAATTTATTGCCCCGTTATCAGGAGAAATGAACTTCTTCCTGCCTCACTCAGCCCTGGAGAGGTGTCAGGATTCAGAGGGAGAAGCTGGCACTGCCCAGACAGAATCCTGGGTGAGAATGGAATTGATGCACCATGGATGAGCTGTAGGAATGTGCAGCAGGTGTTATAAATGAGAAGCTTGGCCAGGCCAATATTCAAGCAGCAATCAATTTATTAATTAATGTGGTAAAGTTTGAGCAACACAGCGCTGGGTACAGCGGGGGCAGTTTCCCTCCAACTGCACACCCATGGTTGGGGCTCACAGGTGTTTATAGGGGTACTCGGGAGCTTTCTCAGCAGTTTCTATTCTCCAATTTTTACTCATCAGCAGTTTCTATTCCCAATTTTTAGGTCACAATTCTGATTTAGTTTTTCTCAGGATGCATCCCAGAAAAAGGAGGATCCCAGGTGGTGGGGGTCCAGTTTCTGAGAGAAGGAAGAGTCTCCCAGTGCCGGAACGCAGGGCATCCCTTTGGGAGTCTGGAGTTGCCAGGACCCTGCCAGGGGGCTCAGAGACCCTGGCACAGAGCCCAGAACACCAGTGGGGTCAATTATAAACCATGGAATAACTTACCACCTTTACATGAACAGATAAAAGCCACGGCAGTTCAGATAATATAAAAATAAAGTGCTCACAGGGTGTTGTAAGGGTTGAAATGACGGGCTCTGAGGAGGGGGCGCTCTAAGGGTATTGGGGGGCGGGGGGATGGGAGGGAAAATGCACTGGACTCCGGGAGGAGGCTGACTCGTTTCGCCACCCACCCCTCCGCCCTCGGACACAAACCGACAAACGAAAGCCCAAACCCAACAAACAAATAAAAGGGAAGAGGGGAGGAGGAGGGGGCGGGGGAGGGGGAGGGGGAGGGGAGTAGGGGAGGGGAGGGGAGGGGGAGGAGGAGGGCGGAGGAGGTGATAGGGAGTGGAAGGGAGCGGGGGAAGAAAGGACGAGGAGAAAGGAGGAAGAGGGAAGCGGAAGGAGGAGCGACGGAGATGGAAGATGAGGAGGACTAAGCAGCGGGGATGAGGAGGCAAAAGACCATGCCAAAAGAAGAAGAATAAGAAAGAGAGGGGAGGAGGAGAAGGAGGGGAGGAGGAGAGGAGGAGGAGGAAAAATAGAAGAGTCAATGGTGTATTGTGTAGCACACTTTAGATGGTCTCTAGAGTAGACAGAAGCTCACGGTCTAACACCTAACTACACACACGAGTGCCATTGGGGTACGTGGTCCGGACCCAAACTACACTGTATCTGTGGTACAGGTAGTGTGATAGGAGTAATAGCTAAAGACAAAACGTGGTGCCGGGGGGGGCGGTGGGGAGGAATGCCTCTGGCTGTCCTGCGGACAACAGACCTCGGTGGGCAGGGAGAGAAATTTTTAGGATAAAAAATACAAAAATAAACAACCTTCGAGGAGACAGAAAAAAGGAAAACTGAAGGAGCTCGGACCTGCATCCAAGGGATCAAAAAAAAGGCGGCAAAAACGAGAAGTTTTAAAAACAAGTCAAGGTGTCAAAAACTGGAACAGGACCACAAACTACCAGCTGGTGAGGTACAGGTATCCAGATGTGGTGTCAACCATTTTGATTGTGCAAGGACCACAAAAATCTAACGCAAAAGTGATGTCCAGCTTCCCTTGAGTTGAGGTATCCATCCGTGAGTTGATGTCCACTTTCCTTTCTCCAGCTGCTTTTCACTGTTTGGTGAAGGCCTGAGAGAAGCAGGTTTCCTTTTTATCTATTCTAAAGCAATAGTTTCAAAGATCCTTACTACAACCAATTCTAAAATCACACTTCAAAAGTTTCTTATTGCAAAACTCTTTAAGGATTAGCTACAAGCAGAAAGTTCCTGTCAAACAGCAACATCCTTAAAGCTTCAATTCAAAATGCTCCTAAATCAACTTAAGGATTTTAGAGGTTAATTGCAAACAAAGGATGGGTTCAAAGGCCTCCTTCCATGATTTACTTTTCTCAGTTATTATTAGAATCCATCTTTATACCTGTCCCATGGTCGGTTTGCACACAAATCACAATCACAAACACACACCTTGCCTGTGTGTACCTGACACCAGCTGGGTACTCCACACAGGTCGTTGTTTCAAAGGGTTAATCCTCTGTTAATGTGGGTCCTTTTTTGGGCTTATTCTGCCCAGAAAAGGTACCCAGACTGTCTGTAACTCTTTGTTTCTATTGTCTCATATTGTCCAAATTACCATTACTCTAATTATATTGCTATTTTTATAACCACGATTAAACTTTTAGAATTTAAAACCAAGCGATTGGGGTTTTTCACAGCTGGACCATCACAGGTTACAGGTGGGGTTCTGGGGGCTGTGGTCATACAGGTGAGACACGGCACACCTGTGTGGAATACCCGGCTGTGTTTGGTGTCAGGTACAGCCAGGCAAGGTGTGTATTTGTGATTGTGATTGTGTGGAGTCCAACACTGAAACAGTTATAAATTCTAATAATAACTGAGGAAAATAAAGCATGGAAGAAGGCCTTTGAACCCATCTTTGGTTTGCAATTAACCTTGGCTGATTTAGGAGCATTTGAAATAAAGCATTAAGGATGTTTGCTTTTTGCTTGTAGTCAGGCCTTAAAGAGTGCTGCAATAATAACCCTTTTGAAGTATAATGTTAGAATATTGCTTGTATCCATGAAACTAGAGCTTTGGAATCTATAGAAAGGAAATATGCTTACCTCACACCTTAACAAAACAGAGAAAAACAGCCTGAGAAAGGAAGATGAGCATCATCTCAAGGATTTATGGATTCAGCCGAGGGAAGCTGGACATCACTGGTGTGAGATTTATGGTCATTGTAATTAAAAGGTGGATCCACATCTGGGGAGCTGGACTTCACCAGATGGGATTGGTCTTTATTCTTGTGGAAACCAGGACCAATGCTGGGTCTTGCTGGTCAGAGTGACCCCGAGAAAAATTTGAAAGTCTCTTTTCCCAGCCCAGTGCTTAAAGAAGGAGTCAGAGCTCTTCATTTTTTCAGTCTCAAGGTTGTTTATTTATCTTATCTATAAAATTCTTTCTCCCTGCCCAGCCGAGGTCTGTCCAGCAGGACAGCCAGAGGCACTCTGCCCACCCCCAGGGCAGTGTTATCTTTATATACTACAAACTACCTGTACAATATTTACAGTTATTTTCCAATACCTACCATCTATATTAGACAGTGAGTTTCTACTCTAGACCAATCTAAAAGTGCCAACATCACCAGTGAAGATGGAGGTGGAGAAGAAGAAGAAGAAGAAGAAGAAGAGAAGGAGAAGGAGAAGGAGAAGGAGAAGGAGAAGAGAAGGAGAAGAGGAGAAGGAGAAGGAGAAGGAGAAGGAGGAAGAAGGAGGAGAAGAGATGTATGAAGGAGGAGAAGGATAGAAGAAGGAGGAGACATGGAGGTTAGAAGAAGGAGAAGGAAGAAGAAAGAAAAGAAAAAATAAAAAGAAAGAAGAAAAAGAAAAAGAAAAAGAAAAAGAAAAAGAAAAAGAAAAAGAAAAAGAAAAAGAAAAAGAAAAAGAAAAAGAAAGAAAAAGAAAGGCTGGACATGCCCAAATCCCTCCATCTTTCCTCAGAAACCCCAATACCAAAAATCCCAAAACCTGCATTTACACCCTGTGAGCACTTTATTTTTATATTATCTGAACTGCCGTGGCTTTTATCTGTTCATGTAAAGGTGGTAAGTTATTCCATGGTTCATAATCAAACCCACTGGTGTTCTGGGCTCTGTGCCAGGGTCTCTGAGCCCCCTGGCAGGGTCCTGGCAACTCCAGACTCCCAGAGGTGTGTTCTGAGTTCCGACAGACCAACAACTTGGAAACTGCCACCGCCATCTGGAGATCCTCCTTTTTGGGGCACATCCTGAGAAAAACTAAATCACAATAGTGCATAGAATTGTGATGTGAAAATTGGAAAATAGAAACTGCTGAGAAAGCTGATGAGGACCCCTATAAACACCTGTGAGCCCCAACCATGGGTGTGCAGTTGGAGGGAAACTGCCCCCGCTGTACCCAGCGCTGTGTTGCTCAAACTTTACCACATTAATTAATAAATTGATTGCTGCTTGAATATTGGCCTGGCCAAGCTTCTCGTTTATAACACCTGGAAACCATTCCATCCTCAGGGGCGTCAATGTTAATATGCAAATTGGGCTTAATGAGGGTCTGGGTCACCTTGTGGTTGACCTGAAACTCTCTGGTCACCCTGCCACACTCTGAGGTGGCAGGGAAGGCTCTGTCCTGGCCAGAGAGTCTTTGTGCACCTCTTGATCTCCTTAAATTGGCATATTTAGAACTGTGAGAAACGCCAGCCACTTGTTTTTTTAAATTTTAAAAGTTTAATGATAATAAAATGGTTATAAAAACAGGAATGTACTTAGAGTGAGAATTATATGGACAATGTGGATTAGGACAATAAGAGACAATAGAACCAAAGAGTTAGGGACAGTCTGGGTACCTTTTCTGGGCAAAATAAGCCTGAAAAAGGCCCCACGTTAACAGAGGATTAACCCTTAAAAGCAGTAACCTGCTGCACATTCCTACAGCTCATCCATGGTGCATCAATTCCATTCTCACCCAGGATTCTGTCTGGGCAGTGCCAGCTTCTCCCTCTGAATCCTGACACCTCTCCAGGGCTCAGTGAGGCAGGAAGAAGTTCATTTCTCCTGATAACGGGGCAATAAATTCTCTTCCTCTGAAAGATTCAGGTCTCCTGTGGCTGCTGTCTCAGTGCGAGTCCTTTCTTTAGGAAAAAATATCCTACATATCATAGTTTCTATTTTAACATTTTGTTATAACCTAAACTATATTGAACACACTGCTTAAGAGAATTAATACAGCATCACTTTCTAACACAACACATAGAGTATTCATTTGAATATTTGTGAAAAGCCAATCATAAAATAGGCATTTTTCACAGTAACTTTTATAAGTTTATTGTGCACCTGGAGGCGGGAGCGAGGCCAATGGCAGCCTCAGGGAGGCGAACCACAACTCCCAAGATGCTCTGCGGCGCGGCGGCTGAGAACTACAATTCCCATGCTGCCCCGCTGCGCGCTCTGCTCTCCTATTGGCTGACGGGGCGGTTAGCGGGAATCACCGGCTCTTCTCGTCTCCATGGGAACGCGTAAACAAATGGCGGTGGCCGGGCCTTAGCGGGGATGGAGCCGATAGCGGAGCTCCCTCCGGCTCCGCGGTCCTTCGACCAGCTCATGTCGGGCGGCGAGGAGAACAAGCTAGAGAGCACCCTCGGAGAGCCGCTCCCCCCTCCTGAAGTGCCGCCTCAGACCTTCGCTGCGGGGCTCACCGCGGAGCCGCCCCTGCCCCGGGATGAGCAGGTGGAGGGAGGGTCGGAGCGCTCCGGCTGTGTGGGGAGGGGTGTGTGCCCGGGAGGGAGCTGCTCTTTCCCCCCTCGGTGTGGGTATCGGGGGGAAGAAGGGCGGCACCTCTCATTTCTGCTTTTTTAGGGTCCCTGCCATCCCCAGGTGGTGCCCAGGGTCCTCCTGGACTGTCCCTCTCTCTCTCTCTCGGAATCAATTAGATTGGGAAAAAAACTTCGAAAATTTTCAATTCCAGCCACTAACCCAGCCCTGCCAAGTGCTCCCGGCCATATGAGAATAAGGATAAACTGGCACTTGTGTGGCCAAATTATCCCAAATTCCCAACCCTGAGCTCCAATGAGCCCCATGGACACGTGGGAATTTTCTCTCCCTGCCCTGCCGGGCTTTCAATCCCAACGCCACAAAATATCTCCTCCTATTTTGCCTTGTGGGAATCATTCCGTGCCCTCCCTTGCTATAACACGAAGGTGCTATAATGAAATTATTCTGGTATTTGCTATATTGAAATTATTCTGGTATTTATCTCGGTCCCTGTTGGACTGTGCTCTTTTCTGACCCAGAGATGGGGCAGCTGAGAGGCGTTTTCTCTGTTCCTGGTGTGTTTTAGGATCACCTGGAGGGGGTGTAGGGCTTGGATTTCCCTCAGGAGTCTCCCCTCAATCCCTTCTCCCCATTCCTGGTGTTTTAGGATCCCCTGGAGGTGGTATAGGAGTTGGTTTCCCTCAGGAATCTCCCCTCAATCCCTTTTCCCTGTTCCTGGTGTTTTAGGATCCCCTGGAGATGGTATAGGAGTTGGTTTCCCTCAGGAATCTCCCCTCAATCCCTTTTCCCTGTCCTGGTGTTTTAGGATCACCTGGAGGGGGTGTAGGAGTTGGTTTTCCCCTCAGGAATCTCCCCTCAATCCCTTCTCCCTGTTCCTGGTGTTTTTTAGGATCACCTGGAGGGGTTGTAGTGGTTGGGTTTCCCCTCAGGAATTCCCCTCAATCCCTTTTCCCTGTCCTGGTGTTTTAGGATCCCCTGGAGGTGGTGTTGGATGCAGACAGCACTGCTGAGGGTTTCCCCTCAGGAATTTCCCCTCAATCCAATCCCTTTTCCCTGTTCCTGGTGTTTTAGGATCACCTGGAGGGGGTGTAGGGGTTGGGTTTCCCCTCAGGAATGTCCCCTCAATCCCTTTTCCCTGTTCCTGGTGTTTTAGGATCCCCTGGAGATGGTATAGGAGTTGGGTTTCCCCTCAGGAATTTCCCCTCAATCCCTTTTCCCCGTTCCTGGTGTTTTAGGATCCCCTGGAGGGGGTGCTGGATGCAGACACCGCTGCTGAGGGTTTCTCCCAAATGGGATTTCCCTTCAGGAATCTCCCCTCAATCCCTTCTCCCCATTCCTGGTGTTTTAGGATCCCCTGGAGG